>NC_091441.1:114261473-114575017 GCF_964237555.1 Oryctolagus cuniculus | reverse complement strand
CCCACACCCACACCCCTCGAATTCTTGAGAAAGGCAGCTGAAGGTTGCAATCACTGGGTGCTTCCTGTGCAGTGCCAGGACTTTGCAACTGTTGTAACTGCACTTTTACTCATTATCTGAGTATTAAGACATCCATTGTATTAGAAAAAACGAACAACAGTATAGAAGTTAACTACAGTGTGATGGTTAGCTATCTGGGTTTGGGTCTTGATTCTGCCACTTGCTAGTTCTATGATCTTGGCTGAATCACTTCATCTCTGAATCTCAACTTCTTCATCTGAAGAATGGTATAATATAGGGTCAAGTTTCTAGGTTGTCACAAAGAATCAAAGAGGTGATGTTTGTAAAGCATTTATAACAGTGCTGATAGACATACCACAGAGATGCTAGCAATTATTATTACCATAGAGTGATCATAGACTGATAATACAGAGACTTTTAATGCATACTACCAATTAATCATCTATTTGGAAAATGTCCCTGTGTCTCCACACTTGGGAGCCACCCTGCATTAGGTACTTTTCACTATACTATCTTTTTAAATCTTCCCCAAAGTCCTAGAAGGCTGGCTTTCATATTTCCATCTTACTAAGAAAACAGGGGCTCAGAGAGGTGAGGTTACTTGCCTAAGGTCACACAGCTGGTGAAAGCCAGAGCCAAGATTCCATCCTAAGCCTACTCAGGTCCTTTCCTCTGTAGCTGCTCTCTCAGGCCCCAGAGGTACCCTTTGGGCCCCTGAGGATGGAAAAATCCAGCCCAGAGCTAGGGACAGGGCCCCAACCAGAGCTCAGGCCTGGCTCCCAGCTTCCAGGGGATGGGCTGATTTACAGAGAAGTTGGGGAGCATTCCCCACACCCCAGTCCCACACTGGGGCAGGATTCCTAAGGTGGGGGGCCAGGCAGGCTGGGCTCAGGCGGACATTCACAGGTACACAAGGCCCCGGTGTGGCTTAGGTGTGTCAGTTCACACCGGCTTGCTCTGCAGCGCCAAGTGTGCGGTGGCCTGTTTCTAAATAGGTCTCATTTGGGCTGTGACTTTGAAAGCCAGCCAAAGGCCCCAACCTAAAATAGACAGCCTAGTGCCCTGTTATTTTCATGGTTAAAAAAAAAAAACACCGTGCAAAGCAGAGCAAGTATTTTTATCACAGGCCTGGCTCAGAATAGCAACACCTATTTACGTGGAGGGCGGAGACTACCCGGCCAGTTTCAGGAATGATCACACTCAGTGAGAATTCTCCGCCCCACCAGGGGCCCGCCTGGCCCAGGCCCAGACCCCGGCCCGCGGGAGCCAGCGCCTCCTCCAGCCTTCACGCCGCACCCACAGTGCAGCCTGCAGAGGCTCAGAAAGTTCACGGAGAAACGGAATGAAAAGATGTTTATCTGGGTGTAAAACATTCTTGAGATCCGTACAGAGTTTCTTCATGATATGCATTTCCCATGAACTTTTGGGAGACTCCTGGTATGCACGGATTTCAAAAAATTTTTTGCATCAAAGTAGACTTATATTTTTAGAAAAGTTTTATTGATTTATTTATTTGAAAGGTAGAGTGATGGGGCAGGGAGGTGGGGAGAGAGGGAGCGGGACAGAGACAGAAGCATCCACTGGTTCACTCTCCAAATGCCTACAACAGCCAGGGTGGGCCAGGTTAAAGCCAGGAGCCAGGAACTCAATCTAAGTCTCCTACATGGGTGGCAGGGACCCAAGCATTTGGGTCCTCATCTGCTGCCTCCCAGTGTATCTTCAGGAAGCTGAAATGGAAGAAGAGATGGGACTCGAACCCAGGGACTCCAACATGGAAAGCAGGAGTTCCAAGTGTGGCTCAACCCATTGTATCACAGTGCCTGTCTTTTAAAGTCTGGACTTTGGGGACTGGTACTGTGGCATAGTGGGTGAAGCTGCCACATAGAGCGTCAGCATCCCATATGGGTGCTGGTTTGAGTCCCAGCTACTCCAATTTCAATCCAGCTCCCTGCTAATGCACCTGGGAAAGCAGCAAACGATGGCCCAAGGGTTTGAGCCCCTGCACCCACGTGGGAGACCAGGAAGAAGCTCCTGGCCCCTGGCTTTGGATCAGCTCAGACCTGGCCACTGCAGCCATTCAAGGAGTGACCCAGTGGATGGAAGATCTCTGTCTCTCTCTCTCTCTGTAACTCTGACTTTCAAGTAAATAAATGAATCTTTAAAAAAAAAAGTCTGAACTTTGGAAGTCTTGCATGGCTATAGTTCTGGCACCATGCACCTCATTTTTAAAAAATTTTTTATTTTTATTTAATTTTTCTTGACAGGCAGAGTTAGACAGTGAGAGAGACAGAGAGAAAGGTCTTCCTTCTGTTGGTTCACTCCCCAAATGGCTGGTACCGCTGGCGTGCTGCACCGATCCAAAGCCAGGAGCCAGGTGCTTCCTCCTGGTCTCCCATGCGGGTGCAGGGCCCAAGCATTTGGGCCACCCTCCACTGCACTCCCGGGCCACAGCAGAGAGCTGGATTGGAAGAGGAGCAACCGGGACAGAACCCGGAGTGCCGGCGCCGCAGGCGGAGGATTAGCCTAGTGAGCCGTGGCGCCGGCCGCCATGCGCCTCATTTTAAACTGTCCCGACCCTTACGTAGGTCCTGAGCTTCCACACCGGTGCCTCTGCCCTCAGAGCTGCTGTCGTCTTCACCCTCTATTCTCTCGGTGGCCATACCTTGCATCTTGCTTGAGCCCGAGGCTGCCTCACCAGCTCTCCAGAGAACACAGCAGCCACGAATCCTCAGGACTGATTGTAGCTGCTACGTGTTTGTTGCAAGCTCTCTGGATGCAGGCAGCAGGATAAGCCAGGCTGGGCTCCATCTGTCCCATTTTACAGAAGAGGAGACTGAGACTCACATGAAGCACCTTTGCCCAGGGTCTCATGGGCAGAGCGAGCGCTGGGAGACCTGCAGCCTGCAGGACGGGCTCCTGAGTGAGGGCTCTGCACCATTCTCCCAGCGCTGTAGGACTCAGCTGTGTGTGGCTGACATTCTCCTGTACGCACGGCTCGTGTTCAGAGAGGACCCCAAAGCGTTACTGCCGGGGAGGGGTCGGGGAGAGGATTGGGACTTTTTCCACTCTTGTCTTGCAACTTTTCTGTCTCTTTGACATACATAAATAGGAAGAAAGTGCTCGGTGTCTCCACCACAGGTAGGGTGGTGTGGTGGTTGGCATCACACACATCAGTGCCAGGCTGCCAGAGCTTAAAAAACCGGGTACTGCTACTTCCCGGCTGTGTGACGGTGGCTCACTTGTTTAGTGCCTCTGTGCCTCTGCTTCTTCACCCATGCAAAAGGAAGCTAATAATAGCACCTGCCTCAGAGAATAAGCATGGGGATTAACGTGCAAAACGTGCCAGGGGCATCGTCTGGCAAGTGGCTGCAACGACCTGGGAATCTACTATCATCCGGGAACCTCAGACCACGGGGAGGAAAGGCAAGGGGCCCAGTGGGCACGGGCAGCCAGGAGACCTGGAGCCAACTCTTTATTTTTAAAGCCTTATTTAGTTGAAAGGCAGAGAGACAGAGACAGAGACAGAGACAGAGAGAGAGAGAGAGAAAGAGAGAGAGAAAGAGAGAGAGAGAAATGTGTCTTCCATGTTCTGGCTCATTCTTCAAGTGCCCAAACCAAGCAGGGCTGGGCCAGGCCAAGGACAGAAGCCTGCAACAGCATCCAGGTTTTCTGTGGTGGTAGCCAGAACCCAAGTACTTAAGCAGGCACCTGTTACTTCCCAGGTGTAGATTACTGGGAAGCTGGCTGGAACTTGAACGCAGGTACTCTGATAGGTGATGCGGTCGCTCTGAGCAGCATCTTACCCACTGCACCACAACGCCCATTGCCCTAGGAATGCATTTGGAGCCTTTAGGGTTCAACAAGAAGGCTGGGGGGGGGGTAGTCTGCAGAGCCCCTGGTCCCAGCGTGCCAGCCGTAGCTCCTCTCACAGCTTCTGGTCTGTGGCCAGGCTCCTAGAGGAACCTCAACAGCATGAACTGCCTGCTGAGGGCCCCAGACAGCTGCCCCGGCCAACCCTGTAGGGATTGTTCTCCCTGTTGCACAGCAGAGAAAATGGATGTTCAGAGAGGTGTATGAGCTAGTGTTTCCCGAGAAAACTTTTAAAGAAAGTACTTGGCGGTCAGCTTTAAAGGCTCGCAGTAGAGGACCAGGGCAGCCCCATCCTTAGGGCACCTTGCCGGCAGAACCCCGAGGAGGCACAGAGCAGCACACGGCAAGAGGGAGTGCCAGCGGCTCCGTCTCTGTGGGCTCTTAAAGGGCGGCCAGGATTTAATGAGCAGGCTCCACCCAACGACCCAGCCCGATTCAATCACCTCCCGCAGGCCCCACCTCCAGACACTACAATTAGATTAGGCTTCCACCTGCTCAGTGCATGGACACACAACTTTGAGGGCAAGTGTCTAACACCTGGGCCTTTGGGTGGGGCTTAACATCCAAACAAGAGCAGAGGGGGCGTGACTGCCAAGGGCCCTTGGCACAGTGACCGGATTCAGACCCGGGAATTTCTGATTCCAAAGCCTGTGTTTTTCTAAGTCTTTGGATTATTATGATTATTTTTAGAAAGGGGGACTGATAGAAAAGCAGGTGTGGAAGGGAGAGAAAGATCCTCCATCCCATAGTTCCTTCCCCCAAATGCCTGCAACAGCCAGGGCTGGGCCAGGCTGAAGCCAGGAGCCAGGAACTCCACCTAGATCTCCCATGTGAGTGGAGGAACCTAAGTACTTAGGCCACCACCTGTTGCCTACCAGGGAGCTGAACGGGAAGCAGAGGCAGGACTCAAACCCAGGCCCTCCAGTATGGGATGCCAGCATCCAGGTGGTGACTTAACCTGCCACGCCACAACGTCCCCCACCACACCCCCAGGGCAATTTATGATCTCGTGCCTTCACTCTCCAGCCTCAGCATTCTGAGACAGGTTATTTTACAAATTGTTTCTTCCATGGCGTTATTATTATTTCCCTTGAAATAAAAACTGTTGGCCACCAACATCGTCTCTAAATGAAACGGGATTTTCCTCCTCAGGGCACACAAATGCTAAACTTAAAGGCATAGCGGTCCCCAGCTGCTGCTGAGCCTCTCTCGGATCAGTGCGGTACTCTGTCCATAGCAAGGATCCTGCTAAGTGTTAAAGGGAGCCCGTCAAGCAGGAGGTGTGACAGGTGCATGCCCGCAGGGATGGAACGGGAACTCCCAAGTGCGCAGCTGCTGAGTGGCAGGTGTGTTTAGTCTTCAGTCTCCCACTTTCCCATTACTGCCTGGGCAGCACCAGTGAAGCAGTGTTACTACTGTCATGGAAAGGGTTGCAAGAAGCAATTTCCCCAAGGCCCTGTGGGTAATAAGTGAGAGAGGTGCCCGCACCCCCAAAAAGTGTCCCTGGAGCGTGGCTCTGCCTAGCGCAGCGCCTGGACCAGCAGCAGCCGAGTTCCTGGGGAGTGCAGAGTCGGGGGCACAGCACAGCAGCGCCAGCCTCCTACTGCGTGCACCCTGGGAGGCAGCAGGTCATGGCTCAGGCTCTTCAGTCCTCCCGACCCATCTCCCGCCCTCTTACCCCCCACCCTGCCTTTCAAATAAATAAAAATCTTTTTACAAGAATGAAAACAAATAAATCAGTAAAAATTTTAAATGCACAATCAGAAAATAAAAATAAAACCTGAAAGAGAAACAAACAAACAAAAAACAGAAACAAACAAAAAAACAGAAACACGCAAGCTCAGGTCCACCCCAGACCTGCTGGGTCGGAAGCTGCGTTTTGTGGGACCCTGCACCATCTGCCACCATGAGCAGGTGTGGGAAGCCCTGGCCTCCTGACCGCTGCCCCCAATCCAGCCCAGTGATGGGGCAGCAGAGCTCAGAGCTCCCCTCCGCCCTTCAGAACCCGGGAGCAAGCCCTGGGAGCGAGCCCCGGGGCTGTGGCAGCTGACTTGTCTGTGTTCTAAAGGCTCCGAAGTCCTTTGGCTGCAAACCTGAAAGGAAGTGCTAGGCTGAGCAGCACAGAGCGGCCTCTGGCATATCCTCCGGGGGGGGGGGGGGGGCGCTTCCCCAGGACAGGCCGGGAGGGGGATTCCTTGGGAGGCAGGACTTTCATTGCAAAGCTGAGCAAACTGGGATGGCTGGCCACAGTAGCCTTCTTTTCAGCCCCTCAAATGAATTCCCAAGTAATGAATTCCTGGTGGAGCACGGTGGTCCTCGCCCTGGCTGCCCTAGGAACCACCTGCTCACTAACCCAGACGAGTTCAACCCAACCTCCAGGGAGGGCAGCGGGCACTGGCATCTTAACAATTTTCCCACACAACTTTAACGCGCAGCTGGAGCTGAGAGCCAAGGCTCCTGCCCGGAGTCATTTTTTGCTGTGCATAGCACATTTTTCAGGATCATGAAGAACTGGCTGGAGGAAGGGGCAAACCCTCGGCTGGGTCCGCGCCTCTTGTGGGGGAGGAAGAATTTTCCCTCAACCCTGGGATGGTCTGAGGACTGAGCCTGTGAACTAAGCTGACGGGAGGCAGGTGGACGGCCAACGAGGCGTGTGCATCCATGTGTGCACGGGGCATCCCGGGGAGAAGCCCCAGTGGATCGCCAGCCTGTGCACCCTCTGCATATGGGGGAGGGGGTACGCAGCTTAGGGCGAAGTAAATGATTTCTGGGGAAGACACGGGCCCTGTGCAGACACTGCTGAGTCTGTGGGTGGGGCAGACCCCCAGTCTGCTCTCCTGGGGTGGTTAATCTCCCCAATTGTTGACAGTTCAGACTGTGTGCCTTTGGGAGGAGCCATCTTTACTAAGATAACAAGGTCAGAGAGAGCCCTCCTTTGCAATTTCTGCTCTCAGTTGGAAGTCCAAGGCACTGTATTTTGGGGTGGAATCTCCTGAACTCCTTCCCAGCCCTGCTGATGAGCACCCATGGGCCAGAGCTGTGCTCTCCATGAAATGAAGGTGCCCATTAGACAGATGAGAACCCAGAGGTGCAGAGAACCTGACCAAGGCCACACAACTGTTATTTCGGATCTGTGTCTTCACACGATCACCAAGACAAGACGATGCAAAAGTAGGGGGTGGCCGTTTGGTACAACAGTGAAGACACCACTTGGGACAACACACACCCCCCCCATACTGGAATAACTGGGTTCAAGTCCTGGGTTTGCTTCCAATTCTAACTTCCTGTGAATGTGTACCCTAGGAGGCAGCAGGTGACAGCTCAGGTACTTGGTTCCCTGCTATCAATGTGAAAGATCAGGACTGAGTATCAGGCTGTTGGCTTTGCCCTGGCCCAGCCCCAGCTGTTGCAAGCATCTAGGGGAATGAACCAGCAGAGGGAAGATCTCTGTTTCTCTCTCTCTCTCTCTCTCTCTCTCTCTCTCTCTTTCTGTGCTTTTTAAATAAATGAGGATAAAAACTTTTTAAAAAAGAATATACAAGGGCTGGCGCTGTGGCACAGCAGGTAAAACTGCAGTCTACAGTGCCAGCATCCTGTGTGGGTGCCAGTTCGAGTCCTGGCTGCTCCGTTTCCAATCCAGCTCCCTGCTAATGTGCCTGAAAAGCAGCAGAAGATGGTCCAAGTGCTTGGACCCACGTGGGAGACCCAGAGGAAGCTCCAGGCTCCTGGCTTCGGATCGGCACAGCTCTGGGTGTTGCAGCCATCTGGGGAGTGAACCATTGATGAAAGACCTCTCTCTCTGCCTCTGCCTCTTTGTAACTCTGCCTTTCAAATAAATAAATAAATCTTTAAAAAAGAATATGCAAAAGTAATTGCTGATGAGAAAAGCCAGTGGAATGCAGTCTGGGGAGAGGTATGAGGGAGCTGGCTGGGCACTGCGGGCAGTCGTGTTTGGGCTGGGCGGCTGTCACTAGGTCTGTGCAGTCGTCAAGATGGAAGGCTTTAAGCAGTTCACCATGCGTGTGTCCCATCTGAGCACCCCACAGCACCCAGGCCAGCAGAGGCCTTGCACCAAGAGCTCTCTACTTGACCCTGGAGTGTAGAAAGCAGAGGACAAAGACCGTGGCGGGAGAGGGACCTTGCTCTGAGCCAGCTCTGCCTTATCTGGTCCCGTGACCTCAGACAAGTCCCTGGACATTTTTAGTGCCTAACCATGTTTGCCTGGAGGCTTAAGGGGAAAAAATACACGTAAGTCCCCAGCACAGGGCTTGACACAGTGGCTTGAAACAAGATATCTGCTACGGATACCGAGTGGGAACCTTCTTGGGAGGACAGAAATGGGCACACCCAGAGACAACATTTGTCCTGGGTCTCCCTGCCCTGGTGAAGAGACCAGCAGGAAAGAACGCACAGAGAAATCAAGTGGAGACAGAGGCCTGCTATCCCAGGGCCCCAGCTGAGCTCAGCCTTCAGGCTGTCCCTATGTGGGGGTTCCAGCCCAGCTGAGCCCCCCGTGGAGCCTGGTCAATCCACAGCACTGTGAGAGGTAACAAGACAGGAATGTTGTTTTGAGTCCTTGAACTCTGGAGTGATTGCTGGTCAGCAGCAGATAAAACCAAAACAAGGCTAAGGTGGCAGCAGCCTCTGCTGAGAACACGCAACACTGGCGGGGGGAGGGGAGGGGAGGGCGGAGGCTGCACGAGTCTCGAGGAGACCAGGAGCAAGAGGCTCCTGGAGACCGAGGAAAGGGACTTGAGCTCCGCTGTGGCAATTTAGTCAAACTGGCCCTGGGATCACGGGGGACGTAGAACCACGGCTCCCGCGTTTGCGGATTTGGCCAAGGCAGGATGCTCGGAGAGCCAGTGGGTCTGTCCAAGTGCACGTCAGGAGGGAGGGATGCACAGATGAGCTGAAGGAGCACTTGGTATTCAGGCAGGAGCTGAAGGAGGAGTTTCTCACCCCAAACTTGCTGGACTGCACAACAAAACCATTTCCATTCCCAACCGTGTGGGGAACGGGTGGGACTTGAAGTCAGCCATGTGTGTGGGGAGCAACTCAGACTAGACTGTTACTGGAATTAAGACTTATTCTATGCATCTGCTCTCCCACAATATGGCGCTGGGAGAGGAGGAAACAACTTCTACGCAGCTGCCTCTCGCCAATTTGATTGACTGAGCTGCAGGAGCTGATCCTGCTCCTGATTGGAGGAGAGCAGCGTACTCGGCGTGTGGGTAGCAGAGTTGGGATTGGCGGAAGAGGACTATAAAGGAGGAGAGAGACAACATGCACCAGGAACATCTATCTGAAGGAACACCTGAGCAGCCCCCGAGAGAGCCGGCCGGCGGTGTGCCGCTCCCCCGCGGAAGTGGGGAAAGTGGCAGGGGGAACCGCCCTTCCACGGAGGTGGAAGGGACAGTAGCCAACCCGGGAAGAACCAGCAGCAAACCCGGGGAGGGCCGAGCAGACGAAAGAACAACGCAGGGTCTAGTGTCGCTCCTCCACGAAGAGGGGGAGCGACAATGTGGGCATTTAGGGAGTGAACCAACAGATGGAAGCGCTCTCTCTTCCTCTTTCTCTCTCTCTCTCTCTCTCTCTCTCTCTCTCTCTCTCTGCCTTTCAAATAAATACAACAGCAAACAGGTACCTCGGATGTCGTACCATGAATGACCGCCGCCCAACGTGACGTCATCCTGAGCACAAGTGAGCCAGCTGATACCGGTCAACCTAAAGTCATGAAAACAATAAAATAATGGTGCTTTTCTTATTACTTATTTTTAATTTTTAAATTTTCATTTATTTGTTAAAAAGCTTTTTGTTTATTTGAATGATGAGTGACAGAGATCGAGAGAGAGAGAGAAAGAGACAGAGAGATCCTCTACCTGTTGCTTCACTCCCCAGACGACTGCAGTGGGCCAAGGCTGGGCCAGGCCAAAGCCAGGAGCCAAGAACTTCTTCCAGGTCTCCCACGTGTGTGCAGGGGCCCAAGCTCTTGGGCCAATGATGGTATTTTTAAAAGATTGATTTATTTCAAAGGCAGAATGACACAGAGGCCAGAGGGGGGCGCGGCGGGGATAGAGAGAGATCTTCCATCCTCTGGTTCTTTCCTAATAAGCCCGCAACAGTCAGGGCTGGGTCAGGCTGAAGCCAGAAGCCAGGAACTCCATCTGGGTCTCCCCTAAGAGCGGCAGGGGCCCAAGCACCCAGGCCATCCTCCACTGCTTTCCCTGGCGCATTAGCAGGGAGTTGGATTGCCAGGACTCCAACTGGCACTCCGCTATGGGAAGCTTACCCCGCTGTGCCGCAACAGCCCCTAAATGATAGTATTTTCAAGCCACTAAGTTCTGGGTGGTTATCATGCAGCAATAAATAACTAAAGCACCATTGGCCAAACCCAATCAGAAACTACAGGACGAGGAAGCCCACACTCCTGGTGCCCACACAACCCGCTTCTTAAAGCTGAGGGGAGGGTGGAGAGTGGATCTGGCGCAGGCGGAGATAAACAGAATCTGACAGTTCTGGTCCTGAGGGCTCGGGTGCAGGGCAAGGTGGACTTCGGGGCTTTGGGCGGAAGGATTTGAGACGTTCACGGACACTGGGACGCTGCGCGGCAGGCCGGTTGTGGAGAGGGAGGCGTGGTTCCATGGTGGCTGTACGGACGCCGGCAGGCTGTTCCCGTGCAGGTGTTCCCGGGAGAGGGCTGCGGGCAGCATTTGTGCATAAAGAGGGTGACTGCAGCAGAGGCTGCCGGGAGCTTGCCCAGAGCTCTGAGCAGCCCCAACCTGCAGGGGAGACCCGAGGGGCGGCTGGAGTGGGGTGGGGGATGAGGAAGCAGGGTGCAGCATCAGGGGCGCAGGTGTCGTCAAGTCGGGGAGGCAGGAAGGGTGCATGGAGGTGGTGGCCTTTGGGAAAACCCTTCCGGTTTCCCCGGGGCTGAAGCCGACACTCAGTGTCTTACCAGCCAGCTGCCAAGAGTGGGTGCGTAACTGGGAGCCAGCAAAGGATCTGGGGCATGCGGCCCACAGCGAAAAAAGGGGCCCCACCTCGCAGCCCCCAGGCAGGCTAACGGTAAGCGGCCTAACAACGGAGGGATTCGGCAACGGTGGGACCGTGGGCGGCTGCAACCACGCGGAGGAGAGCTTGAAGCTTAGCGCCGCAGGGGCGGGAGGCCCAGGGGGGCTGTGCAGAGTGCATGAGGCCAGGGTCCCCAGGAGGAGAGGGTGGCGAGGTCTGGGGGGTGAGCACCTGGTCCTGGAGGCGCAATCCCAGCAGCACAGCACAGCACAGCAACCCCCAGGCGCAGCCCCTCACCCCCGCAGCAGGAAAGCAGCCCCAGGACTCAGGGCCGTCAGCCGCCTCCTCTGGCACCTGCTCTGTGTCCCCTCACCCCTGTCGCCACCTCTTCTGCTCCAGGTGGCTTACCTAGTGAGATGGCCCCGAGCAGTGTGCATCTCTGGCCTGTTTGCCTCCTGAGCAGTCAGAGGAGACCCAAGGGCGGACGCAGTGGGTCAGCTGCAGCGTCAGGGGGATCCTTCCCTGTGTCACAGTGGCCGTCTCCACCCTGGGACCCTGGCCAGCTTTCCTGCCAGGGTGCCGACTCCTGCTCTAGCCCGCTCTGCTCTGGGCGCGCGGAGCCTGAAGCATCCCGGCTGCTGCTCTCTCTTCAGGTTCCGTAAAACTCCTGGTGGGAGCAGCCCCTGCTGCGCATGAAGACGTGTGGCCCTACGGATCCTGGAGCTCCCGGGAGAGTGGGAAGCGCAGGACCACTCCCACCGCTACCCCTTGGTCCCCGGAACCAGTTCTGCCTTCACAGGGAGACAGCACCCACTGGTGGGTGTTGATTTAGGGTGAATGTCATTTAGGGCACCTGGGAGACGGTGCCCCCTCCTGGAGAGGATCCCTTCCAAGAGACTCCACTGCTTTCTCTTTTTTCCAGCTAAAGAGACTTTCATTTGTAGACTTGCCAAACATTTGTAACATCAAAACTCTCTGCCACACACATTGCAATCACAATCACAATGGGGGGTGGGGAGGGACAGGTCGGGAGAGAAGGTGTTTAGGGTCCTGACTGCTTCCCTCACAAACATGGGGTCTCGGCAGGGACAAGCCAAGGCAGGGAGAGGCCTGGGGCTGTCCCACCTGCTCTCAAGCGGCCTGGGTACCCTGAGTCCCCCCCCGCAAGAAGCCACATCCGGTTGGGAAACAATAGGAAAGGGATCGCTACCGAGCCTCCGAGGGCTCAGCACTGTGCTGGCTTTCGAGGCCAGAAGAGTTGCCCAGGGTCTGTGGGATTGAAACGCAGTGCATGGGGGAGAACAGGTCTCCCTCCACGCAGGGTTCCTTGCTGGTGGCTCTAGAAAGCTGGTCTGCACCTGCTCAGATGGCAGTGAGTGGAAAGAATGACAGAGCCTTTGGCCCAGCGGGGCTGGAGCCCTGCCAAGCACTGACCACGAAAGCCTCAGGGGTGCCCCAGGGAGCGCGGTGGTCCAAGACCTCCTGGCAGAGGTTCCTGCATACGTGCAAGGGAGAACAAATCGAGAGCTGAAATTCTGGCTTTGTACAGGTCTGCGGGTAGAAAGGAGCTGACATTTGTAGATTGTGGCTGTTTTTCCTTTGAGGCCCAGTCTGACTGGCTTGGATGTAAGTTACAGCCCCAAAGCCCCCCAAAGGCTGCCAGGCCAGTCACAGGGAAACCGCCCCCTACTTGGTCTGATGTCAGTTATCTCAGAGCCTTCCTCAGTGCGATGTGAGCTGAGACCAGACACTAGTGGGTCAAGCCCTTTGTGGGTTTTTTTTTTTTTTTTTTTTTGACAGGCAGAGTGGACAGTGAGAGAGAGAGACACAGAGAGAAAGGTCTTCCTTTTCCGTTGGTTCACCCCTCAATGGCCGCTGCGGCCGGCGTGCTGTGGCCGGTGCACCTCGCAGATCCGAAGCCAGGAGCCAGGTGCTTCCTCCTGATCTCCCATGCAGGTGCAGGGGCCAGGGACTTGGGCCATCCTCCACTGCCTTCCCGGGCCACAGCAGAGAGCTGGCCTGGAAGAGGAGCAACCGGGACAGAATCCGGCGCCCCAGCCGGGACTAGAACCTGGGGTGCCGGCGCCAGGAGGATTAGCCTATTGAGCCACGGCGCCGGCCGTTGTAAGTCTTTTCATAGGCTTAGGCTCTGTGGACAGGAAAGGCAAATCCACACCCCAGTACATGTCCATCGCAGTCAAGGTGAGTTGCTTTCCCTCCCGGGTTAAGTGTGGTCCAGTGTAATTATTTTTCCTCCAGGTAACTGGTGGGGCTCCTCCAGGGTGGCTGTCACCCTGAGGGCTCTCCATTGACCTTTGTTGCTGGAAAAGCAGACACTGAACCGTGGCAGCAGCTAGATCATTCTTAGAGGTGCAGAACCTCTCCCCCTGCCACACGCCTTCTCCATTTCAGAGCCCGGTAAGCCAAAACCGCGATGGCCAATGACAGAGCTGACTGCCGAGCTGCCCAAGTGCCTCTGTGCACTTGGTTGTGTGGGACTTATGCCCTGAGGGTCGCTCTCCTGTGGACATCAACACGTGGCACAGGCTTTCACACTCCGTACCTACCTTAATCCATTGTCTACTGCTGTAGCGGAATGTCACAGACCAGATAACTACAAGGAAAGGAAGTCCAGGGCTGGACATTTGGCCTAGTGGTTAACACGCTACTTAGGATGCCCGCATCCCATACCGGGTGCTTGGGTTTGAATCCTGGCTCTGGCTCCGGATTTCTGCTTCCTGCCAGTGTAGGCCCCGGGAGGCAGCAGGTACTGGCTCTGGTCATCGGATGCCTGCCCTCCTCGATGGAGGTCTGGACTGAGTTCCCAGCGTCCAGCTTTGGCCTCACTCAGGCCCAGCTCTTGGAGGTATTTGGGGAGTGAACTAGCAGATGAGAGGATATTTCTCCCTCTCTCTTTCTGCCTCTCAAATAAAAAAGACTTAAAAAACAACAAAAAAAAGAAATGTATTTGGTTCATTGTTCTGCAAGTCCAAGGGCACGGTGCTGGTGTCTGGTGTCTGGCATGGTGTAGACCAGAAGGAAACAGTGAGCCAGCAAGAGGTGGGCGAGAGCGGGCTACTTTTAGAATCATCCACTCTCGTGACAAGTAGCCCACGCCACAGCAAGGACATTAATCCAGAGCTCTCCCGACCCAGCCACCCACCACCCAACCTCTCAACACTGCCAGACTTGGGATCCAGCCTCCAGCACGCGAACCTGGGGTGCATAGCCAAACCACAGCCGGGCCCACTCCCGTGGGCCACACTTGCCTGCTCAGCACCACTCTTGCTGCATTGACCTCCATATCTTCCCACTGCCCACACGTCTGTAGGCTCCCCTGAGGTCATTTCTCTTGTCCACAAAGTGGAGGACCAGGTACTGTGCGCAGAGCTCTGCCTGAGGGGGAGATCCCTCCTCCCTGCTGTCTTTAAGGATCGCTCTGAGCAAGGCTGTCGTGCAGCTGTTCTCTGTTTTCAGCCTGCACCTGCCTGCCAAGCAGAAGCACCTGTGCATCAAGCATGGCCCTCTTCCTCCTCGCCAGTTGGTCTTAAGGGGGCCCCATTTCGGCCACAGTGTGAGCTGGAGGAGGCACATGGGTGCAGTGTTGACATGGCAAGGTCACCCTGGGTATCTGTGCAGCTAACTGATATCTTCTGGCCCTGCTTGTGCCCGGCCCCAGACGTCCCACCTTCCTACAGAAGCTGTCAAGCCCACCTGACTCTACGGCTTGGTTGATCTGGTAGATGGCAGCTCGTGATGGGCAGCTGTGGCTGCAGGGTCACTTAATGTCCCCTGGGCAGGTACTCCATCTCTTTGAGGGCCCACCCCAGGGGGAGATTTCCAGATGACAGAAATTCTGGGCGGCAGAACTCGACGGGGCTAGGAGGAGGTGCCTCCCTGGGGCTTGTGCAACACCATAGGGCCTTCTGGGATGCTTAGCTCAGGCAGCAGGGCTGCTGGCGCCACGGTGCACAGCTCTTTCCTGCCCTGAGATCCAGCGTTAGGAGCCTTCCATGCCTCTCGGAAGGCAAGTGAGAGCAGGGTGAGCATTCCCAAGGACAAGATAGGCCAACTCTGCACCCTGCAGATGTTACCCCAGGGCGATGCTTCCTGGTTAAGGAGGAATAGGTGTCACCTCTGTCCTTTGGAGGAGGTGTCCTGAACCATCCAACCCCTAACTGCTTCACTGATGGTTCACTCGAGCCCCTGAAACTTGATCGGCCACCTTCGGGGGTTCTTGCTGAGTGTGTCTCCTACTGTCTGGCGCCGTGTCTGGCTCACCCAGGCCCATCAGTGCTGTTTGCAGAACAGGAGAGCAGGAGGGTTCACAGGGCCCTGCCGGAGTCTGGGGATGGATGCTGTCCTCTGCCCCTCGCACAAGGGGCGTGTTTCTGGTCCTCTTCCTTGTTTGGGATGGAAAAGGATGTGTAGGCTGGCTGGATGGTTGGATACCATGGGCCTGGGCCAGGAAACACGCCCTACCCACTCCAGCAACGACAACGGGGCTGCTATTTGGTTGGGTTTGCTGCAGTCCTGTGTCTCCAGGATCCGCTCAGTTCTCGCAGGGGTCTGGTTAGTGACTTCAAAGGGGGATGGGTAGTGGCCACTGCCCCTGAACCCCTTCGATCGGAAGTAGAAATCTGTGACGCGTTCTTACCCGCGCTTTGCAGATGAGGAAGCTGCGCTTTGGGATTTGTGAACATATCACTTGTCAACTTCCTGCTTTGTCAGATGTTTGAGTCATGGCTTTTTTAATGTTTTATTTATTTATTTAAAAAGAGTTACAGAGAGAGGGGGAGAGGTCTTCCATCCCCTGGTTCACTTCGCAAACAGCCGCAATGGCTGGAGCTGAGCTGATATGAACCCAGGAGCTTCTTCCAGGTCTCCCACATGTGTGCAGGGGCCCAAGGACTTGGCTCATCTTCCACTGCTTTCCCATGCACATCAGCAGGGAGCTGGGTTGGAAGTGGAGCAGCCAGGACCAGAACCGGCAGACCACATGGATGCCACCTTTACCTGCTACGCCACAGCACCGGCCCTGACTCATAAACTTAACCTCTAAGTCACCCAGCCAATCAACGCAGCTGAAGTTCCTTTAGGAAAGTGAAAAGCAACGCCTGACCAAACGCTCGCTGCACGTCCACACACATCCCTCATGCTTCTATTGGTAGAAGTTTTACTAACAAGTTTAATTTGGGAATCAAAAGGAGCCAGTTTCGCCTCATTTTTTAAAAGCAGGAAACAAAACTTGGTGGAGAAAGTGTCGTTCGCTTTCGTTCCTGCCAGGTTTTGAAAAAGCTTTGTTTCCTAGACTATTTGCCAGGATGTTTCCACATTTGATTTTTCCAGGATTGTAACGGAAAAAAAAAAGACAAAGCGTTGCCACCCAGAACTAAAACAGTCCCTTCCATACCTTTCCATACCCTCCCATACCGAACAAGGCAGCCTGAAGCTGCAGGTGGCCAGCAGACCTACCCTGCACAAATGGGGAAGCAGCCACGCTCCGTGTGCTCCTAAGCGAGTCACCCTACAGGTCTCAACCTCCTCATCTGTATAATGGGAACAGTCATAGTGCTGACCTCACAGGGTTGCTATGGCTTGCTCATCTTTGAGTCCCTGAAATACGTGGCACAAAGTAGCATTCATTCAATGACAACATGCTGAATGAGTAAATGGGTTTTAAAGATTATGAGGGCACTTTCAAAAACTCATGGAAAATCCCATTATGAAAAAATAAGCGTGAATTTGAAAACTTTTCCACCAAAATAAGCAGATCTTTTATTTCTGCTTCCTATACACTTTTTTTATTTTTTTTTTTTAATTTTTTTTTTTTTTGACAGGCAGAGTGGACAGTGAGAGAGAGAGACAGAGAGAAAGGTCTTCCTTTTGCCGTTGGTTCACCCTCCAATGGCCGCCGCTGCAGCCGGCGCACCGCGCTGATCCGATGGCAGGAGCCAGGATCCAGGTGCTTTTTTTTTTTTTCCTGGTCTCCCTTGGGGTGCAGGGCCCAAGCACCTGGGCCATCCTCCACTGCACTCCCTGGCCATAGCAGAGAGCTGGCCTGGAAGAGGGGCAACCGGGACAGAATCCGGCGCCCCAACCGGGACTAGAACCCGGTGTGCCGGCACCGCAAGGTGGAGGATTAGCCTATTGAGCCACGGCGCCGGCTTCCTATACACTTTTTAAAAAAGATTTATTTATTCACTCTCCAAGTGGCAACAATGGCCAGAACTGTGCCGATCTGAAGCCAGGAGCTTCTTCCAGGTCTCCCATGTGGATGGGCACAGGGGCCCAAGCACTTGGGCCATCTTCTACTGCTTTCCCAGGCCATACCAGAGAGCTGGATCATAAGTGGAGCAGCCGGGACTAGAACTGGCGACCATATGGGATGCCGGCACTGCAGGCGTAGGCTTTACCAGCTACACCACAGCACCAAGCCTGCTTTGTCTAAGCATTTCAAGGTATCTGCTGTTGGGCCACGTAGCCTCAAGTTTACCTGATATTTACATATTTACTACAAAACCTTCCGGTTCGCCAACTATCATATCCCAAATCGTGAGACCTTGCTTTCTCGGAGAGGGGCTGGAGGTCAAGTCCACGCCTCTCTCCACTGCGTAGTCCGCTCTTCTTTGAGAGGAACACTAGAAGTATGAGGAGGCTGACAGGAGAACGGCCCTCCCTTGCGGCCCGGGGTGGGTCTCTATATGATATTGGAGAACGAAGATAGCTCAGTGCCGGAGAGCGCAGCTTCCCTGGCTCTTGAAGACCCCATTTGGCCTTTGGAAGAAGAGCTCCTCCCATGGCGAAAGGTCAGGCACTCTCCAGACCCCACCAGTCACGCGCCAGGTGCCAGAGCAGCCCCGCCGCCCACCCAGCAGGTGCAGCAGCCAGGATCCACCAAGTGTTTTTCTCTGTTGCTAGGAAACCTCGCTTCGCCGAGGCTCATTGGTGCGCACTCCCTCTTGTGTCCATGTCCTGTAATAGCACCCACAGGTGAGCAAAGAACAGAGGCTTGGTTTTTTTTAGCACGTGATTAAATCACTGTTGATGTGATTAAGTCATTGTGCTTGAAAATTGTGAAGGTGAAGTCCCGTGTAGCCGCCGCCCACGTAGGGAAGCAGAGCCCCGCCAGGCCCTAAGCCCCTGCCTCCCGTGCCAATCACAGTTGCCCGGTGCTTGCAAAGGTTTACTGTTACCGCTTGCACGTGTTTAGAGTTTTATAACCTGTGTCTTAAACGAGATAGCTCTGGCTTAGTCTGAGAACTTTACATACATAAAACTGTACAGTTTTTCTCAGTTTTACGTTTGTAAGGTCCATCCATGTAGTTACCTGCAGGTGTAGTGTTGTTTTTGTTTGTTTTTGAAGACTTTTTTGGAAGGCAGAGTGGGAGTGAAGACAAGAGAGGTATCTCCCATCTGCTGGTTCACTCCCTGAATGCCTGAAGGCCAAAGGCTGGGCCAGGCTAAAGCCAGGAACCAGGAACTCCATCTGGGTTTCCCACATGGGTGACAGGAACCCAGGAACTTGGTCCGTCATTTGCTGCCTCCCAGGGACATTAGCAGGAAGCTGGATGGGGAGCACGGAGTAGCTGGGACTTGAACCAGGGACTTCAATAGAGGACGCAGGCACCCCAAGAGGTATCTTAATTTGCGCCAGAATGCCCTCCCCACAGGTGGAGTTTATTCATTTTTATTTCTGTATAATACTCCAGGATATGATTGCACCACGATTTATTTATTATCCTGTTAATGGGCACTTGGGCTATTTCCAAATGTACTGTGTACATTCTCATACACATGTGTGGCACAACTATGTCCATTTCTCCATGCCACATATCTAAGAGTGACACTGCTGAGTCACAGAATATGCATGTATCTCTGACCTTATTTGCTAGTGCCAAACAGTTGTCCAAAGTGGCTGAACATTCCCGCTGAGACTAGGGGCTACAGCTGGTGCTGTCTGCACCAATCTTCACCAACCATGAGCGCGTAGGGGATTTCATTGTCATCTTAATTTGCATTTCCTGGCAATGAGTGAGCGTGCCCACAGTGCTACTTGCCAGCTGGTTTCCTCTCGTTTGCAGCAGCGATTAAGGCTTTTGTCCACTATTTCTGGGTCAATTGCGTTTGTAGCAGAAACACCTCTGGTGTCAGCAGCTGTGGGGTGCTCAGGGCTTGGTTTGAGTTTTCCTTTACCTTTCGACAGAATTTCAGACTACAGAAGTGTCACAAGAACAGAACTCCATGTCCCTGTGTCCCTTCCACCAGCTCCCCCAGTGTTCGTCCCACTTTGCTTTTTCCTTAAGTACCTTCCCTCCCTGAAACCGAGAGCAAGTTACAGCCATGATGCCCCTTTCCTGGTGTTTAACAAAAATGGGATACAATTATTGCTTCTTTTACTTTTAAAATATTTACTTATTTGAAAGTTGGGCTAGCCTCCTCCTCTGGTCTCCTTTCTTTTCTCTCCTTTCTCTTATCTTCTCTCCTCACTAGCTCCTCTCCTCTCTTGTCTCTCTTTTACACTTTCCTTCTCCCTCTTTTTTCCCTTCTTCATCCCACCCCTCCGGTCTGCTGGGTTTTAGGTCAAGTGCCTAAGCCCCACGCGGCCAACTGAATATGACATCATGGGCCTAAGATGTTCTTAGGAAAAAGGCAACTGTAACTGTAAAAAGACACTGAGTTTGAAGGAATTGCTCTTTGAATCTAGGAAGATCACTACCTTTGAAAATATTGCTTTGTAACTTGCTGAGCTTATTTTGCAATTTATTTTAACAGGTTTCTGGGTAATCAGTACTCAATGAAACAGCAATGGGTAATAAGTACTTGTTAAAAAAAAAAAAAAGAAAGTCGGAGTTACAAAGAGAGAGAGCAGGACACAGATAGAGGAAGGTCTTCCATCCACTGGTTCACTCCCAAAACGGCTGCAATGGTTGGAGCTGCGCTGATCCGAAGCCAGGAGCCAGGAGCTTCTTCCAGGTCTCCCATGTGGGTGCAGGGGCCCAAGGACTTGGAGCTATCTTCCACTGCTTCCCCAGGCCACAGCAGAGAGCCAAATTGGAAGAGGAGCAGCTGTGACTCAAAAAAGTGTCCATCTGGGTTGCCGGCGTCACCGGCAGCGGCTTTATCCACTACGCCACAGCACTGGCCCCAAGGACACAACTATGAGAACCAGAAGCTGCACTGACACACTAGCAGCTGCCACCTGCAGGTCTTACTCAGAGGTCCCCCGCTGTCCCATTTCTGGGGTGTGTACCCAGTTTCGAGTCACTCGTGCAGACCAGCACAGCCATCGCCTTCCACACGTGTTGTTCCTTTGTGGAGAGAAAGTTCCAAATCCTCTCTTCTGGCTGCTTTGAAATCCATGGTGCATCACGGCTCACTGCGGGCACCCTGCTTTGCAGAGACAGCCGCGCCACTCTCCAACAGCAGCGCTGCCGTGGACAGGGCTCCCCACGGGGCTCGCACCGTCACTTCCCCTACGACGGAGGGGCTGAGCATCTCCCCTTGGGCTTGTCTGTCGTCGAGCAGAATTTCTCCGGAGCAATGTCCGTTCCAGTCCTTTGCCTTCTTCTCTTGTACGCTTTTGAATTGGGTTGTTTTGCTGTTGTTGATTTGTAGGGGTTCTTTATCCACTCCGGATGTTAGATCTTTGGCATGATTCACAAATAGGAGTGTTTCAGAAAGATCAGAGAAAATGGAATGGAAACATAAGCTCGTTTTGGTGCAAAAAGCTTGTGAAGTCTGTCGCTCCCCCTCTTCGTGGAGGAGCAACACTAAACCCTGCGCTGTTCTTTTGTCTGCTCGGCCCTCCCCGGGTTTGCTGCTGGTTCCTCCCGGGTTGGCTACTATCCCTTCCACCTCCGTGGAAGGGCAGTTCCCCCTGGCCGCATTCCCCACTTCCGCAGGGGAGCGGCACACCGCCGGCCGGTTCTCTCGGGGGCTGCACGGGTTCCCTTAGATGTTCCCCATAGATGTTCCCGGTGAATGCCATCTCTCTCCTCCTTTATAGTCCTCCTCCGCCAATCCCAACTCGGCTGCCCACACGCCGAGTACGCTGCTCTCCTCCAATCAGGAGCAAGTCCTACAGTTTATTAGTTGAACTGGAGGCAGCTGTGCGGAAGCTGTTTACTTCTCTCCCAGCGCCATATTGTGGGAGAGCAGATGCATAGAATAAGTCTTAATTCCAGTAACTCTGTCTAGTCCGGTTGCTCCCCACAAAGTCCATGCGTAGTTTTTTTTCACAATATGCATTTTTTATGCACTTTATGAAGACAGCTCCAAATGTCTCCCATTCTGTGGGGTGGCATTTCACGCTGTTGAAAGCATCCTTGGATGCACAAAAGAGTTCAGGTTTTGTCGTGCATGGAAAATCTGTCTGGCAGCAAACACCAGGGAGGCGCAGGGCAGGTATCAACAACAACTGCTGCCACATGGCCCATCAGAGCTCTGGGGTCATCCTGCACGTCCATCACCACCTCCACTGATGCACGGAAGAGACAGCATGGAGGAGACAGGTAATCGCCACGGGCAGCCCTGAGCCCAGGGTGGTGCACACTGCAGGGCCCGCTCGGGTCAGACCTGTAGCCTGTCTCCCCATCCGCCCTTCCTTCTTCTTCCTGTGGCCATGGTTCCCCCTGCCCTCCCCCCATGCTGTGGTGGTAAAAGGCAGAACCAGGTGGGATGACGGGGCTCTGCCCTCATCATGGATTAATCCGTTCAGGTCATCAGTGGCCTAATGGGGTATCTGGAGAATGGATCCGCTACAGCTCACACACACTCCCTTTCTCACCTGACTCCCAACCCCGCTCAGGGCCATCAGCAGCAAGGACTGACCTTGGACCAGAACCAGGAGTGAAGGTGAACCCTCTCCCCGCCCAGCTTCCTAGGTTCAGTGTGCCGCATCCCCTGTTCCATCTGTGATCCAGGCCCAGGTCTCTACAAAACAAGGATTCTTGGGACGGTGTTGAGAGAAGGGGACAAGTGGCTGCCGGCCCCCTGGCTGGCTTCCTGCCCCTCTCCCTGCACAAGCTGCCCTGTGGGGCCTGGCCATGCCCCCCCCCCCCCAATCCTGCCTGCCCATGACTGCAGCAGAGGCTCCACGCAGAGTCCCAAACAGACCGCCACCCTCGTCGAAGCCCTGGCCTTCTCCCCTGCGCTCTAACCACCCTGCCTCCCTGAGCTCAGGAGCAGCTGCATTATTTTTAGATCACATGTGGGACTGGGGTTCCAGGAATCCACTCGATGCCTGAGATGTAACCAGACCCCAGGCAGGCACTGGCCTCGAGCTCTAGCCCAGCTGGGAGAGGCTCCAGGGCAGTCCTGGCGGCCGGAGCCCGTCAGCGTCCCCACTGGCTGCTCTGCAGAACTTCACAAGGTGATGCTGACGTTGGGTGCAGCTGCAAAGACCCCGGGATTGCCAAGGAGGCCTGGGAAAAGGGCAAAGCTGGAGGACCCTGCCATAGGCATTGATGGGGGGGCCCAGCCAAGAGCTGAGTGTAAGGGCAGCATGGCCGCGGCCACCCAAAAACATGGCGCCCTCAGCTGCTGGCAACACACCTGAGCTGTGAAGTACGTCGTTGACGTGTGGCAACCGACGTGATGTAAGCATTGCACACACACATGTCAGGGCATCACGCCATCCATCATGGACACACAATCTTTATTTGTTAATGAATTAAAGAACCTCATCCTCTACTATTATTTTTTTATCTCCTCTTTTGAAGGAAAGCCTGAAGCCATGAAGAGCCAGTCTCAGAACAAGTCAAACATTTTTGCAATTCGAGCAGCTTTGGGAAGCAGTGAGGTGTTCCTCACATGGGGTACGGGAGCTGAGGTTGGACAAATCCCAGAAACGAGAGAGTGTGAAAGTCCTCAGAAATCCTCCAGTCTTGCAGTTTCCATAAGAAAATTCTCGCCAGACTCCGGCGACCTGAGGGAGGAGGGCACCAGAGGGACTTTCAGAGAGTTTATTTTATTCCACTTTATTATTATTTGACAGGCAAAGTGGACAGTGAGAGAGACAGAGAGAAAGGTCTTCCTTTTGCCATTGGTTCACCCTCCAATGGCTGCCGCGGCCGGCACACTGCGGCTGGCGCACCACACTGATCCGACGGCAGGAGCCAGGTGCTTCTCCTGGTCTCCCATGGGGTGCAGGGCCCAAGCACTTGGGCCATCCTCCACTGCACTCCCTGGCCACAGCAGAGAGCTGGCCTGGAAGAGGGGCAACCGGGACAGAATCCGGCCCCCTGACCGGGACTAGAACCCGGTGTGCCGGCGCCGCTAGGCGGAGGATTAGCCTAGTGAGCCACGGCGCCGGCTTATTCCACTTTCAACCATTTTGCGTCGGATGATTTCAGTGGCTCCTTGGTGCAAAGCCTGTCCTTCTATAAAGGACGCTGGCACTCGACTTTTTTGTTTTGATTGTCCTCAGCTGGCAAAGTGAAGTGTCAGCAGCTCCCTGTGCTCCCTTTCTAGAAAATTTTTCCAGCGGGCTGGTGGGGGTTGGGGGTGGGCTGGTGGTGGTGAGCATTGAGGTGCAACAGTGCAAGTCCCCATCTGGATCATTCACTCCCTCCATCACAGCGCCGGTTCAAGTCCAGGCTCTTCCATTTCTGATCCAGCTGCCTGCCCGTGCACATTCGGGGCGGCAGCAGGTGACAGCTCACTTGTGCTTGAGTCTTTGCTGCCCACGCAGGAGATCCAGGTGGAGTTCTGGGCCACTGGCTTCAGCTCGGCCCAAAGCCTGGCTGTTGCAGGTATCAGGGGAGTGAACCAGCGGGTGGAATCTCTCTCTCTCTCTCTGTCACTTTTGCCTTTCAAGTAAACAAAGAAAATATTACAATGGTTTCTTTCTATCTGACAAATCCAACAGGCTGGGTGCCACGGAGGACAGCTTCGGCGCCCTCCGGGACACTCTGCCCGGGGCAGCTCTGTGACACGCTCTTGGCATAAGGAGAGCACAGGCTCGGGTCACACGGCAGCTCGGCCACTTCCTTGCTGCGGGAACTCGAGGGGGTGACTCGGCCCTTTTGAGTCTCCGTTTCCCCCATGCAAATTGAGGGCGACTCAAGGTCGCAGGGAGGATGAGGCCAGATAGTGTCTGTGCCTGGAGCAATTCCGCAAGGCTACGAGCCCCCGAAGCGCCCACCTTCTCTTCTGCCAGCTGGAGGGCTGTCAATCTCCCCGTGGCTTCTCATCTTCCCGCTCTGTCCCTGCTTGTCTGTGTTCTCTAGTCCACCCGCAGCCTTGAGATGGGAGCTCTGGCTCTCGGCGTGGCCCTGCCAGGGCCAAGCAGGACCTGCGGTCACCTCTTCGGTCTGGACCCCGGGCCTCCAGAAACGTAACTCAAGTTTGCAATGGACTCTGCTTTGTGCCTTTGTCTCCTGGTGCTGCCTGCTGAGCTGAGCGTCCACAGCCCCAGATCCTGCTCTTCAGGGTCTCCAAGTCCCCGTGCAGCTGAAGGCGCGGAGCCAGAGTGAGCTGCTGTATCCACTGACGCTTTTTACAGGACAGGGCTTCGGGGAGACCCCAAGCACGCCCGTCCTTGTGCTCAGGAAACCTACAGGGATATTTAGCTGGCTGCTTTCAGCACAGGGAAGAGAACGTTTATTTGAATCTTGCTGGAGTCCAGGGCAACAGAGCTGTTGCTGGGTGGAGGGCGGGGCTGGGGAAGATGCCCAGAGCTGTGGTTTTAGTCCCCAACCTCTCACCAGCATCAGGGCGCCCAGAGGACCCAGCCTGGACCCCAGGGCATCAGCTGGCCTACCACGCAATGGCTCCTCAGGACCCCAGAGGCCATGCGGACAGCCTGGTCATTTCAGAGAATCCGCACGGCCCTGACCGAGTGCAGCAGGGCCCCGGGGTCTCTTGCTGCCTCCTGAGAGAGAGCAGACATCCCAGACTCTCCCTGTAGGTACAGGTGCTGGGAGGGCTCAGGTCCCGCACCCTCCCCCGCCTTCCCTGCAGGCAGCCGCCCCGAGCGCCCACGCTGCCCATACGATACCCCGGCCGGGGCCGTGCCAACGTTCAGACCACATGGAAGCAAAAGTGCTCTCTTTATTGCTCTGGCTTGGCCTCTCCCAGGATTCCGGTCTCTCTGTCCTCATGGGCCCAGGAAAGGGGAGGCCCAGCTGGGGCCCGGCTTAGCTGCCCACCCGGCAGTGGTGTCAGTCAGTCTTCCTGAACCCTGGAAAGCAAAGGTGGTAGGTCAGCATGGGGTTCTGAGAGCAGACAGGTCTCGCCCCTGCCATCACCCGGATGCCCCCGCATCCCTCACGGTGGACACAGCGTGGTCACCCCAGAAGGGATAACTAGCCGTAGCAACTAGCTTCCTTTATTAGCTACGTGGATTTAAGGAGCGCAGAGACACAGAGCCACCTGGCCCCTCTGTTTTGAGATGCTGCGGTGGGCTCAGAGCCGGTAAAGAATCGGGCTGGGCCTGGCGCTATGGCACAGCAGGTTAAAGCTCAGGCCTGCAGCACCAGAATCCCATATGGCGCCGGTTCATCTTGGCTGCTCCACTTCTGATCCATCTCCCTGCTAATCTGCCTGGGAAGGCAACAGAAGATGACCTGAGGACTTGGGAGACCTGCAGGAAGCTCCTGGCTCTTGGCTCAGCCCTGGCTGTTGAGGCCATTTGGGGAGAGAACCAGAGAATGGAAGACATCGCTTTGTCTCTGTCTCTCCCTCACTCTCTGAAACTCTGACTTTCAAGTAAGTAAATAAACAGGATCCACTTACGCCCAGCCCAGCTTCTCCAGCTGGGTGACCCTGGGCAAGGCCCTGCACCTCTCTGAGCCCCAGCTCCCTTGTCAGTCAAGAGTGAGAACACTGACGTGTACCTGCCCGGTTGCTATTCGGCCAACACAACCACAGACGTGTAGCGTTCGAGGCCGGGTAAGTTTCTATGAGAGAGTGAGAAATGGCCCGACTCCCTCCGCTTTCCCACCATCTCACACTGAAACCTTTTGTGTCTGCTTCTCATTTGCATTTTACAAGGCCCTTGTGTCCCAGGAAGCACCACACCCACTCTGCCCACTGAGAAAAACCGAGGCTGACAGAAGTCGCAGAGCTGGCCAGAGGTGCGGAGCTGGCGGACCGGCAGGGATCGGACCAGAACCCAGGCTCCCTGCCTCCAGGCTCAGCCCCCTGCGCCCTGCCGGGGAGAGAGCGTGAGCAGAAGAGGGATTTCAAGGTTACCCATGAGCCTCAGCTTCTGGAAGAGAGGGATGAAGCCCTGCAGCACGCTGTGGATCCGGTACACTGCTCAGAAACGAGAGAGGGGCGTTAGGTCTGCGCCCCCTTGAGGCCGCGGGGTCAGCCCTCCCCCACACCCGCCCGGGACTGGCCCGGCCCACACAGGGCTCCTGGGGAGGAATCGCAGGCGGCAGGCTGGGCCTGGCCGCGGTGCCAGAGTCACTGTTGCTAAAAACAGCAACAACAGAGCCAGGAAACTTGGCAAACACAGCCCCTGCTACACTGAACCCATTTTCTTTATCTGGCTTGCCCTCTGTGTTTGCCACCTGAAACTGTTTTGCTGCATTTTTTATGGCGCTGCCCACTTTTTCCATGAGGTTTTGCCAGGGACCTTACAGTGACCTTGAAAGTGGAAGAAAACAGGAGCGAAAGGAAATTTAAAAAAAAAAATGTTTGGGTCATGACTCTCGGGCCCTTGGCCAGCACAAGTCCCTGCAGCGCATGCGTGTGCATGTGCGTGTGTGTGTGTGTGTGTGTGTGTGTGTCGGGGGCACTCACACAGCCCGAAGTAGATGCCCACGGTCTCCAGGGAGGCGAAGGTGAGCAGGCCGACCCCAAGGGACATGAACCAGTCTGGGAGGACGGGGAGGGAGACAAGGGTCAGCCTGCAGGTCTTGCATCCGTGAGCCGCAGCCCCAGGCCCGCCCCTCTCCTCACCTGCGTAGTAGTGGTAACACACCAGCAGGGCTCCAATGGCAAAGCAGAGGAGGACGAAATGGAAAAACTCATCTGGAAGGGCAGAGCGGGAGAAGGCAATCACTGGCCACGCCCTCCTCTTCCAAACCCGAGTCTCTGCGGGGCAGTAGCTTTATCCAGGGGCACCAAGGCCGCGGTTCCCGGGGCGTGTCCTGAAGCAGCCGGGACACAGCCTGCTCATTGGGAATCACTCGGTTTTAGTCCAGCGAGCCTTGATTTATGGCCAGGAAAGTTAAGCAGCCTGGCTGGCTCATGCCCTGCACAGAGGAACAGCAGGGGCCAGCTCCAGGTCTCCCACTGGCTGGAGGTGGGGTTTTCGCAAGAGATGTTTCTAAAACAACCGCCAGTTATCCCATCAAAAAACATGGTCTCAGGGCTGGCGTTGTGGCATAGCAGGTTAAGGAACCTCTTGTGATGCCACCATCCCATATGGGTGCCACTCTAATTCCTGGCTACTGCGTTTGCAATCCAGCTCCCTGCCAATGCTCCTGGGAAAGCAGTGGAAGATGGCCCAAGAGCTTGGGTCCCTGCACCCACATGGGAGACCTGGAGGAAGCTCCTGGCTCCTGGCTTCAGTTTGGCCCAGCCCCAGCTGTTGTGGCCATTTGGGGAGTGAACCAGCAGATAGAAGACCTGTCTCTCTGTCTCTCCCTCTCTCTGTAACTTTGTAACTTTCAAATGAATAAATCAATCTTTAAAAAACAACAACACCATGAGACCACCATGGTCTCAGGACAGGTGTGTGCCACACGGTGGTTGGTCGCTGCCTCCGCCCTCAGCGTGCCTGGCTTGAGCTTCAGGGACACTGCTGCTGCAGCTTCCTGTTAATATGCACCCGGGGAGGCACAGGTGGTGGCTCCTTGGGTCCCTGCCACCCATGTGGGACACCTGCATTGAATTTCTGGCTCCCAGCTTTAGCCTGGCCCAGCCCTGACTGTTGTGGGCAATTGGGGGTTGAACCAATAGAAAGATCGCTCCCCCACACCTTTCAAATAAAATAAAACCAAACAAGTAAACACAATACCCATGTCTCCTCTCCTGCCCTTGTCTTCCTCTCCCTGAGGTTCCCTCGGAGTCCAGGCCTGAAGCCCAGGAGTGCCACGGGCCCAGCTCCTCATCCTGGCCACAGGCCTGGAAGGCGTTTGTTGTCCTGGTAACTCCGCAAGGAGCAGAAAGCTCCAGCCCAGGCCATGCGACTCCCTGGCTGCAAGGCCACGCCCAACCTTGAGCCTCAGTTTCCACATCTGTGAAGTGGGAATCCTTGCGCCCTCTTCTCGGGCTGATTCTGGGCTGAGGCTTTTGTAAGCCGTAGGGCACACGGCTGAGGCAGCTGTGACTGCCACTGTCCTGGGCCCCCAGAGACCCGAGCCCCCCGGGCGGCAATGCAGCCTCCTTACCGTCCTTCTTGATGTTCAGTCTCCGCAACCGTGACGCCTCCACCTCTCCTGGAACAAGAGCGACACGGATGGGTAACTCAACGCGGTCTTCTCTCTCCTCTGCCTTCTCTCTCCTCTGCCTCACCAGGGACTGTCTCCTGTGCCCACTGCAGGAGCGGAGGTGGGGGTGGCTGTCTGTGGGACCCCTAGAGCCTGCCTTCCCAGCCCCTGCCCCCCGGGAACGAGGTCCTTGTCCTGAGGCCCAGGGCCCTCCAGCTGCGGCCACCGGCCTCCCAGGCTGTGGGTGGCCCGGCCCACTGCCCCAGCCCCCAGGCCACGCTTGCCCTCTCCTTGAGCTTCCGTAGTTACCGCTTGCTGGGTCAGAGCCTCTCCTCCGAAGTCCTGGAAACGAGAAACAGCATCAGGGCCAGGCCAGCCGGGGCTCCCCACCAGGTGCCTCTACCCTGGAGCCGCAGGAGAACACGGGACTGCCCTAACTCTGCTGTCCACCATGGGATCTTTACGTTCAGCCATCTGTGGCCCTGCCTCACGCCTGGAGTCCCTTCCTAATCCCTAGCCCCGCTGCTTGCTGAGCCCACGCCCCAAGTGGACTGCAGTTCCTGTCTCTCCCAGCCACGGGAAGTTGACGCCCAGATCTGGCCCAGCCTGGCACCCCTGACCCCTCTCCCCTAACCGGACACTCACCTAGTTCCTGCAAGGGCACCACATCTCCAGGGCCATCTGCACAGAAGGAAAACCAGTGATCACATGTCCACCACCCTCTGAGGGGGGGGAGTTAGGCTGCAGGGAGGGCGGAGCCTACTCAGAGACTTCCTTTGATTTGGAGCTATGGCCTGGAGGGTTCCTGCTCCATCTGATGGGCCGGCCACCTCCAGCCAGGGACAGCTGCCGTGGGATCCCCTGCAGGGTCTGACAAGGCTTTCAGTTTCCCACAAGAGGTCAGGTGTTAACATAAACTTGCTGGTTTGTAAAAGGATTGCCCACAGTGCTCCTACCCAGAGGTAGGCTCTGGTCATACTCCGTAGGACCTTTTTCCCTGTGTGGGTACATAAGTGCTTGCCGCCCTTTCTTGGCTCATTATTAGGTGTTAGGAGACTAAATCAATTTTGGAAATGCTGGTTTAAAGCAGTTAGGCACCGGCAGACACAGGGGTAAAATGGCTGAGGCCCCAGCTTGGGACATCTGCACCCCATATCCGAGAGCCTGGTTCAGGTCCCAACTACTCTGCTTCTGATTCAGCTCCCTGCTAATGCACCTAGAGGCAGCAGGTGATGGCCCAAGTACTTGGACCCCTGCCACCTACATGGCAGACCCACATATCGTTCTTGGCTCCTGGCTTTATCTAGCCCAGCCCTGGCTGTTGCAGCCATTTGGGGAATGAACCAGCATATGGATGATCTCTCTCTGTCTCTGTCTCTTCCTTTCTTTCTGATACTCTGCTTTTCAAATAACACATAAATAAATCTGTTTATTTGAAAGGCAGAGTTATACAGAAAGAGAGACAGAGAAAGAGAGATCCTCCATCTGCTGGTTCACTCCCCAAATGGCTACAACAGCCTGGGCTGAGCCAGGCTGAAGCCAGGAGCCAGAAGCCGGGAGCGTCTTCCGGGTCTCACACCTGGATGTAGGGGCCCACGCACGTGGGCCATCCTCTGCTGCTTTCCCAGGTGCACTAGCAGGGAGCTGGATAGGTAGCGGAGCAGCTGGGACTTGAACAGATGCCTATAAGGGATGCTGGCGTAGCAGGTGACAGCTTAACCCGCTGTGCCCCAGAACAGCCTTTCTTATCTGATAGTGTGCACTTTTCAGGTTCTTTGGCAAATTGCTTCTTTCTGACAAATCGGCCTGATTCTTCACACCGCTACCAAACAAAGTGCATGTCACTTCTCCGTCTCCACTGGAGCGATCGGGTGCTCAGAAACCATCACCACATCGCGGAGGGCTGTCGGGACTCAGCTCTGAACTTCTCCTTGCCTGCCCTTCCATCCAGCGCCCTGAGGCAGGGGTACCGATCTCGTCCATTTCTGCTGGTGGGAAGCTGAGGCCCAGCAAGGCCAGCTGACTCCAGGTCATCCCCCCCCACCCCGGCAAGGTCACAGCTCAAAGGGCAGCACACACACCTCCACCTCCCCCGTGCCACCTGCCTCTGTTAAGACCACTCACCCACCACATCATCTGTGTGCCTGGGACAATTTCCTGTCCCCCAGAGCCCCCGGCCCCCGCTCTCACATGGTTAGTGGACCACTCCCCTGTGCAGAACTGAGGCTCACCTCCGGGAGCAGCAGCCCCCTCCTCACCCAGCACCTGCTGCACAGGCGCTCCCAGTGAGCGTGCCTCGTCCCCCTCCCCCGCCACAGAGCCACCCAGGGCCACTGCCACCTCCAGGGGGCCTGAAGCCTTAAGGACAACACAGTCCTGACACCGGGGTCTGCAGGAGGCCAGGCCGGCCGCCAGGTGCTGCCTTTTCCTCTGTCTGACTCCCCCCAGCCTCTCTAGTGGAGACAATGTTCAGGTTACTAAAATGCGCAGGGGCCTGAGAGGACCTGGCGCTGTCCAAGGCCAACGATCATTGCCATTTACTGACACTGTATCCAGTAAGCACATCTCATTTGGTGCTCAGGGAAATCCCATGAAGGGGGTGTAAGTCCCTCCCCCAGCCCCAGTGGGAGACTCAGCCAGGTCCCGCACCAAAAGCCTCAGGCCCAGGGCTTTTCATCCCCAGAACTGGAGGGCAAGGCCGCACTCCAGCTTCCTGGGCAGCTGTCAGCAACCCTCTCAGGTATGCCAGGGTCTGTGCGAGGCGTTCATGCAGGCTTTTCCCCCACATTGTTCTTTTCTTCCCTTGAAATTTATTGTTTATTTTTTCTTGGCAAAAATGATTTCCTTCTGGTGGTTAAAAAAAGAAAATAGGCTAGGGGGCCGGCGTTGTGGCGTAGCGGGTAAAGCCTCTGCCTGCGATGTCAGCATGCCGTATGGGCACCGGTTTGAGACCCTGCTGCTCCACTTCTGATCCAGCTCTCTGCTAACACACCTGGCAAAAGCAGCGGAGGGTGAGCCAAGAGCTTGGGCCCCTGCACCCATGTGGGAGAGCCGGAAGACGCTTCTGGGTCCTGGCTTTGGCCTCAGCCCAGCTGTGGCTGTTGTGGCCATCTGGGGGAGTGAACCAGAGGAAGGAGGGTCTCTCCTGCTCTGCATCTCGGCTTTTCAAATAAGTAAAAGAATAAATCTAAAAAATACAAAGTGAAACAGGCTCACTGTAAACTCTTTATCGGATAGGACAGTGCAGCAAAGAGAAAATAAAAGTTGCTCCGTATTGCACGATCCGTCCGCTTCCTGATACTTTTCTGCCTGCTCTCCCTGGTCCCCTTCTGTGTGTGAATGGGGCAAAGTACGGAGGTCAAACTAGTGCAATGATCCTTTGCCCTTATACTTCAGAGGCAGACAAAGGGTGGCTCTGACCCGACAGAGTGTAGACTGTTCACCGCGTGCACTCTGCTCGGACGTTAGCCAATCCTCTTTTTGCCCTACAGTAAGCAGTGCCTCGAGGGACATCTTCCTCAAGACAAGCTCACATGCACACTGAGGAACGCCCCAGCAAAGGGAAAGCGTGAGGCCTCTCGCCTACGGGATGGGCCGCGCCTGCGGGGGCTCTGCCGAGGGTTTCCAGCTGCCCTGGGGTGCTGGTCCTCCTCACCGCTCTCTGCAGACAGCAAACACAAGCTGTGGCCCCTCGGCCCGCGGCCAGCTGTTCGTTCCGGTGAGTGTGGTTTGGAGGAAGCAGCTCTGTGCTGGGGGTGGGGGTGGGAGGAGCAGCCCCACCGCTCACTTTCTGGGTGACCTTGGACGGATGGCTTGATATTTCTGTTGCTTTCGTAGGTAGTTAACACCTAGGCTGCTGCCTTGTCCGCTTCACGGAGGGTTTCCCAGAGAGAAGACAAGTCCCCACGGCACGTCAGGTTATGGAGATGGCCGTGCCCACCCTCGCACCAAGGGCAGGAGCCCCACCAAGGCACGCTCGCTCGGGGCGTGGCTCCCCCCTCCACCACCTGCGCTGCTCTTCCCATTTCTCCCCCTCATCCTGAAGCTCAAGCTGACGTCACGTTCCTCGGAGAAAACCTTTCCAACCGCCCAGCTCACACCGCCCTTGCCCGCCCCGCTCTGGGGTTTCTATGGCAGCCACTGTCAGTGCAGGACTCAGTGCATACAAGGCCCAGGGGTCCCACGGTGCTCCCCTCTCTGAGTACCCGAGCTCCTGCTGCTCACAGTCGGCATCCTGCCCCTCCCAAGGGTGCCTTGCCTGCTTAACCAAGACTGGAAGAACGGCTGGGTCTCCACCCTCAGGCCAGTCAGTCTTCCACAAGCTCAGGCCCAGGAGTTGGCGGCTCCCGGGGCAGGGGACTCCCTTGTCCTCCGAATGACACGACAGCCCCTGCAGAGCTGAGTGTCCCTCAATGTGCATGGGAATCTCCTGGTCAGTCAAGGACAAACAGAAAATTCCAGGACACTGGGGGTGGGCGGTTAGCTCAGTAGTTAAGATACCTGTGTCCTACGCCGGAGTACCTGGGTTCAATGCCCAGTCCCAGCTGCTGACCCCAGTCTCCTGCCAATGCAAACCAGGGCTCAAGTAACTGGGTTCCTGTCGCCCACAGAGCAGAACTGGATCACGTTCCTGGCTCTGGGCTTCTGCTCCGGCCCAGCCAGCTGTTGCAGGCATCTGGGAAGTGAACCAGCTGACGAGAGCTTTCTCTGCCTCTCAACTAAATAAAAAAATGTTTAGATTCTAGGAAGCCAATTGAACTGCACTTGTAACTCAGTACATACAGGATATCAATTATCTACAGAGAGAGGAAGCATCAGGAAGTACGGCCAGCCCTTGGTATCCGCACGGTTCTAAGCCCCCACGGATTCCAAAACCTGTGGATACACAAATCCCTTAGTATAACACGGTGCAATGTTTGCATGTAATCCGTGATATGACGCCGTGTCTCTGCATGACTTGCAATACCTAACAGTGCAGATGCCTCGGGCAGAGTTGTTAGAGAACAAGGAGAAGGAAAAGTAGCCTGCACACATCCTGCCACCTGCTGTGCTCCCGGCTGCACTGTCCACCTGCAGCTGGAGGAATCACAGAGGCAGGACCGGGCGAGGGGGGCTGGCGGGGGCACTGCACCTCACAACTCCACCAGCGCGTGTCTCTCGGGAGCTAAGGCTGTGCATCACAGCTACCTTCTTTTATCAGCACAAACACGAAAAAGACTTTTTCATTGCCACAAAGAAAATACAAATTGTACAATATCAAACAGCAAAGAAAGACAGTGAGAAAGCACCCCAAACTCTAGCAGCCAGAGAGGACCTCCATCAGCATATGAGTAAGTAGTATTTTAGCTTTCTCCATGATATATTCATAGTCTAAACTTTGTGTTACACGTGTTAAAGACTGTGGGTGGTGTAAAAGGAGCATAATTTTTGCAAATGCTCTCTGATTCAATTATTTTAGAAATTAACCAGGAAAGACTCACTCTTTATTGCTGGTGTTGTCAGTACCCATTGCAAAACTAATATATGGTTGGTGCTCAATAACTATTTACTGAATAGGGGCGCGCACGGTGTTATCACTGAGTAAGCCCACGTCCCTTACCCGAGTGCCTGGGTTCGAGTCCTGGCTACTCCACTTCTAATCTAACTTTCTGCTAACGCATCCCAAGAGGCAGCAGACGATGGCTCAGGCGCCTGGAGCCCTGCCAGTCACATGGGAGACCCAGACGGAGTCCAGGCTCCTGGCTTCAGCCTCGCCCAGGCCTGGCTGTTGTGGCCATTTGGGGGATGAACCAGTGGACGGAGGGTTCTCTCTTTCTCCCCCCCCCCCGTTGGTCTACCTGTCGGTGAAAATAAATGAAGATTAAAGATCTTTACTGAATAAATGTGGGGAGTGGCAGTTGCTTCTGGGTGACGGGGTGGACGGTGGCCTGCTTGCTTCCTTCTCTCTCCCTCCATGCTCTATGTTTTCTGCTCTGCGTAGATGGAAAATGAGACTTCGTTTAAAAATCACAGGACACATTAAAACAAGAGGCCATGCGGGATGCCGCACGCTGAGGTAGGGTCCTGCGTGTGAGACAGGCAGAGGCTGAGGGGGGCACTCAGGCTTGGGGCCTGCAGGGCAGGGGCCTGCAGGGTGGGCGGAGTCTGCATCCTGGAGAGGGGCGAGGGGGAGGTGGGGGTGGGCCAGGACCCTCAACTCTGCCTCAGTGCTTCTAGGGCCCGGGGCTCTGCTCCCACTGCTTCCTCTTAGTGCTCAGCTGCGCTGTGCAGACAGGAGGGGAGGGCTCAGCTCACACTGGGGGGCAGCACTCCTAGAGGGTCAGCCAGCGGCAGAGGGCACAGCAGTCCCTCCTGGCTGGAGTGGGGACAGAGGCCGGGAACCCGCCCCCGCGCCCGGAAGCTCTTCTTCCGGAGTGAACCATGCCGGAGCAGGGGTTCTGTTCTGCCTGGGGAGGGAGGCCGTCTCCTTTCCTGTGCTGCCGAAGTAACACTGACACTGCACTCCTGAGCCTCATTTGCAACACGCGGACCTGAGACCAGGGCTTTGCGTGCTTGCTTTTTTGTTTGTTTGTTTGTTTGTTTGTTTTTTAAAGCCTGTGGAGCTTTGCATCAGATAAGACCTTAAGCTCATGTTGTAAAGCAGATCAGAGGCCGGCGCCGTGCCTCACTAGGCTAATCCTCCATCTTGCGGCGCCGGCACACCGGGTTCTAGTCCCGGTCGGGGCGCCGGATTCTGTCCAGGTTGCCCCTCTTCCAGGCCAGCTCTCTGCTGTGGCCAGGGAGTGCAGTGGAGGATGGCCAAGTGCTTGGGCCCTGCACCCCATGGGAGACCAGGAGAAACACCTGGCTCCTGCCTTCGGATCAGCGCGATGCGCCGGCCGTGGCGGCCATTGGAGGGTGAACCAATGGCAAAGGATAGACCATTCTCTCTGTCTCTCTCACTGTCCACTCTGACCCTATTGGAAGGGCCAGTGTTGTGACATATTACGGGGAGAGCGCTGTGGAGCAGCAGGTCAACACCCTGGCCTGAAGCGCCAGCATCCCATATGCACTGGTTCGAGACCTGGCTGCTCCAGTTCCAATCCAACTCTCTGCTGTGGCCTGGGAAAGCAGTAGAAGATGGCCCAAGTCCTTGGGTCCCTGCATCCACGTGAGAGTCTCGGAAGAAGCTCCTGGCTCCTGGCTTTAGATCGGCACAGCTCCGGCCGTAGCGGCCAATTAGGGAGTGAACCATCAGATGGAAAACCTCTATGTCTCTCTCTCTCTCTGCTTCTCCTCTCTCTGTGTAACCCTGACTTTCAAATAAATAAATTAAAAAAAAAAAAAAAAAAGGTTAAGCTTCTGCCTGCAGTGTTGGCATCCCTCATGGGTACAGGTTGGAGTCCCGGCTGCTCCACTTCCAATCCAGCTCTCTGCTATGACCTCGGAAAGTAGCAGAAGATGGCCTAAGTCCTTGGGCCCTTGCACCCAGGTGGGAGACCCAGAAGAAGCTCCTGGCTCCTGGCTTCAATCTGGCCCAGCCCTACCCATTGCAACCACTTGGAGAATGAATGGCTCTCTCTGTATCTCTGCCTTTCAAATAAATAAAACTTAAAAAAAAAAAAAAAAAAAAAAAAAAAAAGGAAGTGTGCTGAAGGAAGGGCATGTAGTTAGTGGCAGACAGCAAGTGCTTTGGTTACGGCACTAGAGCGCCCCCTAACGAAGCTTGGATAAGATGCAGTCACTAGCACAGTAGGTTTGATATAAACATTAAACACAGCTCTAAAGCAGTGCCCTTGGCCTAGCAGTTAGACTCTGGGTCAGAGGCCCATGCCACTCTGGAGTATCTGAATTCACGTCCTGGCTCTGGCCCCCAGTGCCAGCTTCCTGCTGGTGCACACCTGGGGGCAGCAGTGATGGCTCAGGTAGTATGAGTCCCTGCCACCGCGTGGCAGTCCTGGATTGCACGCCTAGCTGCAGCCTGACCAACTGTGCTTTTGGAGTGAACTGCATTCTCTCTCTCTTTGCCCATCCCCCCCCCTTTTCAAATAAATTTAAGAAAAGGAAAAAAACTTGTAAAGATATAACACAATAACCTGGCACAATGCTTAGACACAATTTAAAACGGAGCATAAATTCATCTCTATAATCAGTCACACCCGTGTACAAGGAGGCTTTAAAAAATTTGTGGAAAATGGAATTAAAAAGTTCATTTTGGGGGCCAGCCCTGTGATGCAGGTTAATCCTCTGCCTGCGGTGCCGGCATCCCATATGGGCGCCTGTTCTAGTCCCAGCAGCTTCTCTTCCGATCCAGCTCTCTGCTATGGCCTGGGAAAGCAGTAGAAGATGGCCCAAGTCCTTGGGCCCCTGCACCCTCGTGGGAGACCTGGAAGAAGCTCCTGGCTCCTGGGTTAGGACTGGCTGTTGCGGCCATATGGGGAGCGAGCCAATGGAGGGAGGACCTTTCTGTCTCTCCCCTCTCACTGTCTGTAACTCTGTCTCTCAAATAAATAAATAAAAATTAAAAAAAATTTTTTAAAGTTCATTTTGTTGTAAAAACGTTTTGAAATCCTGACGTGTTGTTTTCACAACTCCCCTTCCCGTGAACATTCTGAGGACCCCACACATGTGCACAGATGGTTCTAGAAGGGAACGCTCGGAACTGCGCTGAAGCAGCAGGCACTTCAGTTACGCGGCGGGTGGGGGTTGTGTGCTCACGTGAATATTTCTCCTGAATGTTGTGATGTACAGATAATGCATATTAGATCTTGGCTGTACCTGAGGAGGAGGAGGAGGAGGAAGAGGAGGAGGAGGACGACGACGAAGAGGATGACGAGGAGGACGAGGATGACTTGTCTCTCTCATATGGGTCGTCCTGCTCCTGGACACCCGTCTCTCCGTCTGCAAGGCACAGCGAGGCAAGGTCACGTGCCGCCCCAGGAGCCCGCTTGGGCTGGGGGGCCAGGAGGGACTAGATCCTCTTCCCAGACGCGAGGCTCTCAGAGACCTTGACGGGGAGGGGCTCGGGGAGGGCCCGAGGCAAACTCCTCTCTGTCTCCGGGCCCCAGGAAAGGGGCTTCCAAGCTCCCACCCGTCCAGAAACCATTAGACTCCCTGGCGTCACCACCAATTAGGATTCTGGGCAAACTGCAGCCAAGCTGGGACCTTGCCAGCCCCCTTGCCGGTCCCGTTCTGGGGCCACACAGGACCCTTGTAGGGCTCCTGGGGTTTTGGAGAGCAACTGAGGGTCCCAGCTAGCAAGCGCTCGGACAGCCCAGCCCAGGCGCGGACGTGTACGAAACCCCTGCCTCTCTGAACGGTGATTCCAGCCAGTGACCACGTGAGCTGAGCAGGGTCTTTGGTCCCTCCCCCCACCTCCCCGTGGGCTCCTCCTCCCCAGAAGCCCACTCACAGTCTCCATCTTCTGTCTCTCTCGGGACCCGGCCATGGTCGTGAGACTGCGACAAGGCCCCTGACGTCTCCATGGCTTCCCCTGGAAGAGTAAGAACGAGTCACTGAAGCCCATGGTCATGCACGTGCTGAATACATAAAGAGCTTGGCAAATACAGGAGGAAGAGGCGAGCACCCAGTATTAGAAGGAATAAGCAAAATAATGTACAAAACAGTGGAAATTTGAATAATGATTACTTTGGGTAATATTAAGAACTTTACTTTTAGCTGTGATTTTTAAAAAAGATTTATTTATGGCCGGCGCCGCGGCTCACTAGGCTAATCCTCCGCCTAGCGGCGCCGGCACACCGGGTTCTAGTCCCCGTCGGGGCGCCGGATTCTGTCCCGGTTGCCCCTCTTCCAGGCCAGCTCTCTGCTGTGGCCAGGGAGTGCAGTGGAGGATGGCCCAAGTGCTTGGGCCCTGCACCCCATGGGAGACCAGGAAAAGCACCTGGCTCCTGGCTCCTGCCATCGGATCAGCGCGGTGCGCCGGCTGCGGCGCGCCGACCGCGGTGGCCATTGGAGGGTGAACCAACGGCAAAGGAAGACCTTTCTCTCTCTCTCTCTCTCTCTCTCTCACTGTGCACTCTGCCTGTCAAATAAATAAATAAATAAATATAAAAATAAAAAAAGATTTATTTATTTATTTGAAAATCAGAGTTACACAGAAAGAGGAGAGGCAGAGAGAGAGGTCTTCCATCCACTGGTTCACTCCCCAGTTGGCTGCAACGGCCGGAGCTGCGCCAATCCGAAGCCAGGAGCCAGGAGCTGCTTCTTGGTCTCCCACGTGGGTGCAAGGGCCCAAGGGCCCAGGCCATCTTCTGCTTTCCCAGGCCACAGCAGAGAGCTGGATAGGAAGTGGAGCAGCTGGGACTGATGCCCATATAGGGACCAATGCCCATATAGGATGCCGGCGCCTCAGGCCAGGGTGTTAACCTGCTGCGCCACAGTGCTGGCCCCTAGCTGTGATATTTATATTTGATGTTGTGTTTATTGAAAGCCTCCATAAATTCACAGATAAATGCTGAGATATTTATGATAAAATTATACTACTTCTGGGATTCCTTTGAAAGTAAACTTTTTGGGAGAAATCCACGCATACAAAGGATCTTTTAAAAGTCTGAGGTGGGGGGCGGCGCTGTGGCGTAGCAGGTAAAGCCGCTGCCTGCAGTGCTGGCATCCCAGATGGGCACCAGTTCAGCTCTCTGCTGTGGCCTGGGAAAGCAGTAGAAGATGGTCCAAGTCCTTGGGCCCCTGCACCCATGTGGGAGACCCGCAAGAAGCTTCTGGCTCCTGGCTTCAGATCAGTGCAACTCTGGCTATGGCAGGCATTTGGGGAATGAACCAGCAGATGGAAGACCTCTCTCTCTCTCTCTGCCTCTCTGTAACTCTGCCTTTCAAATAAATAAATAAATCTTAAAAAACAGTTTGTGTTGTGAGTGGATTGCAAACTTTTGGCATTAAAATAAACTTATTTTAATTCCATTTTCCATAAACGTTTTGAGATACCTTGTATGTACACACTTATACATGTTACTGATGTGAAGAATGTATTGCACACAGTTTAGAAGCAATAAAATACACAGGGTGCTTCCAAAAGTTCACATAAAACGGGTAGGCGTATTCTTAGCAAAACCGTAGGCAGACTTCAAAATTCTTTTACACCAAAATAGACATTTAATTCCATTTTCTCTGAGCTTTCTGAAGTGTGTTTGCATAGCACCCCTCACTGTGACTTCTGCACATCTGTAGCAGCAGTGCAACTTGGTGTTTCTTGCTACACCCACTGTCAGTTTATAAAAACCTATTGCCACGGGCTGGCATTGTGGTACAGCAGGTTAAGCCGCCACTTGCGACGCTAGCATCCCATACGAGCTCTGGTTCAAGTCCTGGCTGCTCCACTTCCAGTCTAGCTCCCTACTAATACTCCTGGAAAAGCACCAGAAGATGGCCTGAGTCTTTGGGCCCCTGCCACCCATGTGGGAGACCCAGATGAAGCTCCTGGCTTCAGCCTAGCCCAGCCCTGGCTACCGTGGCTATTTAGGGAGTGAACCAGCAGATGGGTCATCTTTCCATCTCTGCTCTCTCTGTAATCCCGCCTTTCAAATAAATAACCCCCCCCCAAAAAAAAAAAAAAAAACACTATTGCTAAATGTAATGTCACAAAACCAGACCACAGGGGCCAGTGCTGTGGCATAACAGGTAAAACCACAACCTGCAATGCCAGCATCCCATACGGGCGCTGGTTTGAGCCCCAGCTATTCCACTTCCAATCTAGCTCCCTGCTAATAGCTTGGGAAAGCAGTAGAAGATGGCCCAAGTCCTTGGGCCCCTGCACCCACACAGGAGACCCGGAAAAAGCTCCAGGCTCCTGGCTTCAGATCAGCTCAGCTCCACCCATTGAGACCATTGGAGAGTTAGCCAGTGAATGAAGACCTCTCTGTGTCTCTGCCTCCTCCTCTCTGCAACTCTGCCTTTAAAATAAATAAATAGATAAATAAATCTTTAAAAAAAAAATCAGATATGGAGCCGGTGTTGTGGCGCAGCGGGTTAACGCCCTGGCCTGAAGCACCGGCATCCCATATGGGCACTGATTCGAGACCCAGCTGCTCCACTTCCAATCCAGCTCTCTGCTATGGCCTGGGAAAGCAGTAGAAGATGGCCCAAGTCCTTGGGCCCTGCACCCGTGTGGGAGACCTGGGGGAAGCTCCTGGCTCCTGGCTTTGGATTGGCACAGCTCCAGCCATTGCGGCCAATTGAGGAGTGAACCATCGGATGGAAGACCTCTCTCTCTGCCTCTCCTTTCTCTCTGTGTAACTCTGACTTTCAAATAAATGAATACATCTTAAAAAAAAAAAAAAAAGTCAGACCACAAATAACTGCTTGGCTACTAACAGATGCGGACAGTGGCTCACATCACACGAGAGCCCCTGCTGTGTGAGTGCTGCTGGTGTTCACTCTCACAAACGGAAACAACGAAGACGTGCAGCTTCACCAGGCTGTCAGCGAGGCTTCTCTGCTGAATCCCAGAGTCCTTTTCCAATTCCGCAAGAACACGTCCTTCACTTTTTACACTGCCCACAAGGCCCGGGCTGCAGGTGCAATAGTTGTAGGGTGAATCTGCGCTATTAGCGTTTTCTAAACCACTATGTTAAATGTAGGTAATCAGCAACACAAACGGGATCTGCTTTGTCATTACGAGGGTGCAACAAGTCCCTTGTGTCTGATTTCCAGTTACCATAGCGATGCCACGGAGCTTGGAGTTGGGAGGAGGTACGTGCCAGCCCCCGCATCGCACAGTTTTGCCGCCACACAGGTAAACTCAACAGGGATAACCTCCAGGGCACAGGTGCCGGCAGAATGTAGGAAAATCAGGGCCGGCGCCACGGCTCACTAGGCTAATCTTCTGCCTTGCGGCGCCGGCACACCAGGTTCTAGTCCCGGTCGGGGCGCCGGATTCTGTCCCGGCTGCCCCTCTTCCAGGCCAGCTTTCTGCTGTGGCCAGGGAGTGCAGTGGAGGATGGCCCAGGTGCTTGGGCCCTGCACCCCATGGGAGACCAGGAGAAGCACCTGGCTCCTGCCTTTGGATCAGCGCAGTGCGCCGGCCGCAGCAGCCATTGAGGGGTGAACCAACGGAAAAGGAAGACCTTTCTCTCTGTCTCTCTCTCTCACTGTCCACTCTGCCTGTCAAAAAAAAAAAAAAAAAAAGTAGGAAGATCACCCCAAGTGATACGTTCTGAGTACCTGCACTTTTGCTATTGCTATAAAATGAAAGTGTACTTATTGTCTATTTATCTCACTTAACTTAGAACAGTAATTGTGTTTGACAACCAGCTCCCCAAATTCCTGAAGTTTTAACAACCAGTTCTCTCAGCTGGTGGAACACGGTTCTGGCTCTGGGTTTTCGGCTCCTGTTTGCTCTTTCCTGCTTCATGTACGCAGGGGTGCAGACTTGGGGGTGGTGAATCATGAACCAGTCCTGCCAACAAGGCCAACTCCCAAGGAAGCACTCCCTGGACAGGCCCAGGGAGCTGGGCCCAAGGTCCCCTGCACAGACCTGTGACCCACCTGGACCCCCACAGACACAGGAACCACGTGTTCCCTGTATTTTGTGTCCCTGATAGAGCAGCTTAGCCGAGTGGTGCAGCTCTCTGATTCCTGCCCTATTTCTCTAAATCTGGAAGAAGGCAGAGTCACGAGTCTCTCAGACCAGGCACTACTGTGGGCCCTTTAAGCGCCGGGGCCCACCGGAGGAGGTTAAGTCTGAGGCTGAGTGCTGGTCTCCCGCGGGGGCAGGGCAGGAGCTCTCCAGAGGGCAGGTCGGTACCCAGCAAGGCCACCGTGTGCTTGGTCTCTTCTGCACGTGGCCCCTTCCTGGCCCGCCATGTTGTGACACAGCCAGGGCCCCTCTCCACCATGCTGGCCCAAGCTGTTTGGGCCCTCCTGCTGCCAGCAATCTAAGTCCAAGAAACCTCTTTAGAAGCTACTTATAACAAGGAGTTCAAACACCTGGGCCTCTCAGCGCCCATCCTGCTGCCCCCTGGGGAGAGGCTCAGCACCGGCCTCTGGGACCCCGGCAACACCCCCGCCCCACTGTGGCCATCCAGCACGTCCTTGCAACAAACACCCCCACTCAGGGACCATCTGTCTAATGGGGTGGGGAACCTTTATTTACAACATCCGGTGCGGGCCAGACACAATATCCACTTAAAAATTAGCATCATAGTACAGTGGATGATGCCACCAACTGCAGTGCTGGTGCCCTTTTGAGCGCTAGTTTAAGTCCCGGTTGCTGTACTTCGATCAAGCTTCCTGCTAATGTGCCTGAGAAAGCACTGGAGGATGGCCCAGTGCTTGAGCCCTGTACCCTCATGGAGAGACCCAGATGGAATGCTGGGCTCCCGGCTTTGGCTTAGCCTAGCTCTGGGTATTGGAGTCATTTGGGAAATGAGCCATGTTCTACCTTCCAGATAAATAAATAAATAATTAAAAAAAAAAAAGCCTAATAGGGATCGGTGCTGTGGCATAGCAGGTAAAGCTGCTGCCTGCAACAATGATATCCCATGTGGACATGGGTTTGAGTCCCAGCTGTTCCACTTGGGTCCCTCCACACACACGGGAGACCCCGATGGAGTTCCTGGCTCTTTGGCCTGGCCCAGTCCCAGCTGTTGCAGCCATTTGGGGAGTGATCCAGCAGATGGAAGATTCTCTGTCTGTCCCTCTCTTTTTTTTTAATGACTTTTTTTAATTTTTTTTATTTTTTGACAGGCAGAGTGGATAGTGAGAGAGAGACAGAGAGAAAGGTCTTCATTTTGCCGTTGGTTCACCCTCCAATGGCCGCCGCGGCCAGCGCACCACGCTGATCCGATGGCAGGAGCCAGGTGCTCTCCTGGTCTCCCATTGGGTGCAGGGTCCAAGCACTTGGGCCATCCTCCACTGCACTCCCTGGCCACAGCAGAGAGCTGGCCTGGAAGAGGGGCAACTGGGACAGAATCCGGCGCCCCGACCGGGACTAGAACCCGGTGTGCTGGCGCCGCAAGGTGGAAGATTAGCCTAGTGAGCCGCGGCGCCGGCCTGTCTGTCCCTCTCTTTCTGTAACTCCTACAAATAAATAACTGAATTTTTAAAAAATGCCTAATAAAAGCCCACCACTCCTATTCCTGACTCTCCCTGCTCTCCTGCCAACCAGACTACAATTTTGTTTCCCCGGTTCCAGCTCCAGTGGCCACTGAATCATCTTCAGGAAAATCCAAAGCAAATGCAGAGAGGTGGTGGAGCTCACTGAGCTGTCACCAGAAACCGCCTGTTTTCTTGTTATTTCAGAGAAATAAACCTCCTTTGGTTTAAGCTTCTATAGTCAGGATTTTTGGTATTTGTCACTGAAACAATTCTAACACATGCACCTTCCCTCTCCTGCATCCAGGCAATAATTGAACACCTACTGTGTGCCAGCCCTGGGGGTGTGGTCATGAGCAAGTTCTAGATCCATCCTCAGGGAATGTCAAGGGTTCCTGAAGGAGGGGCTGCCGGGGCTGACCTTGGAAAGGTTGGGGGAGAAGCAGTGCAAAGGCACAGAGGCACCAGCCCTGGCCCACCCAGGAAACAGTTGGCAGGAAGCAGCAGTAGGGAGGGATGGGATGGGGGACCCAGAGGGCACTGCCACCCTGGGTACCTCAGTAGCAGATTCTTTCTTCTCAAGGTGGGGCCCCTTGGCGCCCAGGCCCAGGGAGCACTGTTGCTGGTCACTTCTATTTTCTGCCCAGGGCTCAGCAGAGGGCCTGACACACCCAGGGTTTGTCCCCTCCACTGGACCGTGAGCCCAGCCAAGTAGGGATGAAGGCTGACTCATCTCTGTGCCACCCACAGCCTGTGCAGGGCCGGGTACATGCCAAAAATGATGATGGTGATGATGAGAAGGAATTGTCAGTGCTCTGTGTCTGCCAGGCCCTGTGCCAGCAGTCACTCTTGTATTCCTCCCATGACACCAGGAAGGTTCGTTGTGATTGTGCCCATTGTAAAGACAAGCAAATCAAGGCACAGAAAAGCCAAGACAGATTCCCAGGACCATGCAGCTGGTGAGAGGTGGAGCAAGGGTAGCTGCTGAACCAGTGATGTCGGCATCTCCTCCCAGGCCCCCGTCATTAGCACTGGGAAAGAGGTCACCAGTGGGGCATGTCATGTCATCAGTGTGTTATGCAAATGATGCTGGTGTAGTTATATTTAGCCCCAGGGGAGCCCTGAGTGGGTGTCCTCACAGCCTCGGGAACCCTGGCAGGCAGGACCCGGGGGAGGCCCGTTTCCCCTCCTAGTGTCCTTGCCCCGCCCCTCTGCCAGCCATGTTTGCACACAGTTAAGAGCCAAGCATCAGTGCACCTGGGGACAGAGCCCTCGTGCTGGGACATCAGGCTGCTGCAGAGGGCTTGCTGCGAGGCGCTCCGAGACACCGCCAAGTCAGAGCAGGCGTTTGGCCTGGCAGTTAGGATGCTAGAAGATGCCTGCGCACTGCAGGGGAGTACCTGGCTTGGATTCCCAGCTCCACTCGCAGGTCCAGCTTCCTGTTAGTGTGGATTCTGGGAGGAGCAGTGCTGGTTCAAGTAGCTGGGTCCGTGCCACCTGTGTGTGTGGGAGACCTGGGTTTGGCTCCTGGCTTTGGCGTGGCCCAGCCCCGGCTGTTGCAGGCATTTGGGAAGTGACCCAGCAGATGGGAACTTGCTCCGTCTCACTGCCTCTTAAATAAGTACAATCTCAGTTCACAGCAAGTGACTGCCTTTGGAGCCAAGATGGACCACGGGGAGCTGAGACAGAGAAGTGGAGCAAGAAGTAAGCAGAAAGTAGAAAGAGGAGACGACACGTTACCCGTGATCTTACTCAACCTATGCACGGGAAGAAGCGGAGGTCCCCAGTTCGACCAGGGCCTCACATCCACCCCTGCCCAGAGAGGAGCCTCGTGCCCTGCCGCACTCTGCTTTCAGGCCCCCTCCCGGGCGGGTCCCTTCTCTGAGGCCGAGCCTACAGGGAACCAGGTGCCTAGCCCTGGCCCTTTTCTCCGAAACACCCAGCCCTGCTGAGTCACCACTGATGCCAGGGCTTCTGCACCCACAGGTCTTGCTAAACTGGATTTCCCCTTAGTTCAGCCCAGATTGGCCGAACTCCTGCTGTCGCAAGGGCCGGGGCCAGTATGGGTGTTGGGGGGAGCTAACAGGACACACAGCCAGCTGCCCCGGGCCCCACAGCGCCCCCCCTCCCCGCACCCAGCTCATGCCACCCAGGAGGAGGCAGGGGGGCAGCCATTGTGCCGCTTTACAGATGGGAAAACCCGAGAGCTCGAAGCAGAGAGGAACCTTGCGCTGGATGGGTGCGATGGGCTGTGTGTCCCCCGAAGTTCCTGTGCTGGGACCGTCATCCTCACAGCAGCAGCAGTGTTGGGAGCTGGGGCCTGGCGGACACGGCTAGGCCACGAGGGTCCCGCCGTGAGGGTCCCGGGTACCGTGTGGCGGGAATGCGTTCGTTATGGCGAGAGCACAGCCCCGTCTCGCCCTTCTGCCTTCCGCCACGGGCTGTCGCGGCACCCTCGGATCCCAGCCCCCCTGGGAATTCCCATCTGGAAACTGTCGGAGCAGCACCGGGTGAGACGGTCCCCGCGGCTCAGGGCCGAGGCCGCCTGCAGAGCCCGAGGTAACCGGAACCCAGGTGGATTCCGAGTTGGTGGAGGGTGGGGGCTCGGGCCGTCTGAGGGTGGGAGCCCAGCCCTGGTGCGCACGAGCTTGGCGAGGGGACTGGGCGGCGGGAGAGCTCTGTGTCTCCCAGCTTTTCCAGTAACAGTGACAATAGGTAGAGATAGCTAGCAAGGAAGGCTCTTGTTGGCAGCAGAGCTGGCTTCCGTGTCCCGCGGCAGTGAGGGCCCAGGACTGCAGCCTCGGTGGGTCTGTTGGGGGTGGGGGGCTCCGGGGCCCCTCGTGCGCAGCGCCAGGCTGGGTTTCCAAAGACCGCGCTTTTCCCGCGGGCGGGCGCGGCTTCGGCAGAGACCACCCCGCTCCCAAAGCACAATCAAGAGTAGGGTCGGGACCCTTGGTCACCGAGGAGGGAGGATTGCACCCCAGCCACGGTAGGTCCATCAGGCCTCTGGCACTCGGGGCTGGGCGGCCTCAAACGCCACCCTGACGCCATCCGATGACGTCACACCCGGCCCAACTTCTGACGTCAGGGGCAAGTGCAGGCCGCTAGAACCTGTGGCTGACCAGCCTTGAGCTGGGCTCCCACGGTGCCCTTCCTGGGTTCCGATAGTTTGCTGGAGCAGCTCTCAGGAGTCCGGCCAATGGACCTGTTTTTTCATGGATGCCCAGCGTGGGGTACAAGGCAGGAACAGAGCCCCCTCCAGGATCCAGTGTGTCCAGCTCATAGGCAACTCTCTGTCCTTTCATTTTTAAAAAATATTTGTTTTGAAAGAGTTATAGAGAGAGGGGAAAGAGAGATCTTGCATCCTCTCTTTCACAACCCAGATGGCCAGGTTGAAGCCAGGAGCTACTTCTGGGTCTCCCATGTGGGTAGGAGGGGCCCAAGCACTTGGTCATCCTCTGCTGCTTTTCCGCAGGTGCATTCGCAGGGAGCTGGCTCTTCAGTGGGGCAGCTGGGTCTCGAGCCGGCGCCCATATGGGATGCCAGTGCTGCAGACAGCTCCGCCCACCGCCGCCGCAACGCCGGCCCCTCCCTGACCTTTCAGCTTCTTAGGGAGGAGGACTGGGGACACAGGTGTGATTGGTTACAACACTGGCCGTTGGTGATGAATGTAATCTTCAGCACCTGCCCTCCTTGGAGGTTGGGGGCGGGGCTGAAAGACCCTGCCTGGTCTTCCTGTCCAGAAGCTGCCCTGGTCTTGCACCAGAGAATTCGCCAGAATCTTGAGGACGGCCAGTTTGTCCCCTCAGAGTTGGGGCCACTGGAGAGAGGCTAGAGGAGGAAACAGCTCAGCTGTCTGGAGACCCCAGGGGGCCCAGGTCCACCCCTGCTCGAACCTGGCCCGGCCCTCAGACCTGGCCCTCCTCTGCTGCTTTCCCTCACCTCTTGAGCAAGGACCCGGATCCCCCAGCCCGTGTTCCGGGCCATGGATGGGAAAGCAGCTGATGCGACCCTCAAGCTCAGCCCGGACACCAGCCCCACTCAGGCCGGGGTCAGGCAGAACCCGCCGCAGCCCTTCACTCCCAGCACTGTGGATTTGGGGAAAGCACCAGCCCTCTCCCAGCCTCAGTTTCCCCATCTGAACATGAGGCTGTGTCAGTGGCTGCTTTGAGGACTGAGAGGGGTTCTCCAGGAGTAGGACTTTAGGCTCTAGTGGTGCCTTACAGGTTCTGGGCCCTGCCTTAGGCAGAGCGTGAGAAAGAGAAGTCACCAAGTGCACACCTCAAGTGCACACCTCGCCCTGTCTTAAGACCCCCGTTAGGAAGCTCGTGTCCTATCATGAGCACCTAGATTCGATCCCTGGCTCCAGCTTCCTGCTAATGCAGACTGGGAGGCCATGGCAGTGGTTCAAGTAACTTGGTTCCTGCTGCTCGTGTGGGAGCCTGGGTGGAGTTCCTGGCTCCCAGCTCCAGCTTTGGCTCCGTCCCGGCCAAGTGGGAATTGGGTGAGTGAGCCAACAAATGGGACGTATCTGTCTCTCAAATATGTAAATTAAAACTTAAAGTAAGAAAGCCAGAATCTGGCTTGCAAAGTGCCTTTCGCATCTCCCTCTTCCCTCACAGGGCTGGGGGCCCTTTTTTCTGCCAGGGGTCACGTGGATGGTCATAACAAGGGCCATACAGTGTGTTCAGCTTGAAATTGAGTTATTGAATTTTGAGTCCAGGCTGCAGTGGCCTTGATAGGGCCAGAGCTAAAGATCTTCGGGGCCTTGTATGCCCGTATGGCCGTTCCCCACCCCTTCGTGTTCCCCACCACCCTCCGCCCTCCAGGCCCCGGGCCGCCTCTCCCTGCTCCGCTGCTCGGGCTTGGTGGTTTCTGTCCCTCCCAGGTTAGAATCCCATCATGTTGCTGCCAGGAGAACGAAGCTGAGGCCAGGAAAGGGGAAGGGACTGGCCTGGTGGGGAGCCTGGCTGGGAAACCAGATCCAAGGACCAGGTGCAACCGCGAGGGAGGTGCAGAGACCACACAGGTGCCACGTAACTCCCCGCCTGCCCAGCCTGCTGACCACGGGCGGGGTGGGCCTCCTGCCGCAGCGTAGGGCCTGGGGGTGCCCCCGAGCAGCTCAGGGTGGCGGCTGGGTTGGAAAGGACAACCCGAGCACAGTGCCCAAGTTCCAGTAAGCGCACAAGCCCGGGTGGAGCCTGCTCATATGGAAAGATCTAGGGTTTTCAGAGAACAAGCTGAAAGATAAGTTGATGTTAGCGAAAGGTGGAGCTTGAAAGCTGGCACGTAGCTCACACGTAGGAGGTGTCCGACCACTGTTAAAGGGGGGTATGAGCCAAGGGTGGTGTAGCCGCAGGGCAGAGGTCACACGGCCTTACATCTCAGAGTCAGAGGTCGCGCGGCCTTACATCACAGAGGCAGAGGCAGAGTGTGTGTTTGGAAGGTGACCCACATTCCCCCGTGGCTTATCTTCCATGCTGGGGACAAGGGCTGGGCATTGGATGCCAGGCACAGAGACTGCAGCCAAGGAAAGCAGCAGAGAGAGCGGGCGTGGTGTTCAAGACACCGCGTGGGATGCCCACGCCTGCGTTTGAGTCCTGGCCCCACTTCTGATTCCAGCTTCCTGCTAATGTGAACTGTGGGAGGCAGCAGGTGATGGCACGGGTCCTTGAGGCCCTGCCACTCCCCTGGGAGACCTGGATTGGGTTCCGAGCTCCTGGCTTCAGCCTGGCCCAGCCAGGGCCGTTGTGGGCATTTGGGAAGTGAACCAGTGAATGGAAGATCTCTCTTTGCCTGTCTCTGTTTCTCTGTATGTGTGTCTCGGCCTTTCAAATAAAAATTCTTAAAAGCGAAGTGGCCGAGGAGCAGGACGTTCAGCCCAGGGATGAGCACCACATGGATGGGCCTGGCCACCGTCCCCAAGTCTCTGCAGGCTACTCCAGGACAGGGGCAGGCAGGGCTGTGAGCCCAGGCAGGGGTCGGCACCTAATACCTAAAGAATTTTCTGGAAAACAGCAATGGCTTCGGGGTGGCAAACCAATGAGTGCCAGGGCTTAGCCTTCCTGCACTCAGAGCTCAATAGCCTCTCAAGAAATAACCTCCAAAGTGTGGGAGGAAAATACTGGTCCATCTCTTTAGACTTGGTTTTTAATTACAAATGGCCGGTGCTCGGTAGTTCAACCCTGACGTGTACCCTCGGCCTGTGGCAGACACTGCACATCACATCCCCAGGAGCCAGTGGGGGCCCCGCAATGCAGACAGGTGTCCTGTGGCTGCACCTGCCTTTTTCCACCTTCGGCCCATGCCCTGGGGTGGCTTTGAGGCCCAATGATCGAGTTTTCACTGAACCAGCCCTCGTGGTGTGGTCGTGTGGCTCAAAGCGTGCTTGTAAGAAACTGCAGATGGAGCTAACGCTAACCATGGGGGTACAAGCAAGCGGCAGGGAGAGTGCAGGACAGAGCCACCCCGGCCTCCTTCTGGAACAAGAGTCAGTGGGATCTCACACCCAAAACAGCTACTTGCTAAAAAGAGAAGATGGCGACTGTTAGAACGGTGGGTTCCCACCCACTCTCACTGGTGATGAAATTCACGCCAAGGGCGTATTGGGCTGGGTGGGTGCCTATACCTCAGCTTGCAGCTACCTCCCAGTAAACCCATCATAAGTCACAACTGTGTTAAATCCACACGACCTACGGAGCATCCCAGGCAGGCGGCACAGCGCCGGCAATGTCCCCTCCTGACCATGGGGCTGGTGGCAGTGGCATTCAGCACCGCCCATCACCAGGGAGGACTGAGCCACACAGCCTGGCGCTCTTTCAAGGACAGTTTCTACCGAACATGGGTCACTTTTGCACCACTAGAAAGTAAAAATCCTGAGTGGAGCAGTCGTAAGCCAAGGTGCACCTGCATCTTCCAGTTTTTTTTTTTTTTTAAGTTTTATGTTTATTCATTTGAAAGGCAGAGTTACAGAGAGGGAGAGGTAGAGACAGAGAGAAGAGTCTTCCATGTGCTAGTTCACCCCCCAAATGGCCACAACAGCTAGGTCTAGGCCAGCTGAAGCTAGGAGCTTCTTCCTGGTCTCCCACATGGGTGCAGGGGCCCAAGGACTTGGTCCATCTTCCACTGCTTTTCCTTTAGCAGGGAGCTGGATCGGAAATGGAGCAACTGGGACTCGAACCAATGCCCACTTGGGATACTGGCCCTGCAGGTGGCAGTTTAACCCGCTATGCCACAGCACACCCTCACACTTGAGTTTTTAGGTCTAATTAGGTCTAATCAGAATTCATTCCAGATTTAGGGACACAGAAAACTAGTGGGGGGCAGGGATTGTGCCCCCCAAGAATGCTTTCGGTCTCCTTTCTCTCGCTGTTGCAGCTCTGTCTCCATCTCATCTGTCTCTTTCCCATCTGTTTCTCCCCCCTCACACCCCAACAGTTGGCAGCAATGAAAACCTGAGAGGTGCCAGTGCAAGCGCCTGCCCGTGGCTCTGTATCAGACCGACCCGGCTGCAGTGCCCGCCTCTGCCTCACTCGGGGTGTGGGACTTCAGCACGTCACATCCACCCCTGCAGCCTGGGACACCCCTACACCCGCCCCACCCCGGAAACATGGGCAAGGCCACAGTAACTCAGCAGCACAATGACAAACAGCCAAAGGATCTGGAAGACATTTCTCCAGAGAAGACATAGACGCTGTCAGCGCTCATGGACCGTAGTCAGGATATGCAAATCAAAATCCCAAAGAAGGCTGGGTGTCCAGCCTGGAGGAAGACACCCGTCCCTCCCCTCCCCGACCCCATGTCTGAATGCCCGGCTCTCATAGTCAGCTCTGGCTCCTGACTCCAGCTTGCTGCTTGTGCAGACCCTGGGAGGCAGCAGTGGCCCAAGGAACTGGACTCCTGCCACCCCTGTGAGACCTGGGCTGATACCCAGCCCCGAGCTTTAGCCTGGCCCAGCAGGCATCTGGGGAGTGAACCAGCAGATGAGGGGATGAGGGCTCCGTGCCTCCCTCTCTCCTCTCTCTCTCTCTCTCTCTCTCTCTCTCTCTCTATATATATATATATATACACACACACACACATATACACACATACATACATATATATGTGTATGTATATATAGAAATCTGCCTCTCAAGTACATGATAATTAGAATTTTAAGAAAGGATGAGAACATCAGGCCAGGGTGGTTGTGACAGTGGGGACCCCCAAATGCTCCGCAGGGGGTTTCAGAGGCAGGGGTCCTGGGGGGCTCCCCTAGCCTGACTTCTTCCTGCCACCCCCCCACCATGCTCCTAACACCCTAGTTAGGGCTCTGAGGCTTTCTGGGCATTTTCCAAGGGAAAGAGGAGAAAATGGTACGCTGGTACCCTCGGGAGGAGAAGGAGCTGGCCTGAGGCCTGAGAGCCGGTTCTGTCCCGAGGACTCCTGGGGTCCGAGCCCAGCCACTTCAGGGTGAGGCTGGTGGCCCTGGGGAGGGAGGGGGTGGAGTGTGAGGGGCTGGCCAGTGGAGCCCTCCCCTGAGGCCACGCCACCTGCATGGGAGGCTCTGCCCCAGGGCCCAGCTCCCTCTGCCCGGTACGTTCTCCCAGAGGCGCCTTTGAGCACGAGGCAGGCGGAGATCCCCGGGCCTCGGTCCTCCCAGGTCCAGCGGGGGAGGGCACCTGCTGTCCTTGTTGCTGCGGGCCAGGGGCCGAGGCCTTTGGGCCTTCACCCTCCTGAGCTGCTGGGTCCCCTAGCCACAGGGTGCCCAGTGGGGAAACGGACGCTCGGAGAGGGTCCCACAGCAAGCTGGCGACAGAAGCAGAAGCTGGTCACTTGCCACGGCCAGGCGCAGGCTGCCGGGAGTCTCAAAACAACTCAGAAGGTGACATCTGCCTCCCTCCTCTGACTGTTTCTGACACAGAGTCTGGGTGCCCAGCCAGCCAGGCAGGTGCAAAGCAGGGCCTTCCAACCTGGGCCACCACGGAAGGATAAGGCCAAGCCTGTTAGGACCCTGTTCCTGGCTGATAGCCTTAAAAACGACCCCCGCGCCCCCTTACCTGTGCCGCTGAGGCCTGTCTGGACAGCCAGGCCAGCTGTGTGCAGACTGTGTGAGTGCCGCGCTGGGCAGGGGAAGGAGAGGCCGGGCTACACCCGTGACAGCGACGGGGGCGGGGCGGCCGTGACGTTGTCCCTGGGCCCCACGGGCTCACCCGGCCTGCATTCCTTCCTGCTGGTGCTTTGGGCCCCAGGCCTTCCTGCCTCCCTCATCCCCACAACATCCCAGGGAGGGCAGGCGGGGCAGCTCTGTGCCCGCCCCCAGAGCCGCAGCCGTGGCCTGGGGCAACAGAGGCAGGGATGTGGGGGCAGCTGGGCCAAGCCCAGGAAGGCAGGAGGTGGAGCAGGTCCCAGGTGCCCCCTCCACACTCACTGATGGGGCTGACTCAGGCCCCAGGCACGTGTCCCAACCCGCCCCGTGTTCCTGGGACACTGAGGTTGGGCAGGGTGCGGAAGAGGAGGTGGGGATAGAGGGCCAGGGAACTCTGACATGGGGCCTGGGCCTGGTCGTGCCCTCCTGGGCCAAGGCGCTTTTGGAGAACACAGGTCTGAGAGAGTGGGAGCTGATCGCACACACCCCATCCCAGGCCGGCGACCCCGGCTCACCCTGCCCCTGCCTCTCATGGCCCGGCAGGGGGACCGGCAAGGCCCAGGGAGCTGTGGGCTCTCACCGTCTTCCTCTCAAGCCCAGGCCCAAACTCTCTGTCATCCCTGAGTCGTCGCTCTCGTGCGCTGTATCTGACCCTTCTGGAAATTCCTGTTGGCCCCACCTGCGATCTAGGCCCAGTCCAGAGCCTTCTCTCCTCTTCCACTGCTGAGGCTGTGGGACAGCCCGTGCCATCACGGGGCTCAGCGCTCCTGCTCTCACCCCCGTCACCCCTCCTCATCACAGCAGCCAGAGGGGGTCAGCTCAGGTCCCCCCGCTCAGCACCCTCCTCAGCTGCACCTCGCCAGGCCCTGTAGGCTCTGCCCCAACCCTCACTCTGACCTTGACCTGTGGTGCTTCCTCTCTCTCTCACCTGCGTGGGACTCGAACACCCCAAGGAGGCTCCTGCCTCAGGGCCTTTGCACTGGCGGTTCCTGCCACTTAGAACGCTCTCCCCCAAAAGCCGCCTGCCCCCTCCCTCTCTCCTTCCTCCTACAAAGCAGGAACCGCGCCACTGCCTTTCTGTGTCACCTGGCTTCATTGCCTGCCACCTGATGTGCTGTGGGTTTGCTTGTTATGTTCATTTCCTCATGATGTTTGTTTGTTCCAGGATCCAGGAATGAGTGAGCGACGTGCAAGCTTGGCCAGGAGGCATCCAAGGGCATGAGGCAGAGGGAGGCCTGTGGGCAAGACGTAGAGGTCAGTCAAGGACCTGCTGATAACTCTGTGCAGCCAGAGACTGGGGTCCTGGGTGCTGGAGGGGGGGGAGGTGCAAGCCACGGGCAGCCACAGAAGCCAGACCACGGAGCCAGCGGTCACCCGGAGAGCCATGGGGAGCCAGGAGACAGAGATTAGGGACCAAGTGTCTAGGAGCTCATGCCCAAAACAGGAGCCACCAGCCACACGTGGCTTGAAACGTGGCATGTCACAATTGAGACGTGCTCTGAGTATAAAATACACATTGAATTTCAAAGACTTAGTGTAAAAAGTACAGACATACAAGAAAGCACGTTGGTAATTCTTGTCTTGGTCATCTGCTCAAATGATCATGTGTAGGATATATTGGGCTAAATATATCGTTTCACTGCTTCTTATGTCAGGTTGAACGTAGCTCCTGGGAGTTCTGCATTTTCAGTAGCTGCGTAGTTTCCCCTCGAGCTCACAAGTATTTCAGTTGGACCATGCTAATTGAGACAGCACTTAGTAGTTGATGGACTGTGGGGTGGGGGAGACCCTAGGTCTAACTGGGGGTCTCCCCTCTCCTCCAGTTCCTCCTTTCTGACGAGACCATGTGGCCCAGAAACCACAGGCAGGAGCCCAGAGACCAAGTTTTCAACTCAACACAAGCGTACACAAAAATTCTCATCTCCCAAGAGGTACGTGGAAGTGAAATCGGTGACAGAAGGCGTAATGCGTTCCCTGTGCCTGGAGGTAAGTCAGAAGGCACTGGAGGACTGCTGTTGAGCAGGAGAGAGGAGGTCGGATTATCAAAATGGGGTCCCTGGGCCAGCAGCCTCAGCGTCACCTGGGAACTTGAGAAGCGCAACATCCCAACTGAGTCCTAGCAGATCAGCAGTTCTGGGAGCAGGACCCACAATCTGTGTTTGAACAAGCCCTGCCCGGCGGATTCTGTTGCCTGCACCAAGTTTGAGAACACTGCTAGGCTGCCTAGTGCCTCCCCGCATTTGTGGCTTTTAGTGCCTGGCACGCAGCGGGTGCTGTGAGCAAGCCGCCTCCGTTTGCCTCCTCGTCTCAGCTGCAGGGACTGCCTCTCTGCACCTGCTGCAGCACCTGGTTGTGTGTGCACCTGGCACAGGATGGATGCACAACCGCAAGCCGTTTCCTCCCCCTCTGCTGTGGACAAGGGTGTGAGGGCGGCCCCAGCTCGGTTCCTCCCTGGGGTGACCTCACTGCCCTGTGTGTGGGGGAGTCAGGGGGAGGGGGTGATTCATGGGACGAGCTTCCACTGTCCTGTGGGCACAGCTGACAGCCCTGGAGCCAGCTCAGCAGCTGAGCGTGGCATCTGGCTTCCCGGCATTCCAGAGCTGCCGGCCAGCCAGGCCGCTGACTCAGCAGGCGCAGGCGCTCCACAGACAACAGAGAGCTCGCTGCTGCCGACACGAAACCCGGGCTTGAGTAGCTCTGGGGCTCGAGCCGCTCTGGGGCAGTGCCTGGGAGGTCGCCAGCCCTTGCAGACTGGCAGTCTTGCGATGAGACCGTGGGACCCGTCAGGCTGACTGCGATTCCCCGGCTGACTTGCTGGGTCTGAGGACTGTGTCCTGTTGGTGTGGGGAGAGGAATGCTCATCTACCCTACGCACTCAGAGGCCCGGCTCCTTTCTTCTTCTTCTTTTAAAGATTGATTTAGTTCTTTGAAAGGCAGAATTACAGAGAGAGAGGGAGAGATAGAAAGAGAGAGACACGGTGGTTCACTCCTCAAATGACCTCAATGGCCAGGGCTGGGCCAGGCCAAAGCCAGGAGCAAGGAACTCCATCCGGGACTCCCACGCAGGTGCAGGGGCCCAAGCACTTGGGCCATCTTCGGCTGCTTTCTCAGGCATATTAGCAAGCAGCTGGATCAGAAGTGGAACAGCCGGGACTTGAACCAGGGTCCATAAGGAGATGCCCAGTGTCGCAGGCAGTGGCTTAGCCAGCTGTGCCACAGCCCCAGTCTGGGAGCCTGGTTCTTTACGTTGTCTTTATGTAGTCACCAGAAAGATGTGACTGGGGGCAGAGCCTGTCAGTCATAGCACGGCATCTAAATCAGAGAATACTGCACGTGATTCATGGGTGACAAAGTGAGGCTCAGAAGGGTGCAGTGACTGGCTCGCGCCCACGTGGCCGGAAGTGGCTGAGTCAGGATGTGCCCAGGTCTCCTGGACCTGAAAGCTGGGCCCCTTCCCACTGCAGGGAGAAACAAGCTACCCACAGGAGCAGAGCCACGTGCACAGCCTTAGGGTCTGCCCCAGTTTGGAATCTTCGCAACTCTGCATTCTTTGAGCCACAGTGGCTGTAGCTGATGCTATTTCAGACAACACTTTAAATATGTCTATATTTAGATTAAGACTGACTCACTCTTGGCTTCTAAGCCTCAGTTGATTGACCTGTAAAATGGGCATAATGAAAACTTGCCACGGCTGAAGGCATCCCCATACCTGGCCTGGGGATCCTGAAGACCCTCCCAACACAGGTGCCAGTGTCCTCACGCCACTTCCAAGGCAAGGGTTAAAGTGAAATTTAAAATAAAAATCTATTAATCTTGTTTTTAAAGATTTGTTTATTTGAACAGCAGAGTTACAGAGAGAGAGGGAGAGGGAGACAGGGAGTGAGATCTTGCATCTGCTGGTTCACTTCCCAAATGGCTGCAATGGTCAGAGCTGGACAAGTCCAAAGCCAGGAGCCAGGAGCTTTTCCCAGGTCTCCCACGTGGGTACAGAGGCTCAAAGACTTGGGCCATCTTCAGCTTTCCTAGGTGCTTCAGCAGGGAGCTGGATGAAAAATAGAGCAGCTGGAACTCGAACTCACACCCGTATGGGATGGTGGCGCTGCAGGCTGTGGCTTTACCTGCTAGGCCACAGCGCCGGCCCCGAAAGTGAAGTTCTAATAAGAAGGAGTAGGCAGGGGTTTGGCACGCAGTTAGGGTGCTACCTGGGACTCTGGCATCCCACATGAGAAAAGGCCTGGGTTCGAGTCCCAGCTCTGCTTCCAGCTCCAGCGTCCTGCTAGTGCAGGCCCTGAGAGGCAGAGGACAGCTGAGTACTTATGAAAGACTCTCTCTCTCTCTCCCTCTCTCTCTCTTTCTCCCTCTCTCTCATGAAATGAAAATACATGCATGCGATTTAACAGATAAGAAAGAGGGAAGGAGGGGAAAGTCAGTCCTAGCTCCCCCATCCATAACCCCTGGCCACCACGGGTATGCTTTCCATTTCCATGATTTTGTCATTTCGAGGGTGTTCCATAGGGTGAGTGCTCAGTCTGCTGGTTCAGATGTCTGTGTCCCATGTCAAGTCCCCGAGTTCAATTCCCAGCTCTGGCTCCTGACCTCAGCCTCCTTGTCACGCAGATCCTGGGAAGTAGCAGGTAATGGCTCAAGTAGTTAGGTTCCTACTTCCCCTGTGGAGATCTGGATCCCGGCTTTGGCATGGCCTAGCCCTGCCTGTTGCAAGCATTTGGGGAGTGAATTAGTGAATGGGAGACTCTCTCTCTCTCTCTCTCTCTCTCTCTCTCTCTCTCTCTCTCTCTCTCCCCCTCTGTGTGTGTGTTTCTTTTTACAAAATTTTCTGGAAGTGGTCTCCCACGGTGAGCAGCCTTGGGCCTGGCTTCTCTCTTTCTTGTGCTTCTCCGGTGGGTGGACGGGCTGCCATGTGGACCCGTAGTTTGTCCTTTCTGCCACATGTTCTGCACCGCAGTGCGGCTGGGCCACTGCTGGGGAGCTGGTGCTTGTCAAAGGACGTCCAGTGGTTCCCAGTTTGGGGCCGTTATGAATGAAGCTGCTATAAGCATTCAGAATGTAGGATTTTGCATGAAAGTCAGGTTTTATTTCTCTCTGATATATGCCCTGGAGTGCCAAGGCCATGTATGAGGCAGTTGTGTGTATATGTGTGGACAGTGAGAGAGAGACAGAGAGAAAGGTCTTCCTTTGCCGTTGGTTCATCCTCCAATGGCTGCCGCGGCTGGTGCACCGCGCTAATCCAAAGCCAGGAGCCAGGTGCTTCTCCTGGTCTCCCATGCCAGTGCAGGGCCCAAGAACTTGGGCCATCCTCCACTGCACTCGCCAGGCCACAGCAGAGAGCCGGCCTGGAAGAGGGGCAACCGGGACAGAATCCGGCACCCCGACCGGGACTAGAACCCGGTGTGCTGGCACCGCAGGTGGAGGATTAGCCTATTGAGCCGTGGCGCCGGCCAGATTTATTTAATTTTTTTGAAGGCAGAGTGACAGAGAGAGATGGAGAGGAGAAATATTCTATGCACTGGTTCACTTCCCAGATGGCCACAACTTTGGCTGGATGAGGCCAAAGCCAGGAGTCTGGAGCTCCATGTGGGTCTCCTGCACAGGTGGCAGGGGTCCAGGCACTTGGGCCATCTTCCACTGCTCATTAGCGGGAGCTGCATCAGAAGTGGAGCAGCCAGGATGTAGACAGGTGCTCGAAGGGGATGCTGGCAGCACAGGCTGTGGCTTAACCCAGCTGCACCACAACGCTGGCCGCCGCCTGGGAGCTCAGAGACTGCCACGTGCCCACTCACAGCGTGCGAGGATCCAGCGGCTCCTCATGCCACCAGCGTGCGGCGCTGTCACCCTTTGCTGGCTGTAATCGTTGCAGCGGGTCTCGTGCGTTTCCCTACCTGCGGCGATGCTGGGGATCAGGTGTGCCAGCTGTGCCCACTTTCTAAGGGGATTGTTTGCATGTGAATTGCATTGTCTGTATTTTTGCTGTTATGTGTTAACAATTCTTAGGGTTTGAATCCTGTGTGGCCTCGGGGAAGTGTCCAGTCTCTCTGAGCTGCTTTTCCTCACCTGTTAGGGAGGTAGCAGTGGTGCTTACATTGTTGGGTTACTGTCAGCCCTCAGCTCGCTTCAAGGACTTAGAGCAGCGCTGGCTGTTACGGAGTCTGGAGGAAGTCTCGGTGTGGTGCCGATGTGTAAAACACGCTCTGCCCATCTGCTCATCCTCTCTTAGTAAAATCAGGAGAGGAGGGGTGTGGAGTCTAAAGCTCAAGATGTCCGTGTCCCACACCAGAGGACCTGGGTTCAATTCCTGGCTTCGGCTTCTAACTCCAGCTTCCTGCTAACTCAGACCCTAAGTGACAGGGTCCCTGCCACCCTCGTAGGAGACCTGGATGGAGTTCCTGGCTCCTGGCTCTTACCTAGCCCAACCCTGGCTGTTGCAGGCATTCGGGAAGTGAAGCAGTAGGTAGAAATATCTCTCTAACTTGCTATCTCAAATAAGTAAGTAAGTAGGTAAATAAATAAATACAAAGTGAGAACAGATCCCAGGGTCAAATTCTTCAGCAGACAGCCATATCTCACCAGAATAATAGCCTGATTCTGCTGCCTGGTATTTTGTCTTTTTTAATAAAAAATAGTTATTTTCTTCTAAAATATTTAGTTATTTATTTGAAAGTCAGACAGAAAAGGAAAGGCAGAGAGAGAGAGGTCTTCCATCCGCTGGTTCACTCCCCAACTTTGGCCACAACGGCCGGAGCTGCGCCGATCTGATGCCAGGAGCCAGGAGCTTTCTCCGGCTCTTCTCATACGGCTGCAGGGGCCCAAGGAGTTGGGCCATCTTCTACTGCTTTCCCAGGCCATAGCAGAGAGCTGGATTGGAAGTGGAGCAGCCAGGAACTGAAACGAAACCAGCGCCCATATGGGATGCCTGTACTGCAGGTGGTGGCTTTAACCACTACGCCATGGTGCCGGCCCCAAAATAGTTATTTTCTTTTTATTTATTTTATTTTTTTTTTTGACAGGCAGAGTGGACAGTGAGAGAGAGAGACAGAGAGAAAGGTCTTCCTTTGCCGTTGGTTCACCCTCCAATGGCCGCCGCGGCCGGCGCGCTGCAGCCGGCGCACCGCGCTGATCCGATGGCAGGAGCCAGGAGCCAGGTGCTTTTCCTGGTCTCCCATGGGGTGCAGGGCCCAAGCACCTGGGCCATCCTCCACTGCACTCCCTGGCCACAGCAGAGAGCTGGCCTGGAAGAGGGGCAACCGGGACAGAATCCAGCGCCCCAACCGGGACTAGAACCCGGTGTGCCAGTGCCGCTAGGCGGAGGATTAGCCTAGTGAGCCGCGGCGCCGGCCAAAATAGTTATTTTCAATTAATGTCAGTTAGTCCCGGGTTTCCATCATGAATGATAACAAGTTTTCTTTGAAAGAAAATTATTCAGGAGCTAGCGCTGTGGCATAATGGATTAAACTGCCACCTACAGTGCCAGCATCGTTTTTGGGTACAGGTTCTATTCCCAGCTGTTCCACTTCCCATCCAGCTCTCTGCTGATGCACCTGGGAAAGTAGCAGAAGATGGCCCAAGGTGTTGGATCCCTGCCACCCACGTGGGAGACCTGAAAGAAGCTCCTGGCTCCTGACTTTGGCCTGGCCCAGCCCCAGCTGTTTTGCCATTTGGGGAGTGAGTGAGCAAATGGAAAAACTCACTCTCTGTCTGCCCAGCAGGTGGAAAAATCTCTCTCCTCTCTATAACTCTGCCTTTTAAGTAAATAAATACATCACAAATAAATAAATAATTTAAACAAAGGTAGGAGGTTTTGGGGCCAGTGTTGTGGAACAACATGTTACGCCACTGTTTTAAATGGAGACAGCCCCTGTCGAAGGGCCAGTTGGAGCCCCAGCTATTCTACTTCCTGTCCGTTCTCGGGCTAATGTGCCTGAGAGGCAGCAGATGATGCTCCGTGCATGTGGGAGGCCTGGATGGAGTGCTTGGTTTCCAGTGTGGGCCTGGCCCAGACCAGGCATTGCAGTCACTGGGGAATGACCAGGGCATGGAAGATCTCCCCCACCACCCACCCTTCTCTCTGCCTTTCAAATAAATTAAATAAATAAATCCTTTTAAAATGCGAGTCTTTAGAAGTTGTACTACTCAAAATTTGTAATATTAAAGTACGCAGCATTAAGAAATTCAAACTATTTGAGGGATAAGAATACAAGTGGCTATGAATGTAGCAAAGGTTCTGGATGCGGTATGTGGGTGAAGTTCAGGGGGCACTGCAGTGGAAGATGGGCCTCCCTGGGGAGAAGTGAACGGGCACACTCAGTCCAGGCCTGGCCGGGTGGGGCCCAGGCTGCCTCAGATGGGGCCATGGAGGCTGACAGCCCTGCCTGGGGCTAAGCAGGGCCAAGGACGGGGGCAGGGGGAATTCCAGAAGATTCTGTGGCTATTCCTCTTACAAACTCGGCGCTTTGGGGGAATTGGAATACACGTTGAGTTTTCATTTCGTTACGGAATCGCTGTTATTATTGGCAGGTACGATAATGGCCACCCCTTGGTGAGGCAGGCGGCAGGGATTCCTGGTGCCGTGATACTGTGGGGTTTGCTTTGCAGCATTCCAGCCACGGGAACAATGTGGAAGCAGGGAGGTGATGCGAAGGTGGCCAAGGCTGCCTGCAGCAGGAGCTGGCGGCTGGTGCTCTTTCTAACTGTGTGTGGGTGTGCAGGTCTCCATAACTCAAGCTTTGTGGGGGTTCCGGGTCCCACAGGCCCTGGCATCACAGGGGCCCTGTCCTTTAGAAAGGTCTGGACTGTGGACCCTGTGTCTTTTTTGAGCCCAGGATAGGAAAATTTCATGGTGGCCCCCAGGAAGCCATAGCCTTGAAGAGCTGGACAGGGGTCTCCAGCTGAGAGCCGCGTGGCCTGGGGACCCGTCTGGGGCTGTCTGGTCTGCCAGCCTGCCTCTCTTCCCTGGGAGCCGTCGCGCCATCTCAGGGCTGTTGACTTGGTGGTAAATCCACAGGGAGGGAAAGAGCCGGCTCCTGAGAGCACCCAAGGCCCCCAGGTGGGAATGAGCTCACTCTGGCCTTCAGCTGGGACCCTCCCAGGCGCCCCGGGGAGGGGCCCCTCTGAGTAGTGTCTGACCCAGCGCAAGTGTAGGCAGGTGTCACAGACACACCTGTCCTGTGGGTGTGAGCGCAGGTGCGGGCACGCCAGGACAGGAGCATGAGGACATGACGCAAGCTGCCTGCCTGGGAGGCCGCATGCCCGTTTTTCTGCCCAGGGACCATGCCTGCTCCTCCATCCTCTGCGACGAGTCCCCCACCCTCGCTCCTCGGTGTCCCTCCTTAGGCAGACGCACGACCCACAGCCCAAGCAGAGACAGAAAGAGGTTCCTTATGGGGAAAGGAATTCCCCGCATCGACCACCTGCAGGCTGGGGGCCCAGGAGAGCTCTAGGGCTGATGCCGCTGGGAGCTCTGGCGTCCAGGGGTGGAGGGCGATGCCGTGGCGAAGCGAGCGGGCCAAGTCACCCTTCCTCGTTTCTCTGTTGTGACGCCCGTCAGCGCAGGCGAGGGGACCTCCTGCACTGAGCCAGGCCCTGATCGCAGTGCGGCTGCGCAGGACACACCCAGCAAGGGTGGCTCATCCGAGACCCGGCATCCCCCAGCCCGCTCCACCTGGCATGTAAAATTAACCTCCACAGTCCCCAGGACTCCGCCCTGGGCCGCGGTCCACACTGCACCACCCTTCGGGCTGTGGCGATCACAGAGGCTGCAGCCATCAGCTGATGTCGCTGCAGGCTGGCCACGGGCCAGCTTTCCTCTGAGCACGGGGAGGGGGAAGGTGAGACCCACCCCCAGCTCTGTCGCCCGCAAAGCTGCTGTTCTTGCCTCCGCAGTGCCGGAGGTGGCACCTGCCTGAAGGAACGCCCACCCTGTGGTCCCCAAGTCCCCCAGAACTTGCAGGCAGGGACGCAGACTCAAACATGACGTTTCTTTCTTTCTGTTACTCTTTGCAGACAAGCAAGTGGATTTCTCAGTCTTTTGTGCAGGGAAGCAGTAGGAAGGGAAGTTGGAGGTGGCGCAGAGGAGATGTGGGAAAAGGGGACCGATAGGAAAATGAGGTCGTTTGTGGTCACGAAAATCTCCAGCCTGACCCGACTGCTGCCCCCTGGGAGTAGCTGCCTCCTTGCCCTGCAGGTGAGCTCACGGTGCACAATAGGATAACGGGTCACTCTTATCTGACCCCGGGATGCCTGCTGGGAAGGTTACTGCTTCTTGAGGGGGCCCAGGTGCACCCTGAGCCTCCTTGCGGTCAGCTACGTCCCCCACCCCAGGCGACCACCGACCTGGGTTCTCTCACCTGTAGCTTTGCCGTTTCTGGGCACTGCACGGAAATGGAGTCCAAGTCTGCGCAGATCTTTGTGTCCAGCACGTTTTACTCAGCACGCTGGCCCTGAACGTGGCACGTATCAGTGCAGATGGTTCGACTTCAACTCTTCCACCTGACAGTGGTGCAGAAGTGACAGGCACGAAGCAGATGACAGCGTGGGACCTGCGTGTTGGGGTGACACATGAGGCAGTCCCCCCTCCCAGCGCCGGCGGCCGCGGTGAGAACAGCCCACGCTCTGTTCTGAAACAGGCATTGTGTGAACTCATCGTGCGCTGCCGGGGGCTGAGAGCGTGGCCCGAGCACGTGGCGGGAGGCGAGGCTGAGCCACGCTGCCCGGGTGGTGCGCTGTACAACACGCGCTCTGTTCCCTCTGCGCATTTCACCTGGTGAAGGATTCCCCAGGAAGGAACCCCGTCACCACCCGGGGAGCACCCGCAGTCCGCTCCTTTCTCTGAAGCGCAGTTCCTGTGTGCGAGTGTGCCGCAGATGGCTTCTCCACCGACCAGGTGGTGAGCGTTTGCGTTGCTTGCAGTCCTGGTGATGTGAAATGAAGCTGCCATGAACACGTGTGTGCAAGTATTAGTGTGATTGTGTTTTCATTTTTCCTGGGGGATACCTGTGGGTGTAACTCTGGGTCTTATGGTAAGTATGCTTTATAAGAAATCACCAAGTTGGAGCTGGCTTTGGGCTCGATGATTAAGCCACCACGTGTGATGCTAGAATCCTGTATGGGCACAGCTCAAGTCCCAGCCGCTCTACTTCCCATCCAACTGCCTGCTAACGGCCTGGGAAAGCAGCAGAAGATGGCCCAAGTGCTTGGGTCCCTGCCACCCGCGTGGGAGACCCAGGTGGAGCTCCAGGTTCCTGGTTTAGGACTGGCCCAGCTCTGGCTGTTGCCATTTGTGGAGTGACCAGTGATGGATGATCTCTGTGTGTGTGTGTGTGTGTGTGTGTGTGTGTAATTCTGCCTTTTGAATAAATAAAATAAATCTTTAAAAAAGAAAGAGGGGCCGGCACTGTGGCATAGTAGGTTAAGCCTCTGCCTGCAACGCCGGCATCCCATATGGGTACCAGTTTCAGTACCAGCTGCTCCTCTTCCAATCCAGCTCCCTGCTAATGTCCTGGGAAAGCAGTAGAAGATGGCCCAAGAGCTTGGGTCCCTGCACCTTCATGGGAGACCCAGAAGAAGCTCCCGGCTCCTGGCATAGAATCAGCCCAGCTCCAGCCATTGTGGCCATTTAGGGAGTGAACCAGTGGATGGAAAACCTCTCCCTGTAACTCTGCATCTCAAATAAATCTTTTTTAAAAAGAGAGAGAGAAAGGAAGAAAGAAACCACCATGTCATTTTCCAGAGGAGCTGTACTAGTATTTATTTATTTATTTTTGACTTAAAAATATACGCACTGACTCATAAAATTATTTGTTATTTATTTTTTTTTTAATTTGAGAGAGCACTCCTGCCTGTTTCACTTCCTAAATGCCCACAATAGCTGGGTTGGGCTTGGCAGGAGCCAGGAACTCAATCTAGGTCTCCCATAGGGGTGGCAGGGATCCAAGGACTTGAGCCATCACCTGCTGTCTCCCAGGGTGTGCATTTACAGGAAGCTGGAAGCAGGAGCCACAGCTGGGACCGGAACCCGGGCACCGTGACACGGGACACCAGCCTCCTCATCACCAAATGTCCACCCTGCGGTAGTTCGGTTTCTTTTGTTCCAGGTCACTGCACTTGGTGGCAGTTCACCAACTTTCATGGCTCGGTGGTATTCCGTGGTCTGCACATTCTGGTGCGTGCACTCACCTGTTGATGAACGCGGGCTGCGTACAGTTGGGGCTTTTCTGAATAAAGCTGCTGTAAACAGGCTTTCGGTGAATGCAGGAGGGTACTCCAGGAAGTCAGTGGGGAAGAGAAGTCTGGGGCAGGCGTCTGCGTGGGATGGCCTGGGTCTCGGCTCTGCCTCGGACTCCTGCCTGCAGGGAGCTGGCGCAGACCCTGGGAGGCAGCGGCAGACGACGGCTCCCTGCCTGGGTTCCCGCCGTCCGCGTGAGAGACCTGGGTTCCCGCCGTCCACGTGAGAGACCTGGGTTCCCGCCGTCCACGTGAGAGACCTGGGTTCCCGCCGTCCGCGTGAGAGACCTGGGTTCCCGCCGTCCACGTGAGAGACCTGGGTTCCCGCCGTCCACGTGAGAGACCTGGGTTCCCGCCGTCCGCGTGAGAGACCTGGGTTCCCGCCGTCCACGTGAGAGACCTGGGTTCCCGCCGTCCGCGTGAGAGACCTGGGTTCCCGCCGTCCACGTGAGAGACCTGGGTTGAGTTCTTGGCTCCCTGCTCCCAGCTTCAGCCTGACCCGGCTCTTGCCATTTTGTGCATTTAAGGAATGAGCCAGCACTTGGGAGCTCCATTTATCTTGTTTCTGCCTCTCAAATAAATCTTTTTTTTTTTTTTTTTTTTTTTTGCTGAACAAGTTTACTTTAAAAACCAATGATCCATTCTTGAACATAAGAAAAAATCTAAATTTATTATAGAATACAGTTCCTAGATTCTAAGATTATATTTAATATTTTTAAAAGTTGGGGAAAATATTTAGCACATTGCAGAAGATGACAAAAAGTACTTCTGTTTGTGCTTAAGCACAACTTTTAAGCTTTTAAAATAGTATAGCGTGGCACTGCGCGGCTACGGCTACCGTTCATTAGCGTCATCACGTGGCACGCAGCCTACGCACACCTCTGATAGTGGATGGTGAAGGCCGACATCTTGGTATTAGGAAAATAGTTTTGACCCCAAAGATCTCCCTGAGCTGAGGCGACAGAGACACAGGCCTGCCTGAAGCAGCAGCCTAGCTGAGGTTCTTGCACATAAAATGTGTTTTAAAAGACACTTTTTTAAAAAAAGATTGATTTATTTACTTGAGAGGTACAGTTACAGAAGGAGGGAGAGACAGGGAGAGAGGTTTTCCATCCACTGATCCACTCCCCACGTGCCCGCAGTAGCCATGGCTGGTGCAGGTAGGTGAAAGCCAAGAGCCAGGAACTCCATCCAGGTCTCCCATGTGGGTGGCAGGGACCCTGTCACTTAGGGTCTGCATTAGGAGGAAGCTGGCATTGGAAGCTGAGGTCAGGAATCGAACCCAGGTCCTCTGATATGGGATATGGACACCAGCTGCCTCTCAGTGTGTGTACCAGCAGGAAGCTGGATCAGAGGTGCAGCAGCCGGGACTCGAACCCAGGTACTCGGATGTGGGATGCAGGTGTCTTAACTGCTGAGCCAATCCCCACACCTCCCCACCCCACCACCATTTCTGCATAGCTCCTATGGTCCTTATCTAATCGCTTACTCCACTCAAATGCACAGTCCCCTGCTGGCCGGGGCCACTGCAATTTTAACAAAACGCAGAGCTGAGTTCCCAGTGCCCAGAGACTAGCCATCGTGCTGGGCACCGTGCTGGACACTGCGGGTGCAGAACATTTCCAGGGTCACACAGCGCAGCCGCCCAGGAGGGCAGGTGAGTTAATTACCTAATGAGTGTGTTCACGGAACAGATAAGATCAAGATTTCCCCAATCCTGGGTCAGGGATGAGAAAACCATAGCTCAGAGATGTTGACTCATCGCCCAGAGGCCACCCAGCCAGCAAGCAGCCCAGCACAGTGAGCCCAGGGGCACCTGCTGGAGGGTCCCCTTGACTCCCAACAGCCCTCCTGCCCCAGCTGGTACCTCACTGAGGGAAATCGCTGCAGCTTCCTGGACAGACTGGCCCAGGGCAGTCAAGGTGGGGTGGGACTGCTCCAGCCTCCAAGTGAGCCAGGAAACAGGGACTGCGGGGGGGGGGGGGGGGGGGGCTGGGCCAGGCCCGCGGAGGTTCAGAGAGGTCAAGTGATTTGGCCAAAGCCGCACCGCTGCGGAAGACGCAGAGCTTGGATCCGAACCCGAGACGCTGAGGCCAGCGACGCCGCCAAGGGGCCCGCGAGACAGAGCCGGGACGCACGGGAAGTCGCAGGGAGGAGGCCTGGGCCCGCGGCAGGTGCTGAGCTCCCCGTCCCCGGGGGTGTGCAAGCCGGTGCCGGGCGGTCCGGGGGCCGCCTCCCGCCTCCCGCGGCGGCCGCGGCGGGCGGGGCGGGGGCTGCTATTTCGGGCCGGAGCGCGCAGCCCGAGCCGCCATATTCGCTCCCGCCGGCCGCCCGCGGCGCGCAGCCACCACCATGAGCACCGCCGCCTTCCACATCGCCAGCCTCCTGGAGAAGATGACGTCCAGCGACAAGGACTTCAGGTGCGCCCGCCCCGCGCCCGCCTCGGCCCCGCGCTGCGCCCCGCCCGCTCCCTGCCTCGACCTCCCCGCAACTCCCGCCCGCGCCCCCCGCCGCGGTCGCCGCAGGCCCGCCGCGCCCCGCCCCTCCGCAGCCTCTGCGGGCCGCCCCAGTCCCCTGCGGCCGGCCGGCCCTCCCAGCCCCGCGCTGGATGCCCGCAGGCCCTGCGCCTCAACCGCAGAGTAGCCCTGGGCCTCTCCGTGGCGACTTCAGCATCCCAGCGCCTGCCCCTTCTCGGGACCCAGACCGCCCCCGGCTGGCCTGGGTCTGGCTGGGCAGGCCCAGGTGCGTGTTGGCTGGGGTGGGGCGGCCAGGTTTCTCTCTCCTGTGCCTTCTCCCGGCATCTGCAGAGCCGCAGGATCCGGGCTGGCCAGTGGGCCAACTCTTCATCCTCGAGGTGGGGAATTGAGGCCCATGGGGAGAAGGAGACTCAGAGACCGGCCGGGCCACACCCACTCACTGGACTTGCTGACCGGGACCCAGGCCCAGAGGCATGAAGTCGACTGGGTACAGTCACAGAGCTGGGTGGCGGGGACTTAATGAATGCAGACCGCCTCCGGTGGCCTGGCCCCTGCCCTCTCTGTGTTCTGGTACCCAAGCCCTGTCCAGAGCCCCACCCCCACCACCACCCCTTCAGCTGAGCAGGGCCATAATCCAGGCTTCAGGTCTTGGCTGTGTGGCCGCAGACAAGTACTTAACCCCCCTGAGCCTCGGCTTCTGTGTCTGTGAAATGGGTGTGATAACAACGCACCCCATCACGCAGGAGTGTCCGGAGGAGCGTGGGTCAGTGGGGCTGCTCCGTGGATGCCCCCCGCGTTCGGCGATCGTCAGAATCTGCCCTGTCCCCTGCCCTCTCTTGACCTCCACCCAGAAGTCCTTGGCTTCACCTGGACCTTCTCTGCACCTGCTAGCGTTCACTCTGTCCACTCCGGGGTCACCTCTGTGGGATGACCCCAGGCAGGGTTAGGTGCCTCCCCTGGGCCTAAGTACATTTTATTTACTTCTAATTAGCTGAAATTCAAGTTGCCACCTGCGGGCCAGGCCACCGGAGTGGACTGTGCAGATCCAGACAGCAGGGGACGCACGAGGGGACTCGACACCCACTCACTTTGCCCCACACCAGGACGGCATTTCCTTTGCACTGGGTATACAGTAGGCGCTCAGTGAATGCTTGCTAGGCTGCAGCTCCCGCTGTGCCCTCTGTGGGTGGGCTTCAGTCCACGCCCCTCCCCACCTGGGAGGTAGTGAGCACCTCTGTGTAAGACACAAGCTTGTAGGAGTGCAGCCACCTGGACCTGCCTGAGGCCCCGTGGCGGCCGGTGGCCCAGGGCGTATGCCCACTGTGCCTCAGCCCCAGGTCGGTGCCCAGGAGGGTGAGTTGGCCTTGTCTCTGCCAGGGGCCTGGAGAACACTTAGAACTGCCCGGCCTATGAGAATGGTGTCTATTTTTAAAGTTGCATAGCGGGCGCTGGGGCCTGCTGACCAGCTGTCCAGGCGCCCGTGGCGCCGTGTGTTGCAGCTGAGTTGCCTCTAGGGTTTCTCTGGGAACAAACCGAGACTGTGTCCCCTGGGTCCTGGTGACAGCTCGCAGGGGCCCGGGAAGCCTCAGAATTTCCCATCTTTGGGAGCACGAGGGGCTGCTCCGTTGCAGCTCTCATTGCAATGGTTGAAGTCTCGCAGGAATTCCCAAGGCCTTTCTCAGACCCATCACGTGTGGCTTGAGGAGCCCGGGGCCTGTGTGATGGGCTGCTGCGCCTTGGGCAGTTCCGGGACCTCTCCGAGCCTGCTTTCCGCATCTGCCTCATGCCAGGAGCTGGCTGTCCTTGTAAAACCTCCCAGGGATGTTACCGGGTAGGGGGCAAAGAAAAGTCCCATTTTATGCACTGGAAAACTGAGTCCCAGAGAGATAGAGGCAGTTGCCCAAGCTCACCCAGTTGAGTGGCAAAGCCAGTCAACTTAAAGGCAGCCCGCGATGCTCCCGCTTCCCTGCCCGGTCCTCGTCCCGGCTCCCCGCATATCCAGCCCGGCTTCTTCCCCCACCGGGGCTATTTCGGAAGAGTTGGTTTCGGAGTTTGGGCTTGCACCCAGCTGTTCGGCGCTCAGCTACTTTCTGGGCCAGCTCCCTCCCTCCCTCCCGTCCCGCCCAGGCCTTCTGTGGCCTTGTTCTTTGCCGAGCCTAGAGCCCAGGCCATGAAGGCGTTCGTTGTCCTGTGGGAGAGCTGGGGCCCTAAGCCTGCACCGCCGTGTGAGCAGGGCTGTGAGGATCCCACCCAGGGAGATCAGTTGTGCTCCCGGTGCCGTGTGGTCGGCGGCAGTCCTGAGGCAGGGATGTTGCAGCTGGGCTCCGGATGGGTGAATAGGAGTTGAACAAATAGAGAAGAAAGAGGGGAAGGGTGGGAGGGCCATGCTGGGGTGCCCAGCTGAGCCAGACCCCCATGGCGGGGCAGGGGACAGAGGGCAGGGCTGCTGGTCGACCGCACAGGAAGCAGGGCTGGTGGGAGAACAGCACAACCAGGGCCTTCTCTGCAGACACCACTGTCTGGTCCCGGCCCCGCGCGTCACTCCTCGCCGCTCTGCCCTGTGTGCGTCCCCAGCCTGCACCGCAGGTGCCTGCAGGAGCCTGGGCGTGCGTCAGGTGGGCCTTGCAGGGACCAGGGGAGTGGGGGAGGCAGCTGTGAGTTACGTCACCAGGGATTATAGGCCAGCTTGTATTCAGATGTTCTGTTTCCCTTTCTCTCTCTCTCTTTCTTTCTTTTTTTTTCTTCCTTCCTTTTTTTTTTTTTTTTTTTAAGATTTATTCATTTGTTTGAGAGACAGAGTTACAGAGAGAGGGAGAGACAGAGAGAGGTCCTCCACCCGCTGGTTCACTCCCCAGATGGCTGCAACGGCCGGAACTGGGCCAATCCGAAGCCAGGAGCTGGGAGCCTCCTCTGGTCTCCCACATGAGTGTCGGGGCCCAAGGATTTGGGCCATCCTCTGCTGTTTTTCCAGACCGTAAGCAGAGAGTTGGATTGGAAGAGGAGAACCGGCACCCATATAGGATGCCGGAGCCACAGGTGGAGGCTTAACCTATTATGCCACAGTGCTGGCCCCAAAAGTTCTGTTCTTGAGAGAATCCTGAACTCCATATTTTTATATCAACTCTCCCACTGTTCAAATAAGGAATTCCAGTTTGGAAGATTCATTTACATACTGGACACAGCTGAGGGCTTCCAATTTAAGACTCACTGTGTCTTCTTTTTTTAAATTTTTAAAATTCATTTGAAAGACAGAAAGAGACAAAGAGAGGGATTTTCCATTTGCTGGTTCATTTCACAAATACTTGCAACAGCCAGGGCTGGGCCAGGCTGAAGCCAGGAGTCAGAACCTAACCCAGGTCTCCCACGTGGGGGGCAGGGACCCACGTACTCGGGCCATCAACTACTGCCTCTGCCCATGCATGTCAGCAGGGAGCTGGAATCCGAAGTGGAGCTGGGCCTCGAACCCAGGCACTCCCACAAGGAGGGTATCCCAAGTGGCAGCCGAAGTCCTGTGCCAAACACTTGGCCCTGCTCTGCCACCTTCACGTTGGCAGGAGTGGTGCCCCTCCTGCCCCTGCATGCCTGCTTTTCAGGGCCTCCCACCTCGGGCCCCCAGGCCAGATGGCTTCGCCTGTCTGAGGTTGGGTGGTCCCTGACCTGGTCTGGGAGCTATTGGCCCCGGCCTCTACCTGTGCCTTCAGCATGGCCTTGGGCAGTGGGTTTCAAAGCATGCCCCCCACCATCTTGACTGTCATCTAGGAATTTGCTAGAAATGCCAAGTCTTGGGCCCAGCCCAGACCTGCTGACAAGCCATGCAGGTACGTGTGCTGCTGGCTCCCTGGGAGAGCTGCCAGCCCAAGGGCAGGGCCTGAGTGGCTTCTCTGTGCTGGGCAGACAGGGCCAGCCCCAGCCCAGCCATCTGGGACACATCTTGCCAACACCTGACTCCGTTGCAAGACATCTGTCCGGCTTCCCGGTGTCCCCATCCTGAGTGAGTGACGTGAGGGGTCCTTGTGCGGGTGGCAGTGCCTTTCACTGAGCACTTGTGTGCACACACAAACCCCCGGGGGCAGGCACTCGGCTCCACCCCCATTTGGGATGCGACTCACTCACATCTGCATTTGCATCAGTGCAGGGGTTCGAGCCTTGACTCTACAGCTCTAAGCACCTGGCAGCCATGCTGTCATTCTAGTCACCGAGAGACCTAGGTGGGTCTCCTTGCGGCAGCCCCTCCATACTTACAGCCCAGATAGTCTCCTTGACCTTGGGTCCAAGGTCTGCTTCCCAAGGGCATCTCTGAGTTGCCGCCTAAGCCCACCACCGGGGCCCAGGGACTGCCTGGCCATCCTCCTCTGCCCTCCCTGTGCAGGTTCATGGCCACCAGCGACCTGATGTCGGAGCTGCAGAAGGACTCCATCCAGCTGGACGAGGACAGTGAGCGCAAGGTGGTGAAGATGCTGCTCCGGCTACTGGAGGACAAGAACGGCGAGGTGCAGAACCTGGCCGTCAAGTGGTGAGCCTTGCCCCTCGGGGCCCAGCCTCGAGGGGAGAACCCCCAGCATCTCTTGGGGCCTCCGGGAAGCCAGAAAGTGCCTTAGTCTGGATCCCCCAGACGTAGACTCAGAGCCAGGTATTCAGGTCTGTTTGGGAAGTGATCCCACGCGATGTGATGGAAGACAGGGATGTGGGATGGGACACAGATGGGAAGAAAGCCAGTGACAGGCGTGTCACCAAGTGAGTGGCCGAGGCGAGCTGAGCCTCCCGGGGGCCTCTGGGGCATAGCATAGGATGTGCCCATTGGAGCTGTCCCATCCAAAGGCGGGGGATTAAGCCACCAGCCCCCTGTCACTCATCAGTTGCCAGCCACTCCTGGGAGGTGGTTTAGTTGCAGATATCTGCAGCCAGAGAAAGCCTGCGGGCAGAGACACTGCTGCTGGCCACTGGATGGTCAGGTTGGCACGCGCCAGAGTGGCAGGGGCCGCTGGGGCCGGGAGTCCAGCAGATCTAGGTTCCTGCACCGGAACCTAGAGCAGAAACAGCCGGCTCGCAGTGTGCAGTAAGGCAGCGTGGTTTTCGGGGTGCAGCTGGCCAGGCCCTGTGACAGTGGCCGTGCCGGTGACGTCAGAGCCTGACAGTAAGCAGGGCCTGGGGCCTCAGGGGCCACCAGCAGCCTCGCTCTTAGAAATGCTCACTGTGGCCTGGTTACGCTTCCCGGGGGAGGAGGGGGAACTATCATCTCCTCTCGTTTCCCTGAGAATTGCATTCTTGGAAGGATCGAGCGTTATGTGGAAACAACGCGGAAAGCGGGAGTTTGTGCTTACGCGTTCGTGCTCGCTTTTTTAGTGTGACACGATGCCCTAGAGAAGCCGCTCCTCCAGGAAGGGATTATTTCAGCTCCCGTTTCGGAATCTCACGGTTCCAGATCCAGCAGGTCCCTCTAGGGAGGCAGGAGAGTGGATCCCACGGAGAGCCGGGAAGCAGAGAGTGGCTGGGGCCGGCTCCAACTTTTTTTTTAAAAAAAAGGTTTATTTGATTTATTTGAAAGGCAGAGTGACAGAGAGAGAGGGAGAGACACATCTTCCATCCATTGGTTCACTCTTCAAATGGCCACAAAGACCAGGGTGACCCAGGCCAAAATCAGGAGCCTAGAACTCCATCCAGGTCTCTCATGTGGGTGGCGGGGCCCCCAGCACTTGGGCCATCTGCTGCTTTCCCAGGTGCATTAGCAGGGAGCTGGATGGAAAGTAGAGCAGCTAAGACTCTAACTGTCACTCATATGGGATAGCAATGACACAGGCAGCAGCTTAACCTACCCCACCCAACGCATTCCCCCCACCCCAAACCCCTACTCCCAGTCTAAGTTATCACCCTTTCACAAGGACTGCCTTGGACAGCATGCCCCCAGTGACCCAAGGACCTCCTACGAGGCGCCGCCTCCCAACTGCCGCCACGAGGCTAAGTTTGCACTCTCTTGGTGCCGTTAATTTGTGACTTTGGGGTTTAACATGCACATAAGTTGGGAGCTGAGTCTTGTGCAAAGCATGGCGCACATCAGATGAAATCTTAGCCTCGGCGAAGCACACAAAGGCCGTGTGCGGTGCGCATGCCACGCAGGACGGCGGCACTTGCAGGACACCCACAGTGCTGTGTTTGGCAATATTGTCTTGCTCCTGTTCCTGTGTCACCAACCTCAAAGCTAGAAATGCCACCTCCGTGGTTATAATGCCCAGAGTCCCCTGGCCGTGACACGGCAGTGGCACCCCTGTCGGCGGAAGGCAGCGCTGCAGGAGGAGGAGGGAAAGGATCCAAATTACTTCCCTGGGGGGGAGGAGCCAGGTCTGAGACCTGGTGTGCATTGCTGCCACCTGGGCCCTTGTAGAAATTATGAATTATCGTCTACAAAAATTACGTAGTACCTGTGTAGGGATTAAGGAGAGAGAGGAGGTGCCGCAGCAGGGGGTGGGACTACAGCACCCCAGAGCCTGTCCTCCGATGCACCCCAGCGTCTGAACACCACTCACTTGAGGCAGTGGTTTTCAACCTAGACCTCACTTGTCAGAATCACCTGGGGCAATTTTTAGCGAATCCAGCATCCAAGCCACACCTGGAACCGGGGACCTCAGACGCAGTGGGCCTGATGCCCAGGTAACTGTCTTTCAAAGGCCCCAGGTGACGGCAATGTGCAGCCAAAGCCGAGGACCCGGGAGTCTAGTGCCGCCATCTGTAAACTTTCCTAGGCATTCGATTCCAGGGGCCCTCGTGGACCTGCGGCTCCTTGTTCAGCAGGTGCGGGTGAGGGCCAGGGAGTCTGTAGCTGTAACAGGTGACGCTGATGGTGCTGATCTACGAGGAGACTCAGAAACAAGGCTCGGCCGGCGCCGCGGCTCACTAGGCTAATCCTCCGCCTAGCGGCGCCGGCACACCGGGTTCTAGTCCCGGTCGGGGCGCCGGATTCTGTCCCGGTTGCCCCTCTTCCAGGCCAGCTCTCTGCTGTGGCCAGGGAGTGCAGTGGAGGATGGCCCAGGTGCTTGGGCCCTGCACCCCATGGGAGACCAGGAGAAGCACCTGGCTCCTGGCTCCTGCCATCGGATCAGCGCGGTGTGCCGGCCGCAGCGCGCCAGCCGCGGCGGCCATTGGAGGGTGAACCAACGGCAAAAGGAAGACCTTTCTCTCTCTCTCTCTCTCTCTCTCTCTCTCACTGTCCACTCTGCCTGTCAAAAAAGAAAAAAAAAAGAAAAAACAAGGCTCAAGGCAGGGGTTCTTGGTGCGTGGTCCCTGCACACCTGGACACTTGCTAGAACTGTCCCTTCTCAGCCCCATCTCATGTCCTGAATGTGGGTGTCCCATATTTAAGGAGCCCCTGGGAGATTCCAGGACATGTTCAAATGAGAGAACCCTTGTTTGGGGCCACTGGCCACACAGTGAGAAAAGTAGGTTTGGCAAGCGCCAGGAATAATGCCAGCATAGCCAGAGGGGACACTTCTTTGGGGGCAAAACAGCAGGACCCTGGTTGATGTAGCCCCAGGAGCAAGAGGGGACATAGGAGGGCGCCTGCCTGAGCTGAGCCGGGGTGCTGGGGCCCTCCTCCCTCCCTGTTCAGCCTGGGCCCTCTGGTGGGCAAAGTGAAGGAGTACCAGGTAGAGACCATCGTGGACGCCCTCTGTGCCAACATGCGGTCGGACAAGGAGCAGCTGCGAGACATCGCTGGCATCGGCCTCAAGACCGTCCTCTCGGAGCTGCCCCCCGCAGCCACAGGTACCCAGGGCCCGGGGACCAGGTGCTGGCGTCAGAGAGGGGAGGGGACTTGGCTCACTCAGCTAGTGAGCGGCGGAGAATTCAGCCCCGGACTAACGCACGTCCAGGGCTCTGTGTGTGTTGCGAGTGCTGTCAGCTGTAGGTTAAAGTCAATCCAGGCTTGGTGTCTTTCTCAGGTAAGAATGTTGCAGCCATTCATTGAGCTGCTCGGTACCGACGGGGTGGAGGGCTCTGCCCCGACCCTCCCCCCATAAGGGGAGTTCATGTTTTCCCAAAAGCCCCCAAAAGACTCGGAACCACACCTCACTTGCCAGGACTGGGTCAGCTGGTCAGTGCTACAGCACAGAGGGAAGGTTCTATTCTCCCCTACTCCCTGTGCGAGGGGCTGGTCCCAGCTCTGCAGGTCCCCTAGCTGTCTCCTTTGACCAGAGGCAGGGCTGCCTCTTCCCCTGGCCCACGGCCTCACCGTGCCTGCCTCGTGCCCCACGCAGGCTCCGGGCTGGCCAGCAATGTGTGTCGGAAGATCACAGGCCAGCTTACCTGCGCCATCACGCAGCAGGAAGACGTGGCTGTGCAGCTGGAAGCCCTGGACATCCTCTCGGACATGCTGAGCAGGTGGGGGGGGGGTAGCACCCTGCGCCAAGGCCGGGGAGGGGACCGGGAGCAACTCAGATTCTCAGAGCCAGCACCTCCTGCATCCCAGGCCCTGTGTTTGGGGCTCCTTAACCACCCTAGCAAGCCTGCAGAAAACTTGTCACAATTGTCTGTGCCCAGAGGGTGACGAGGCATGGTCTGCCCAAGGGCCCATGGTTAGTGGACCTTCCCATGACTGGAGCACCCACTCCGCGGCCAGGTGCGTGCCTAGCATGGGAATCTGGGTTGGGTTCAGTCATGGCTGCTCCCAGGGAAGAGTTCAGACAGAAACAAAGCTGTGTCTGAAGTAAGTTCAACAAAAATGGGGCCTCTGGGAGCTCAGAGGGGCCACCCAACCCAGCTGGGGTGGGGACTTCCCGGGGAAGGTCCTGCCAGAGCTGAGCCTTTGAAGAAGGGCAGCACTCGGCCTGGTTTGAGTGCACACGAGGGGCTGCTGGAGGGGCAGATGGATTGCCCATAGCAGAGACAGAAGCCATGGGGTCCTGGGCCCTGCCAGGGGGTAGCGGCCTGCCCGTCCTGTGCAGAGGCGAGTGGGGGAGAGAGGAGGCTGGCGGCCGGGCTAGAACGGTGGAGGGGGAGGGTGTGTTTTCCATTGCTGTTTCCCTCTGCGGTGTGGAGAGTGGGTGGGAGGGGCGTGAACGGGCGGGTGCATTCGGGTTGTACTCAGCAGGTGGGCTCCACAGGACTTGGAGCGGGCCAGAGGGGCAGAGACTGGGAGATGAGCTCCAGGGTCTGCATTGAGTGACTGGGGGTGCCTGCTGTGGTGGGGTGCCCTCCCAGAGCTGGGGTGTGAGGAGGGAGGCCTTGGGTTTCGTTGGGGACAGCCACCGGCATGGCGGTAAGCCCTGTGGCCAGAATCCGTCTTTTTCAACCTGGCTTCTGGCACAGGCCCTGCCACATGGTAGGTGAACAGATAAACAAATGGAACCCTGGAGAGGGGTCTGGGCTGGACGGAGAGGGTCAGGAGGCCATGGTCAGGGAGTTCGGGAGGGAGGAGGGAGGTCTCAGGACACCCGGGGTGGAACATGCCCGGGCCTGGTGCAAAGCTGAGACCTGACCCTGCTGTTGTCTCTGCCTGGAGCTCCGGCTCAGGTGATCCCGGGGCCCTGGGGGTCCTGGAAGGAGCTTAGCCAGAGTGCCCGCGTCAGCAGTAGCGTTTAGCGCACTCTGGTCTTGGTGAAGGAATGGGGGAAACTGTAGCAAGCCCCAGGCCCACCCATCGCACTGCGCCCGCTCCCCAGGCGGGGAGCCCGAACACCTGGTCTGGCGTGGCCTCGCAGAGCAAGCGGCTTCAGGTGTCTTTGTTTCTCCCCAAGAAATCAACAAGTTCTCAATGTTGCCTGCCTTTTCCAGGGGCCAGGATGGGGGTGGGGGCCGCCTGGCCCCACTGCCTGCCTAGTGGCCCGGCCTGACGCCCCCTCCGGTTCCACCAGGCTGGGCGCCCCGCTGGGTGCCTTCCACGCCAGCCTCCTGCACTGCCTGCTGCCGCAGCTCAGCAGCCCGCGCCTGGCCGTGCGCAAGCGGGCGGTCGTGGCGCTCGGGCACCTGGCGGCCGCCTGCAACACGGACCTGTTCGTGGAGCTCGCCGACCACCTGCTGGACCGGCTGCCTGGCCCGCGCGCGCCCGCCAGCCCCGCTGCCATCCGCACCCTGATCCAGTGCTTGGGCAGCGTCGGCCGCCAGGCCGGCCACCGCCTCGGTGAGGGGGCGGGGCTTGGGAGAGGGTGTGGTGTGGTGGGCAGGGCTAGGGAGGCTCGCCTTCCAGGTGAGGGGCGTGGCCTTGAGGGGCAGGGCCCTGAATCTTCGGAGAACTGGTGGCTCAATTGTACATCCTGTTAGCAGACTGCTGGGTTATGTCCGAGCCTCCTACTTGATAGCAACCAAAAAATGCCTGTGCTGGGGTGTAATATGCTTATGGTGTGCCATCCTGCTGAGACGTGTGGTTGGGGGCCGTCTGGCCGTTGGTTGCCAGAGTGAGACTACCACTGCGTGCAGACGCCCAGAGTCCATCGCTTCCGGTTTCCCTGGGCCCCTCTGCCTCACTGCAGGCGGCCGCGGGCTGCTTTCTGTCCCTGGTGTTTCAAGGTCCTTGGGCACCTTGGGACTCCAGCCAGGAACAAGGCAGTGTGGGTAGAGATGGCTCCTGCTTAGCCCCTCCCCGCCCTGGCTCCCTCCCTGCAAGGAACCAGGCAAGCAGGCAAAGGGACATCCCAGCCATGCGTCCACATGCTGTCCTGTCCCCCTCAGACAGCAGCCACTCCTTGGCCACCTGGGACAAGGGCTCAGGGTCAGTTGGGCAGGGAACTGTGGGGTCCCAGGTCTGTAAGGGAGGCTTGGGGTCTCCAGGTCAGCATACCCGTTTGGGCACCATGGCTCAGGGTGAGGGCAGGGGCAGGATCCAGTGAAGTGGGGTCCCCGTGCCTGCTCCGTTAGGGCGGTACCTGCCTCCCTGCTCCCCCCAGCTGGGGCTCACAGCCTGGTGCAGGAAATAAAGCCAGGGTGAGAATAGTGGCTTTGGTAACAGCCACTGCTTAGGGAGTCGCTCCCTGCCCTGCCCTGCCCTGCCCTGCCCTGCCCTGCCCTGCCCTGCCCTGCCCCTGGCCCTGGGCTGAGTTCTGCTTGAATCCTGTCACGAGTCCCCCCAGCATCTCGGCCCGCTTGTCAGTCACCCTTGCTGTGCAGATCGTGGCCTGCCACGGCCGCGTGGCACGGGGGTGGCGCAGCTGAGGCTAGAACCACATGAAGCCGGCAGGGCTGCAGGTGCAGGGCTAGGCTAGGGAGACCCCCCTTGAGGGTCTGGCCTGGCTGCAGTGACTCCCCCGGCCCTGCAGGGGCGCACCTGGACCGCCTGGTGCCCCTGGTGGAGGCGTTCTGCCAGCTGGATGACGATGAGCTCCGCGAGTCCTGCCTGCAGGCCTTCGAGGCCTTCCTGAGGAAGTAGGTGCAGCGGGGGCCGGGACACGGGGCGGGAGTCGCGGGGGAGCCTGGGGGAGCGGGGTGGGATGGCGACCCATGTCCTGGAGTCTCGGGATTCCCCCTTGGGCTCCTGTCGGGGCTCAGCTGAGCTCCCGCATCCTGGCCCACACAGGTGCCCCAAGGAGATGGGCCCGCACGTGCCCAGCGTGACCGGCCTCTGCCTTGAGTGCCTGCAGCATGACCCCAACTACAGCTACGACAGCGATGGGGAGGAGGAGCAGATGGAGACTGAGGACAGCGATTTCAGCGAGCAAGGTGGGGAGACGGCGGGCTGGGCTCCCCCAGCCGGCACGGGCCACCCTGGGTGCCCCGGCCCTGCGCCAGCCCCGCCGCCTCCGACTGCATAGATCAGTGCCTGCTGGGGTGGAGGCTCCATGCCCCGGCCTCCCGCTTCCACGGGGTCTGCAGATCGCACATCCTCGGGGAGAATCGCATCGCTGCTCCGCACATCCTCACATTTCGGGTCACTGTGTCCTGAACACGGCAGCGTGACACCTGTGTGCCCGACGTTTGTGTTGTGTTGGGTGTGGGAAGTCCCTGTGAGATGACAGAAGGTACACAGGTTCTGTGCAAATCCTGTGCTGTGCCAGGTGAAGAACTCGAGCACGCATAGTTGGCGTTATTTGCAGGGTGACCCAGGTTCCGAGGGGCGCGTGTAATCCCGTCTCTTGGTGCTCTGAGCACTCTGGCATCGTATGCTTCACGGTACCTGAAACACGAGGCTTTGTCCTCTCCGTATGTTAGACCAGGAGGCTGGGGCAGCACAGCTCGGAAGCGCTGTGGTGGGGGCCTAGAGCCGCCCCATGCTGCTGGCTCGGGATTCCAGTGGTTATTGGTGGCATTCGGGAGGCACAAATTTAACCTGGCAGAGTGAAGCTCCCACAGCGGGCTGGTGGCCCTGCGGGGGTGGGGCGAGACGTCTGCAGGGGGCTGGACACGGTGGCTACCTCCCCTCTGTGCCTGCTTCTGGGACGGCTCCGGGGCACAGATACAGGATGCCGATGGAGGGAGATGGGGGCTTGGGGCCTGAGAGGGGAGTTGGAGCCAAGTGGGATGATAGGAGATGAAATCGGACGGGCGTGTTGGGACCTTCGGTGCCACGCCAGGGGTTTTGGACACTGTTGATCCAGGAATAGGGAGCCGAGGATGTTCGCTGCGGGTGGCCTGGGGTGGAGGAAGCAGCAGGTAAGGACGCACCGGCCTCGACCTCAGCCGTGTCTCCCAGGTGCCGTGGCGGGGCCTCATGGGCCCGAATCCCAGCTGTGTGTGTGTGGAGGGGGTCTCTCACCCTCTTTGCCTTCTGTGCAGTGGGGCTGGGCAGTGCCTTCCTTTCATAGGCAGTGGTAGACACTTGAGGCTTCATCAAGAGAAAGCTGCAGAAACCCGGCCTTTCCTTACTCTGAGTCCTACTGAGGCCCCTTCGGAATCGGGACCCCCGAGAGGCTGGGGCCGGGGGCGGGGAGGAGGCCTGAGGGGCGCCCCATCACTCTCCCTTCTGGAACCCCAGTAAAGGAGATTACACACAGGAGGGGTTGTGCCCAAAAAGGGGTTCTCAGAGTCTTCACTGAAGACATCCTCCTGATGTGGTCCATCAGTCAAGGGACAGGAGGCAGGGGGATGCCCTGGTTGAACTCGCTTGGGGCAAGCCTCTCCTCCTTGGCCCCAGCTCCATCACCTCTGTAAAGGGAGATACCCTCTGTCCCACGAGGCTGAGAGCTGCCAGGCTGTCCGGGATCGGAGACCTCTGGGGCCACCCCGGGCACCGCGGGTGTTCCACAGGGGACAGTGCCCGCGGGGAGGAACCACCGATCAGGGACCGTGGCTCCCTGCAGCCCTCCCCTGAGCCGCCCCCTGTCCCCACCCAGAAAGCGAGGACGAGTACAGCGACGATGACGACATGAGCTGGAAGGTGCGCCGCGCGGCGGCCAAGTGCTTGGCGGCGCTCATCGGCTCGCGGCCGGACCTGCTGCCCGAGTTCCACCGCACACTAGGCCCTGCGCTCATCCGCCGCTTCAAGGAGCGCGAGGAGAACGTGAAGGCCGACGTCTTCGGGGCTTACGTGGTGCTGCTGCGGCAGACGCGGCCCCCCAAGGGCTGGCTGCAGGCCGTGGAGGAGCCCACCCAGACCGGCAGCAACCTCCACATGCTGCGGGGACAGGTGGGCTGCGCCTGCACCCCTACTCCCCGCCCTCCCTCTGCCCGGCCGCCCACTGCATCCCCCACCCACTAAAGGGTGGAGTCCGTGCCCCTGGGTACAGTCTTGGGGCTGCCAGGCCGAGGGGACCAGTTCGTTGCGTTCCGCGAGCACTGGAAACCTTAGGAGTAGGGGATCCGATTGCTGTTGCTGAGAGCGCCCTCTGGCGGCCGTGTGGGGAATGGACCCTAATGGCTCGAGCACCCACAGCTGGCGCCGGTGACAGGAGGGTGCTTTGCTAGGCACGGTGGCAGACGGGGGATGCAGAGAAGTGGGACAGGGCAGGGAGGGGTCGTGTGGCCGTGGGCTTCTGGCTGAAGCCTGACGTGCGCTGCTCGGGGCCAGGGAAAGGAGAGTGGAGTGTGTTTTACTGGAAGCCTCCATGGATGCTGTGTTGACCATTTTCCCTCTCTAATGAAACAGCTGAGGCTGGGTAATTCGTAGAGATGAGAGGTTGGTCTGCAGCATAGGCGCACAGTCTAGCCAGCGTGGTGCCAGGTCTTAGGAGTGCTCCCTTGCAGACATCATGTGATGGTGGCTGAGAAAACGGATCCCGTGGCAGGCGGGAAGCCAGATGGGAGAGAAGGGCCAGCCTGGTTCTAACAATTCTCTCTTGGAAACTACTTTCCCAAGGTTGATACCCTCAGTGACCTCCCCGTAGGCTCCGCCTTTTAAAGGGGCCACCGCCTCCCAACACTGCCAGCTTCCAACACGTGACCCTTTGAGGGGACTCCCTTAAACCACAGCCAAGCCGCAGCAGTGCCTGGGTGGCGATGTCAGGGAGGCAGGTGGTGGAGATGCAGGCGTGGGACTGGTCCTTGGGGCTGCGTTTGGGAGCTCCTCTGGGGACACAGTCACGGCCAAGGAAGGAAGGGCTCCATGCTGGGGCCAGTTGGGCTCCTGCCTCTCTCTGGAGTGTAGTGGTGAGAGCCGGACTGTCCCGGTGACCTGGGCAGATACTGCCCGCTCTGGCCCTGTGTGGTGGACATGAGATTAGTGCTCCCCTGCCGGGCTGTGCAGGGGATGATGTAGCGTCCAGCGTGGAGTCGGCGATGACTGCCCGGGAGACACCCTCTCCATGCCGGCCTGCCCCCGGGGACCCGGCCTGGGCAGAGCCTTCTGGCTGTGGGTGGGCTGAGAGGTTGCACGGGGGCCCCTGACCTTGCCCGCCCGCCAACAGGTGCCCGTCGTGATGAAGGCCCTGCAGCGGCACCTGAAAGACCGGAGCGTCCGATGCCGGCAGGGCTGCTTCAGCCTCCTGGGCGAGCTGGCGGGCGTCGTCCCGGGCAGCCTGGCGGAGCACATGCCCGTGCTGGTGTCAGGTAGGTGGGGCTGCGATGGGGAGCCCGCGGGCAGGGGCCTCCTCCAGCCCCCAGATCTGCGTTGAGCCCTAGTCCCCAAGAGTCTGCACCCCAGTTCCAAGCCGAGCCCCTGTTCCACAGCTGGGTGCTCCCCTCGGCCAGCAGTGAGAGCGAGGCTAATTCCAAGCCCTGCTGCCTGGTTTCGAGTGAGTCCCTTGGCCTCGGTTGCTTCACCCCTGGCTGCTGGCCAGGCACTGACCCCGGGGAGCCCTGTACATAAGAGCTTAGGTGCTGTGTCCAGCTCTGGCCCTGGCCCTGCTTCCAGGTAGGGCTGCGTTAGGTGGGGAACCGTTGCCATGTTCCCCTCCCCGCGTTCCAGGCATTGTCTTCTCCCTGGCCGACCGCTCCAGCTCTTCCAGCATCCGGATGGACGCGCTGGCCTTCCTGCAGGGGCTGCTGGGCACGGAGCCAGCTGAGGCCTTCCACCTGCACCTGCCCACCCTCCTGCCCCCTGTGACGGCCTGTGTGGGTGACCCTTTCTACAAGATCGCAGCCGAGGCCTTGCTGGTGCTGCAGGAGCTGGTGCGGGCCCTGTGGCCTCTAGACAGGCCCCGGATGCTGGACCCCGAGCCGTACGTCGGGGAGATGTCTGCGGCCACTCTGGCGCGGCTCCGTGCCACCGACCTGGACCAGGAGGTGAAGGAGCGGGCCATCTCCTGCACGGGCCACCTCCTGGCCCACCTGGGCGACCGGCTCGGGGACGACCTGCAGCCCACGTTATCCCTCCTCCTGGACCGCCTGCGGAATGAGATCACGCGGCTGCCCGCCATCAAGGCGCTCACGCTGGTGGCCGTGTCCCCGCTGCGGCTTGACCTGCAGCCCATCCTGGCCGAGGCGCTGCCCATCCTGGCCTCATTCTTGCGCAAGAATCAGCGGGCCCTGCGGCTGGCCACGCTGGCTGCCTTGGACGCCCTGGCCCAGAGCCAGGGGCTCGGCCTCCCGCCCTCCGCTGTGCGGGCCGTGCTGGCCGAGCTGCCAGCACTGGTCAGCGAGAGCGACATGCACGTGGCCCAGCTGGCCGTGGACTTCCTCGCCACGGTGACCCAGGCGCAGCCGGCCTCTCTGGCGGAGGTCAGCGGCCCTGTGCTCTCGGAGCTGCTCCGGTTGCTCCGGTCGCCTCTGCTGCCGGCAGGCGTGCTGGCGGCTGCCGAAGGCTTCCTGCAGGCCCTGGTGGGGACCCGGCCGCCGTGCGTGGACTACGCCGAGCTCATCCGCCTGCTCACTGCGCCCGTGTATGAGCAGGCTGCGGACGGCGGGCCGGGCCTGCACAAGCAGGTGTTCCACTCGCTGGCGCGGTGCGTGGCGGCCCTCTCTGCCGCCTGTCCCCAGGAGGCAGCAGGCACGGCCAGCCGCCTGGTCAGCGACGCCAGGTCGCCCCGCTCGAGTCCGGCGGTCAAGGTCCTGGCTTTCCTCTCGCTGGCCGAGGTGGGCCAGATGGCCGGCCCTGGCCCCCAGCGGGAGCTAAAGACGGTGCTCGTGGAAGCGTTGGGCTCGCCCAGCGAGGACGTGAGGGCCGCGGCCTCCTACGCCCTGGGCCGCGTGGGCGCCGGCAACCTGCCCGACTTCCTGCCCTTCCTGCTGGCGCAGATCGAGGCGGAGCCGCGCCGCCAGTACCTGCTGCTGCACTCGCTGCGGGAGGCCTTGGGGGCCGCGCAGCCCGACAGCCTGAAGCCCTACGCCGAGGACATCTGGGCCCTGCTGTTCCAGCGCTGCGAGGGGGCCGAGGAGGGCACCCGGGGGGTGGTGGCCGAGTGCATCGGGAAGCTGGTCCTGGTGAACCCGCCGTTCCTCTTGCCCCGCTTCCGGAAGCAGCTTGCAGCAGGTACGGCCCTGCCCCCGGCTGGGCGCGTAGGTGGATCACCGCGTAGGTGTGGGAGTCGGCGGTGCCTGCGAGGTCCAGACACAGGAGGCTCCTCGTGTGAGCCCCCCTGGGCTGCAGGGGCGGAGTCCTTGACGTGGACCATGACGCATGCACCGAACCGTTGTGCGCGGTCGTTTTCATCGTTCCCTGCACGGGCACTGCCTGATGCTGACGGCAGTGTAGATGGGGATTGGAGGATGCAGCCCTGGGGGTGGAGGGTGGGGGTGCGCTGTGTGATGTTGGGGCATGGCAGGGTGCTTCAGAGTCCTGGGAGGGAGAAGCAGGGCCCCTGGGGACGGAAGCCCTCTGAGCTTCCAGCCAGTGGGTCCTGGCGTCAGCAGGGGCTGCTGACTCCGCGGGTCTAAGGCGGCGGAAGTGCTGGGTACGGTGAGTGGTCCCTGAGAAGCTGCTGCTGTGGCCCTGTGTGCCCGCGTCGGCTGCCAGGGGCTTCGCAGCTGCTGGGTTCTAAGACACACTCCTCTGGCCCTCGGTGCTATGTTGAGGCTGCTGTCTGTGACTGTGGGCGTCCCGGGCCGGGGAGGAGGCGGCCACCAGCTCCCGGGAAGCTCGGAGCCCAGTCCTGGCCAGCTTCCAGCAGGTGCCCGCGGCCTCCCCGTAGGCCCCTCGTGCTGGTCTCCGGTTCACCTCCCTGCCCTGATGGGCCTTTGACCTCGTTTTTCTTCTTTTCCCTTCACATTGCTCAGTTCCGTGCCTGTCCTCATTGGTCACCCTAGACCTTTCTGGGAGCTGACTGGGGCCCAGGTGAAGATGGGGGAGATGCGGAGTGCGATTTCAGTGACTTGCACCCACCTGAGTGTACTTCCTCCCTGAGGCTCCGGGCTAAGGTCGAGGGTGTATCATGGAAACAGCCCGGACCTCTTTCCTGGGGAGCACAGGGCCTGGGTGTGTGTGTTTCATTTTTTAGAAGAAAGGAATTTATTGAAGCATTAGTCTTCAGAAACATTGAAAAATTTTTAAAAATTCCACATAGACCTAAGAACTGGCTTCTAAAGCAGACCCCATGGCTCCTTCTCCGGGGGTGGTGGTGTTAAGGAGATAACCCTCAGGGGTTCACAGCAGGTCTGGCTCAGGAACTTCCTGATCCACCTGCCGCTGGCCCTGCGTGCACCTGTCAGCTGGCCCAGCTCTGACCAGTCGGCGTGCTCACGTGTTTCACGGAACCTCGGTCATGTCCAGGATCCGGGTGACGAGAGTCTGGTTACCTCTTGTCACTGTCAGGCGATCACAGACCCAGAGACTTAGCAGACAGCAGGTGTCCTGTCACTGTTTGAAGTGGAAATGAAATGGCGCTCCGTCCAGTCTCCTCCCCCCACTGCCAGCTTCAGGTAGCGCCTGCGGGCTCCCTCATTCATTTCCCTCGCCAGTAAGGGGGTGCCAGGGTATGCCCAAAGTTCGTGGAGGATGGAATTGGAGAGAAGTTGAATTCAGTGTAAGAAATTTTGAAATCCGTAAATAGGAGGAGTCTGAAAAAAAGTTCCTGGGAAATACATCTTATGAAAAAATGCATGAATTAGAAAAAAAAATAAACTGATCTGTTAATTCCATTTTCCATGAACTTTTTGAAGCATGCTCCTTTCTCCTTCGCTCCCTTTGGCTTCCTCAGACAGCAAAGCAGAATTGAGTTCTCCTCTACCAAGCTGGAAAGGGGGCTGTTCTGAGTCCCGCTGGGCGGAAGGGCCCAGCTAGGAATGCCGGGTGTGCCGTGTGGTGTGGGTGTGGCTTTACCCACGCCGAGACGCTCCCTTCTCAGGTGTAAGAGCGATAGTCGTTTGGAGGAATTCATCGGGCATCATCATGGCTCGTTAGTGAGTAGGACTGAGCGGTGTCTACACATGGCCTACCGTCCCAAGGCGGGAGGGGACGTCGTGCGTGGTGCACCTGCTGTCCCTGGTTGCTGGTTCTCTGCTTCCACAGTGTGCTCACCCGACGGCTTGCTCTCGGCTGCAGCAGGAAGAGCCGAAGGCAGACTCGGGGTTGCCGTGGGTGACACTCGGGACGTGGGGTTGTGAGTGAGGTTCTGTCTACCATGGAGGCAGGGAGCAGCCACAGCGCCTCGCCACCTGCTGACACCCAGAAGCGTCCCCTGCCCCTCGCCAAGCCGCCGCCTTTCGTCCTGCAGGTCAGCCGCACACCCGGAGCACTGTCATCACGGCGGTCAAGTTCCTCATCTCGGACCAGCCTCATCCCATCGACCCACTGCTGAAGAGCTTCGTTGGTGAGCGCCGCCCTCCCACCCCTGCCCCGGCACAGCCCTGCAGCTTGGGCGCCTGTGTGTACCACTTCAGCCAAGGGGAGCTGGGGACTGTAGAGGCCGCCTCGCCCCCTGCTGGGCACTGGGAGGCAGGCCAGGCAGTGAGCTTGCTCTTAGAACAGCCGCCCCGGGGAGAGCTCAGGGTGCCCTGAGAATCACCTTCGTCCTCTCCCAGGGCGGCTTCTTAGGGACATCCCACGAGACCCCACTGCCTCTCCCATGGCTGCACTGGGGACCCAGCTCCCGTGCCTGAGCCTCTGGGAGAACGTGCTCCGGTCTCCTCCACACCGCAGCAGGCGGCTGTGTGTCCGCCGTGCCTCTCACCCCGTCTCGCCCTATGCCAGGGGAGTTCATGGAGAGCCTGCAGGACCCCGACCTGAACGTGCGCCGCGCCACGCTGGCCTTCTTCAACTCGGCCGTGCACAACAAGCCCTCGCTGGTGCGGGACCTGCTGGGCGACATCCTGCCGCTCCTCTACCAGGAGACCAAGGTCCGCCGGGACCTCATCCGCGAGGTGAGCCCCGCCCCTGGCTGCCCCGGCTCCTTGATGGTCACTCCCGGGCATGCCTGGGGGGCACGTGGCCTGAGCCAGGGTCTGCTCTCCGCCCCCAGCTGAGCGACCCCAGCCGGGGAGGCCTGATCCTCTCTGACCCTCGGCTTCTCCTCAGGGCAGGGGGGCCGCGAGGACTCCATGAGCTAGATCCCCCAGGGGCTCTGGAACGCTCCGGGTATACAGCTGGTGCTCACAACATCCCTGATCCCAAATCTGAAATGCTCCAAAATCCAAAATGTACTGGTAGGGCACCACACCTGGAATAATTTATGTGTGAGTTCCTGAGATAAGTCACAGTCAAATACAGGCCCCAGGTGCGCTGTATCAAGTTACCTGTGCCTTCAGGCTGCGTGTGTGAGGTCCCATCCTGAGGGCGGCTCGCTGTGTATATTTTATTTTATTTTATTTTTTTATTTTTTGACAGGCAGAGTGGACAGTGAGAGAGAGAGAGAGAAAGGTCTTCCTTTGCCGTTGGTTCACCCTCCAATGGCCGCCGCGGCCGGCGCACTGCGCATGGCGCACCGCGCTGATCCGAAGGCAGGAGCCAGGTACTTATCCTGGTCTCCCATGGGGTGCAGGGCCCAAGCACTTGGGCCATCCTCCACTGCACTTCCCTGGCCACAGCAGAGAGCTGGCCTGGAAGAGGGGCAACCGGGACAGAATCCGGTGCCCCGACCGGGACTAGAACCCGGTGTGCCAGCACTGCAAGGCGGAGGATTAGCCTAGTGAGCCGCGGCGCCGGCCTCGCTGTGTGTAGATGTTCTAAGGCGCCCCCATTCTGAGATCTGAACTGCTTCAGGCTGGAGTACTTCGGATCAGGCGCGCTCAGCTGGGCTGGTTTCTGCCCCCAAGGAATGAAGCAGGGACGAGCTCATGGGCTGCCGCCTCGGCTTAAACCCACCAGGCACAGCAGGGGTCTGAGGGCACCCACCAGCGGGGACGTCACACGATGATGTCCGAGGGTCCGAGCCACCTGGCCTCCCCGAGGAGGAAGCAGCCATGTCTAGCAGGCAGGGGAGCCGCTTGTCTGCCGTCACAGCCACACGCCCGCGGCTGGGTGGCGTGTGACGGGCAGAGGTTAACGTAGCTCGCGGTCCTGGAGGCTGGGAGTTCCCGGCCACACGGCCCCGTGGTTCAGCCTCTGGCAGGGGCTCTGGAGAAGCCCAGGCCGCTGCTCCTCCACACCAGCTGGGGGCTGGGCTAGGGAGACCCGCGTCCCTCTGAGGACAGCGGCCCAGGGGCCTGACCCACTCCCCATCTGGGTGCCGAGCCACATGCAAACCATAACAGGGTGATTTCCCCAGAGGGGCTGGGTGTTGAGGGTGAGTTTACCATTCAGAGCAGGGCCTTGCTGTTCAGAGCTTCAGAGAGAGTGGGATTTTGTCTGTTTTTTCCCTTATTGTTGTTTGTAATTTGAAAGGCAGGAGAAAGGTCTTGTTCCACTGGTTTGTTCCCCAAATGCCTGTGACAGCCCGGGCTGGGCCAGGCTGAAGCCAGTAGCCTGGAACTCCATCCGGGTCTTCAGTATGGGTGGCAGGGACCCCAGAACTTGAGCGTGCTGGAATCGGCAGCAGAGGAGGCAGGACTCGACTATGGGATGCCCGTGTCCCAGGTGGTATCCTGCCTGCTGCATCCAGTCGCACACAGAGACGTGGCTGCTCCGTTCCAGGCCACCACTTGCCGCCCTTGAGTTCCCAGGAAGGTCAGTTAGGCAGCCCGAGCCTTAGCTGCTTAGAGGTTAAGTAGGGGCAGTAACGACACCCGCTGGGGTCGGCACAGGGGCCGCTCGGAGCGTTGCAGCATAGGTGCGGGGTGTGGGGCAGGCGATGTCCCCCGAGGCCACACCCCACCTCGCCCATCTGCCCCTCCTGCAGGTGGAGATGGGGCCCTTTAAGCACACGGTGGACGACGGGCTGGACGTGCGGAAGGCGGCCTTCGAGTGCATGTACTCGCTGCTCGAGAGCTGCCTGGGCCAGCTGGACATCTGCGAGTTCCTGAACCACGTGGAGGATGGGCTGAAGGACCACTATGACATCCGGGTAGGCCACGCTCTCGGCCGGGCCACGCTTGCCTGCCCCTGCTCCAGACCCCCTCTCCCTCCCCATAAGAACAGCCACCTGGGGTACAGACTGGGCATGCTCACTGGAGACCAGGGCAGAAACTGGAAACATGGCCACTGGGGCCCAGCAAGTCCATCTATCTCAGTGTCCCCTGTGCGCTGTGCTCCTCACCAGAGTTCCCCAAGGGCCCTTGCTCAGGGAAGCGCAGTCCTGTAGGGAGCCGGTCTCATCTTGCACTGACAGGAGACAGTGTGGGCCACTGTCTCCCTCGGGGCAGTGAGGCCAGGGCTGGAGGGGCAGTCTGGAGACAGGTTTCCTCGTGTCATACCTTCTTGTGTGTGTTTTTTTTTTTTTTAAAAAAACACTTGATCTTAGCCAAAAGGCCGAGAAGCGATTATTTTTTTTTTTTAAAGACTTATTTGAAAGGCAGAGTTACAGAGGAGAGAGATGGCTGCAATAGCTGGTGCTGGGTTGATCTGAAGCCAGGAGCCTGGAGCTTCCTCTAGGTCTCCCAGGGGCCCAAGGACTCGGGCTGTTTTCCCAGGCCATAGCAGGGTACTGGGTCAGAAGTGGAGCAGCCAGGACTCGAATCAGTGCTTACATGGTATGCTGGCACTGCAGGCGCCGGCCCTGTTTTGTGTTTTAAAGATTTACTTGCTTGAAAGGCATAGATGCCTGCAATGGCTGGGACTGGCCCAGGCTGAAGCCAGGAGCCAGGAGCTCCACCAGGGTCTCCCACGTGGGTGGCAGGGGCCCATCCCATGCTGCTTTCCCAGGCCATCAGCACGGAGCTGGATGGGAAGTGGAGCTGCTGGGATTTGAACTGGTGCCCACACGGGATGCTACTGTCGCTGCGCCTCTGCCCCCACTGTTTGGAAACTACAGTCTGTTCCCGTTAGCGGGACTCATTGCTTTGGGTTGTGGTACACAAAGCACACCCGGGACCTTCTCCCCGTGTTGGGCGTGGTCTGGGGGCACCGCGTTCATTCATGGTGCCATGCAGCAGGTGCCCACCCCCTTTCCACGCCAACGTCTGTGCTCCGGAGCTGGCCTAGAATTTGCCTCCCATGGGCCCCTGATGGAGTCCTGGCTGCTGGCTTCAGCCTGGCCCAGCCTCAGCTGTGTTGGCATCGGGGAGGGAACCAGCCGTTGATCTCTCTGCCTTTCCAGCAAAATGAACAAAGCGGTCATCGTGACCCCTCAGCGGCAGCCAGGCCCCTGGCCATGTGGTTGGTGCACAGGTTCGGTTCGGTTCTGAGGCCTCGGTGTTGAGAAAGTGAGGTCTGAGAACGCCAGGCACTGTGCGCCCAGCCCTGCCCTCCCTGCTGCTCTCTTGATCTGAGCCGCCTCAGAGGGGTGTGGCTTCCAAAGGGAACTGAGGCCAGGCGTGCCGTGGGCGGGGTTTGCACTGGTCTGGGTGTGGTCTCTGGGCTGGGCCCGGGCCACACCAAACCCTGCCTGTCTCCTTGCAGATGCTCACCTTCATCATGCTTGCCCGGCTGGCGACCCTGTGTCCTGCGCCCGTGCTGCAGAGGGTGGACCGGCTCATCGAGCCGCTCAGGGCCACCTGCACCGCCAAGGTAAGCCCCCGTGTGCACCTGCAGGGAACGGAGGCCAAGAGGGGAAGTTGGGCCAGAGCTAGAGCACTCCCTGAGGGCCAGGCCTGGGCTAGAGGTAGGAAGGAAACAGCACCGGTTTGATGCATCCCCTATGGTCAGTTTGCTCAAACCTGGCTGAGAAGCAGGGTCAGACTCGGGCGGCTGGTGGACACAGGCCCGAGCTGCTGGCCTGGCGGACCTCACGGACAGCTTGTGAAAAGCTGCGGCTGTGCCCAGTGGACAGCCTGTTAAGTACCCACTGAATCAAAGAACTTGGGTTTTGAACGGGTGGGGAGCTTGACAACTCCCAGTCCTCAAGAGGGGAGTTGAACTGGTGGAGGCTCGCCCCGCGGGCAGTGCCCGGCAGTGTCCAGTCCCTGCCACACTGCTGACCTACAGGCTCTAAAGCCAAAAGCTTCCTGGTAAGCTGTTGGGCGAGGAAACTGGACTTCACCGGCTGCAGGCTGTTTGTGACCTCTGACTCTGTTACTGCTGGAATACCAGTGCTACTCCATTTATTAGATTGGGTGGAAGAGCCGACAGACAGCAAGGTGCCGCCTCTCCTGGTGGGGTGTGCGGGATGCTGGACTGTTAGGATTCAGGCACACGCGGAGCTGGCCAGGCGCCTGCTGCTGGTGAGGCTGCAGCCAAGCGCCTACAGAGCCACCCGTCAGCACACAATCAGCCTCGGGCAGTCTACACTGGAGCGGAACTCATGGCAGAAAGCCCCGTGGGGAGCACAGGGTGGGCAGAGCTGAGGCAGTGGCCGGGCAGGCGGCACAGCCAGGCTCCGGAAAGGACGCTCCTCCCTCCCTACAGGTCAAGGCTGGGTCCGTGAAGCAGGAGTTTGAGAAACAAGACGAACTGAAGCGCTCCGCCATGAGGGCCGTGGCCGCCCTGCTGACCATCCCAGAAGTGGGCAAGAGCCCCATCATGGCCGACTTCTCCTCCCAAATCCGGTCCAACCCCGAACTCAACACCCTTTTTGAAAGCATCCAGAAGGATTCTGCTTCAGCCCCCGGCACAGACTCGATGGAGCTCAGCTAGCTGGGCCCTCCCAGGTGAGCCCCCCTCTAGGACGGGAGCCCCCCCAGGAGGCAGAGGGGCAGGGCAAGGCAGTGTCCCCAAACCTCTCCATCTGTCCCCTGCAGGCTGGGCCGCGCCCCCGGCACCCCCACTCCTCCGCCTCACTGGACTGGACACGAACCCACAGGACTGTGCTCCGGCGGGCATCTCAGGAAAAAACGTAGGAAACCGTCAGCACCGACACAGTAGGCGACTGGGCAGGCCTGGACTAGTGTTTCAAACACCGAAACTCAGCTGGCCAACGGGGAACCCGTAAGGCACCGGCATCCAAAGAGGCTCTGAATGCACAGATCTAAACAGCGGTAGGACAGGGTGAAGTGTTTCCTGGACATCTCAGGTTAATAAAACAGATTCTAAATAACCTGTGACCGTCTCCTCCACGTCCTTCCTGCACTTCTTTTGAACACATCCCTGGTCAATTTGGAGAAAATGTAAATGCTTCACTCCGTTGTGAACGTGAAGACGGACGCTACCTGTGGCACCAAGGGGCTGACCTGCGGGCAGGAAGAGCGCCCCTAGCAAAGCCCGCTCCACCCTAGCTGCTGCTGGGAGCCCCGGGTCTCCCTGCTGGGGGGGTGGGGGGGGGGGTGGGGCGGCTGTCCCCGCCTCGGGCCTGAGGCAGCAGCAGTGTGTCGGCTGCCGCGTATTTCTGGGCAGCAGGTGCGGGCTCCTCTGAGCCGGAGGAAGCTTCCTGTGCATTCTCTCCACCGGGACACTGGGAGGCCAGGAATGAAGCCTGGGAGCTACAGGCTGCTGCAGCCCGGCTCAGCACCCACCTCCCCTGCTCCCCAGCCCCAAGAGCTGGGCACGGCTGCTCTGCGCACCTGTGGCCAGGCTCCTGGAAGAGCCCCACATCCTTTACCTGCTCCTTCCCAGGGAAGCCTCCACCGCCACAGGGCGCTTCAACAGCTGTCAGTTAAGGAAGAGACCGGTTTTCAAGGTTTTATTTAAACACAAATAAAATGCGCACCCGAGCCGCCTACTCATTTTCTTCACTGCGCAGCCTGGCGTTGGGGTTGGTGACCCTGATGGCCAGCTGGGCCGCTCTCTCCACAATGGCTTTGCGGTTCTTGGAGGAGACGTTGTGAGCAATCTCTGCACAGTAGGATCTGGAAGAGAACAAGGGGTGAGGAGCAGGCCTGGGCCTGCATAGGCCTGGGAAGTCCCACGGGGAGGCCCTGGCTGTGGTCGCTTTCCCTGCAGTCACACAGCCCACTGGAAAGGGCGCTGGGGCATGGCTGCTCCCCCAGACCCGGACGCCCCCAATCCCTCTGTACCAGCCAAATGCTCCCTGGCAGTGAGAGGGACGGTAGTGAGGAAACACTAGCACCGCCCTCGCCCAGTGAATGCCCACAGCCCTATCCAAGAATTCTGCCAGTTCACAGAAGAGGAAGTGATTTCCCGAGTTCCACAGCAAACAGGGCCAGGAGCACCAGCCCAGGGCTCCCTCCATCCTTCTGGGTCTCAGGGAGCGCCCCCTTGTCCAGGAAAAGCTTCCCCACTCTCTGCACAAGCAAATCTGGGCCAAACCGAACCAAACCACAAAGAAACGCCGTTCTGCAGCTGGGAGCCCATGCCAGTTCCAAGCAGGCAGCAGGTATCGTCTGTCTCCACAGTTTTCAGGAAGCCTTAAGCTGCATCGCACTTTCCACCTGCTCCTCCCTCGCCCTCATCCATCTGCATTTTCAATAATCCCACCCGCCACGTGGCTGACACATCACACGTGCCCGCCCCTGGCACTTCCCACTGCTCCAGGAGTCACACGGCACAGACGTGCAAGCTCCCAGCCAGCACCCACGGTTTACACGTCACGGTCTTGGTTATTTCCCATTGACCACGCTTCATAAAGCCTGCCTGCTGTCACTCACTCAGGGATAAATGCCCAGGCACGGAACTTGCCCGCGCAAAGGGCAGCCCTTCTGCCAGTCTTTCTAAACACAGTCTCACTACCCTCGGAACACGCACGGCAGCCAGCAGTGCCAACCCTTTTTGCTATATATCAGGTACTGTGTTGTCTTCACTCAACTCTCAACCTGTTCATTATGGTTTGGGCATCACCATAATTCTTTTTATAAATGAAATTTTCAGCATTTCAACCATTAAATTATCAACCAAAAAACAGTCAAATCAGAACACGACTCATCAGCTCCCTGTTGACACACCTGGGAAAGCACAGAAAATGGCCCAAGTGTTTGGGCCTCTGCACCTGCTAGGGAGACTGGGATGGAGTTCCAGGTTCTTGGCTTTGGCCTGGCCCAGCCCCAGTCCCTGCAACCATTCAAGGAGTGAACCAGTGGACACAAGACCTCTAACTCTGCCTTCAAATAAATATATATATATATATATAAAAGATTTATTTTCTTGTGTTTGCAATCGCTATGGATTAGACCCTTGTAAACAAGCACACAAACATCAGGCTCCCTCCACGTCCTTTGCTTTAAGACTATTTTACAGGCATAGAATTTTCCCTATCCGCTGGTTCTCTCCCCAAATGCCCACACCAGGGTCTGCACCGCAGGACACTGGAGGCAGAAGCGGCTGTGGAACCCAGTCACTGGGATACTGGCCAACAGCCTACTTTCTAAACGCAGTGTTTGGACTTCAACTTACAGCATGAGAAAAAACTGCCTTGTGTTTATCAGTCAGACACACTCCCTCCAATCCTGCTTCCCCGAGCAAGCTGCCCATGCGCTCCCACTCCAGGCCGTCTCCCACCCTCCGAGCTCACCCCGAGAAGCCCCGTGTCCCTCCCCACTCCTTTCTGCCCCCCAGGTCCCACCAGACTATATCCTCCTGCCTCAGCACCTGCAGACTGGGGAATCAAGGCCCCTTAGGCATGAGGCTGCAACGTTCTAGAAACGAACGTAGCGTTCGTGGTGTCAAAGGAAGTCTCAGTGTTCGCTCCCCAAAGACAAGGCTAACCCAGGCGGGAGCCTGACCTCCAGCTGCCCTCCCGCATGCGGCTCCCTGCTGCCTGCCCAGGAGCAGGAAGCAGAGCAGCCCTTCCGTGCAGGCTAGTGTAGCAAGCGGCGGCGGACCCTGCTGCACCACGCCAGCCCCTCTGCTGCGAGGACCTCTCTCCCCCAGCCAAGGAAATACTGCGACCCCATGAGATTCTCTAACATCCTGCTAGGCTCCACTTCAGACCCCAGAGGCTGCCGGGCTCCTGCTGCCCGTGCCCGGGGCGGAGGCTCGCTCCGGAACCCAGGGGTGGGACCACTCACTTGTTGCACATCAGCAGCACCTCCAGCTCCTTGACGTTGTGGACCAGGAACTTCCGGAAGCCGCTGGGCAGCATGTGCTTGGTCTTCTTGTTGCTCCCGTAGCCAATGTTGGGCATCAAGATCTGGCCCTTGAATCTTCTCCGCACCCTGTTGTCAATACCTCTGGGTTTCCGCCAGTTACGCTGCGAGAAACCACAGCGGTAAGCCGGGTGTCTGGGCAGACCGCCCCGTCTCCCCTCTGGGGACGAAAGGACACAGAACAGGACACGGGCTCATGTCCTGGTTCCACCACCACGTGCAAGAATGCCAAGCAGCAGCCGCCTAACAAGACTTCATGACTGCCCGGCGCCGCGGCTCACTAGGCTAATCCTCCACCTTGCGGCGCCGGCACACCGGGTTCTAGTCCCGGTCGGGGCACCGGATTCTGTCCCGGTTGCCCCTCTTCCAGGCCAGCTCTCTGCTGTGGCCCGGGAGTGCAGTGGAGGATGGCCCAGGTGCTTGGGCCCTGCACCCCACGGGAGTCCAGGATAAGTACCTGGCTCCTGCCATCGGATCAGTGCAGTGCGCCGGCCGCGGCAGCCATTGGAGGATGAACCAACGGCAAAGGAAGACCTTTCTCCCTCTCTCTGTCCACTCTGCCTGTCTAAAAAAAAAAAAAAAGGCCTTCATGACCTCCACGTTTTCTGGGTGTGTGTGTGGGGAGGTAAGAGCTCCTGGCCCTGACCACCAGGAAACGCAGGAAGGACTCCAACCGGATGTGAGAGCTGTGCACACACAGGCAGGGCTGGACCTGGATAATCCATCTCTCCCGCTGTCACAAGGCCACCAACCCAAACCCCTCAACACCATCCAACAGCTGTGTCCCCTAGCACTGACCCCCAACAAGGCACACTCCGGAGGGTTCCTCGGGAAACCGGGCTCAGAGGTGGCGCTGAGCCGACTCTCCCGTCACCCACGTCCACGTCCACCCCGAAGCACCTACCTTAATCTTGACATAGCGGTCCGACTGGTGGCGGATGAACTTCTTGGTCCTCTTTTTGACGATCTTGGGCTTCACCAGGGGTCTGAGGGCGGCCATGGTGCCTGTAGCAGCAGCAGCCCCGAGTTAGCTCAGGCCTCCGCGGACGGGCTCTCCCGCTGGGCCGCGGGCCCTGTAGCAGAGGGTCTTCCAGTCACCAGCTACCGAGCAAGCTGGGAATGGAATGGGTGCTCCGCGGCCTTGCTCTCCCTCCCGCTTCCGAAGCTGGCAGAGGACTGGGCACTCTCCAGACGCGATCCCGGGAGGTCAGGGGCCCCCTCGCCCACCCGCCGACCTGGAACCGAACTGACCCCAGCACCTCCTGGGCGTGCAAGGGGCACTGACGGCCCGGGCCGACCTCCTCGAGCCTGAGCGGGGCTGCCTCACCTGCTCCGTGGCGCTGCGGGGGCACAGCGAGCGCCTCCCAGTGCTCGGCACCAAGTCAATGCCCAGGAACGAGCGCTCTCCAAGGCCACGGCGCTACGTCTTTCCTAAGCCCAAGCACGCGGGCCGCCCTCCGCTGCAGGGCAGGGCCCCGGATCCGAAGCGCAGCAGCCGCACGCGCCGGGACCGGGGACGCGGACGCACTGGCGGACACTAGCCAGCTCCCTAAAGCAAGTCCACTCGCAGCCCCGCCACCCCGAGCGCAGACGCGGAAGAGGCGCCGCGCCGCGGCGGCGCGTTAACACACACGGGCGGTCACCCGCGAACACCGGCACCCACGCTCCCGGGGCCCCTCTGGTCACCCCGCGGCCCCAACCAGAACGCTGAGCCGCTGTCCGCAGCTCGGACGGACCCCGGGCGGCCTCCGCAGCCCAAGCCGCCCCAGGAGCCCAGGCCTCCCCACGGCCGGGTCGCTTCGCGGTCCCCGTGCAGGCTCCAGCAGGCCGATTAGGGCAATGCCCGTAGAGAGGAGCCGCGGTAGGGGAGGCCTCCTCACCCGGGCGCCACAGGGCCCGAGGGAGGCCGCAGAAACGCGGATGGCCCACGATTAACACTCACCGAGGAGAGGGCAGCCACCTCCGGAGGCAGCGCCGAGGAAGAGAAGGGAGGGGGGTGCGCAAAGGCTGATGGGATGTAACCTCTGGGTGCTGCCAGGGAAAGGGCGAGTACTTCCGGGTCCGGGTCCCGCAAAGAGAATAAAGATGTCACAGAACTAATGGTGCCAAAAATGCTGGGCATACCTGTGTTTTATACACCTACGAATGTACCCGAAAATGCGTCTTACCTGCCCTTCGTACTACGCAGAAAACTCGAAATTCTTTCTGAAATGAAACCGGGTGGAGGCGTATCTACTTCCGCCAGAAGTGAAGCCGAATTCAGACAGTTTCCGCCCGCCTTTGGCCTACTGCAGAGTGCTCCTCCTCGTGGCCAGGAGGGAACAAAACGGCTCCCGCGAGTTGGCGCCGTGTGCTTACAGCGGTTGTCTGTATCAGGGAACAGCCCGTGGGGTTACTGCTTTTAACCACGATCCTTCATGGTGGTCCTGTTACTTTCTCCATTTTACGTCTGTGGAAAATGAAGCTTGGAGATTTGCCTCCGAAGACCACACTTTGCCAACTGTGCCTAGTTTTGTTTTGTAAATTGTTTTTGATTTGTTTAACTTAGAGGTTTTTGTTTTTTTTTAAGATTTATTTATTTGAAAGAGTTGGGGGGGGGGGTGGTTTTCCATCCAGTGGTCCATTCTCCAACACATTCTCCAACAGCCGTAACGGCTGGGCCTGCCAAAGCCAGGAGCTTCTTCCAGGTCCCCCAAGTGGGTGCAGGGGCCCAAGCACTTCGGCCATCTTCTACTGCTGTCCCAGGTGCATTAGCAGGGAGCTGGGTCAGAGGTGGAGCTGTTAGGTAGGAAGTTAGAAATTCAGCCCACGTGTGAGACAGGCCTGAAGACCAGCACCAACTGTGGAAGCTCCAGAAGCCCAGCGTTTTGCACTTCAGTCCTGCTCAGACCCTGGTAACCTCCAAGGGGTCCTAGTCTTTCCCCAAGGACAGCTCCCAGGAGAATCCTGTCCTCAAGACCAAATGGGTTACCTGACCTGATAACATGGAGAGGGGAAGGGCAAACAGGCTCCCTTAAAAACCTAGGGCGTCCAAACAGACTGCGCGCTCAGTCCTCGGCCTCTCGGCTGAGCCGCCCGCCTGGCCTGCCCAGTGCATTCTCTCCACTCAACCTGTACCCTCGCTCTCCCCTGTTCTGAGTGACTGGGCGCTCGCTCTCTGTCCCCAGTAAAGCCGTATCACTCCGCTCTCCGTCTCAGCCTGAATTCTTTCTTCCATGGCTTCTTTTCTAGTGACAGAGCAAGGGGGACTGAAATGGCACCCATTTGGGATGCTGGTTGAGGCCGTGCACTGGGGCTGGAGGCATGGGGACATCCATCACAAGCAGGCTGCCCACTGTGGCTGCAAAGCCTGTCTCCAGGCCAACTGGCATCTCCCCCACTGACAGCTTCTATGCGCCATGTGTGATCTCATGGCTTTTTATTATTATTATTACATTTTTTTTTGACAGGAGAGTTAGTGAGAGTGAGAGACAGAGAGAAAGGTCTTCCTTCTGTTGGTTCACCCCCCAAATGGCCACCACGGCCGACGCTGCGCCGATCCGAAGCCAGGAGCCAGGTGCTTCTCCTGGTCTCCCACGCGGGTGCAGGGCCCAAGGACTTGGGCCATCCTCCACTGCATTCCTGGGCCACAGCAGAGAGCTGGACTGGAAGAGGAGCAACAGGGACAGAATCCGGCATCCCAACCGGGACTAGAACCCGGGGTGCCAGCGCCACAGGTAGAGGATTAGCTTTAAATCACACCGTCAGGGTGGGTGCAGTCTCACCCGGAGCTGACAGGGGAAGGGGCTGCGCCCCTGGGGAGACTCAGACCGGCTCCAGGAGACACCCTATCTTGTGTGACCATGCGGCTCTAAACCACAACTCCAGGTTGGCTGTAATCTTTCACCCTTAGTTGGCAGAGGAGGGGGCTGAACTCTTAAGGGGGAGGCAGGCCGCCTCCAGGAGACCCCCACTTTGTCCTTGAGCCCCAAGCCACTCCATATGCTGTATGTGAAACCCCCGTCCACTGAGCACCAAACAGAATGACCCAGTGAGCAGGCAGTCATGCATTAAACACCGGGACCCGTCTCCAAGCAAGCGCCCCCTCGGGCACTCCACCTGCTCTCCCTTGGACCAGACGCTTTTCTGTCAAATGAAGGTTTCTGTCTCTGCAGATCGTCTCCGGCCTTTTACTTCCATCCTGAGCTGAGGAAAGAACCCCCGAGACTCGCTGCCGGCACCGCCTCCCCTCCACGACCACTACACCGGTGTTGCAAGCAGTGGCTCTGCCTGCTGTGCCACAGTGCCTGCCCCATTAGCGCTTGTTTTAAAGACTGTGAAAATCAAGAAGCAGGAGAAAACACGGAAACCTCGATTCCTCACCTCACACGCCACAGATGTCACAGGTGCTCCAGACAGCAAGAGCTCAGAGGTGAGGCGGGGGCGGCAGTGAGGCGGGCTGGGGTTGCTGGGGGGCGGGGGGGAGCATGGTGGTGTCCACAGCCGGGAGAGTCCAGCCGTGAGGGGCGCTGGAGGGGACCTCTGGCCGTGAACTGTCTTGCCCAGGCTGCCGCAGCCAGCAGGTGGTGGGGTTGAGGCTGGAGCCTGGAAGGTGTTGACCCTGCGGGCTGGACTGGCTCAAGCCAGTGAAATAGGAGGGTTCCTGAGCCTAGGGCCTGCCGACCAGTCCCCAGACCCTGGAGACCCTGGGGGTGGCAGACATGCCGCCTGCCCCCTCAACCACATAGGAGGGTACGAGCTGTCCACACTGCTGCTACTTCCCCGCGGGCACTGCAGGGCCCAGGGGTGCCATGTGGGCATCCCTGACACATTCCGGGGGGAGGTCTGCTGAATGGGTTCAGGCTCTGACCCCAGCTCCTAAGAACTCGCACCAGCTGGGTCACAGGAGGCATGGGAGGACGCCAACCTGGTTTATTTCTGAGGGCAGAGTTCAGGAGGGGGAAGGGGTCAAACACACGATCTCTCCCTGTCCACATCCACCCTCGGAGACACAGGCCCCAGCGCAAGGCCTAGGGCTCTGGGCCACGGACGCCTGGGTCGGCGGCGCCTGGGCCTCTCTAGTCGATGTGGTAGACCTTGGTGGAATCATAGTAGGCGTGGACCATGTAGCTGTTGTCCTTCACAGGCCACCAGCGGTCAGGGTGGTAGGTGGCGGGATAGGCGTGGCTCTCGGGACGCACACGGCTGAAGAGCACCAGGCTCCCGTCCGCGGTCACCGTGGGCAGGTACAGCTGTAGCTTATCCAGAAGCTGACCCGGCCAGAAGGAACTGGGGCAGGTGTGCTGCTGGGAGCCGCTGGACCTCTTGCCCTTCAGCTTCCTGGAAAGGAGGAGACATGGCGGGGGGGAGGGGGCACTGTCACAGCAGCCAGGCCTGGGCCGGGGCTCCTCCTCAGCACAGCACGCCAGCTGGGACCAAGACAGATTTAGTGCTGTGCTGAGAACTGCCGCGCCTCAGGGCCGGCCACGCCACAGCACCATGCGCAGGTGCTGTCGTCCGGTCCACCTCCCCGGGGAGGACCCAGAGGCCCAGAGAGGCTGTCGTTGCCCCGGGGTTATCCAGGGAGCAGGCGGCTAAGTGCAAACTTGACTCCCAGTGGGCTGTCTCTGAAACCCAAGCCCTCCAGCGTACGCTGTCTGTCCTCCAGGAACCTTCCCAAGTGCTGTTTGGACAGCAGCCTCTGGAGCCAGCCCAGGGTTCAAATCCCTGCTCTGCCACTCGGGGGACGGTGACTCTGAGGGAGAAGTGAGCTTCCCCGTCCATCAAGTGGGTGTGCAGCTGTCACTCACTGCGCAGGGAGGGCTATAGAGGTCCGGGATGGGCTGACGCAGGGACTGCGCCCAGAGCAGCGCCCGCCAGCCGCTCTGCGCATGCTTCACCGTCTCAGCGCTGGGCACCGAGCCCCAGGGGCTGTGCTCCGGGCACCCCCCCCAGCAGGAAGTGCGCCCTCCCTCCTCCAGACTGAAGGGCTGCTGCAGACCTGGTGAATTCCTCGAACTCCTTAAAGAGCATCTTCTTGAGCTTCTTCGGCGTCTTCCTAGTGGGGAGAGAGGCGTTTGGTCAGGTGGGGAGGCCACCCTAAGGGGCTCGGGAAGCAGGCCCGGGGGCAGCGGGGTGCGCCATTTTAGACTCAAACCACAGCTCTGGAAGGAGAATTTCTTCTTTCAGGGGTGAGGCCTGGACTCTGGCTCCAGGGGAACATGCGGCAGGCCTGGGGCAGCTCTGCTGGCTACAAAGCCCGGCCTGCTGGGACGGGCCACTTCCTCCCCGAGCGGAGGCCTCCGGGGGAGTCAGGACCGGTGTTGAGTTAGAAGTTGCAGCCAGATATGTCTTTAGGGGCCCGGACGACTCCCGCTCCCCTCCAGGACAACGGTGATAAAAACTAATTTCCCAGAGCCGGGCCAGGCTCACAACACTGCAAGCTGTCTGGAGATCCCACAGAAGCATGGATTTTGAAATTTTTCGCCAAAGTTGAATTCCATCTCCCATGAACTTTCTGCAGTCTCCTTGTACAACTGGCCTTGAATCTTTCACAGCTCAGTCTGTGACGCAAGGTAGTGTTAAGGTCTCTCCTTGACCTAGGGCCTGTCTTTATCGGTTACAGCTCTATCCAGCCTAAGGACAACATCCTCTTCCCTAGCTTCTCACCCTGCGCTGAGTTCATGGCTCGGAACCAGCCCAGCCACCCGGCACTGGAAGGCGGTCACCGGGTGATCAGAAAGGCCCTCTAGGCCACCACCTGCCTGGCCCGTGCTCAGGGCTGTGGACAAGGCCCACCCGCAGGCCTGGGCCTGCTTCTGCACTGGAGGCCAGGGCAGGGGGAGAGGAGCGGCACAGTCAACGATGGCAGTGACGGGGTGCTGTCTGCGCTGTGGATCTGTCCTGTGCTTGTGAGTGTGTGGCTTGGGGGCAGGGGTGAGGGGAGGACGGGGAGGGGAGGGGAGGGAGGGGATGCTGTCAGGCCCATTTTACACATGAAGATGCTGAGGCCAACAGTAGAGTAACTTGTCCATTCAGCCCAAGGCCTGACTGATCTCTACTCAGCCGCAGCCTTCCCCAGCATTCTGGACACACGACCACCGCGGGCAGCTGATGGTGACATCAGGTGCTGGGGGGCATGGGCCCCTCCCACTCATGGCATCTGACCAGATAGCCGCCCTCCCTCCCTCCCTCCCTCCCAGGCTGCCCATCCCCCTGCAGGGGTGTCACTATGTTCTTCCACCTGCAGAAACACACTGATGCTGCCACGGGTTGTCGCCTACTGCCCGGCCCAGATCTGGGTGGTCCAGGCTTTGGATCACCCAAGGAGGTGATCTAAGAAAAGGCACAGGCTGGTCTGAGAGCCAGGCCAGGCCCCAGGGAGGCTCTCTTCTCCTGGCAGTGCGAGCCTGCTTCCAGCTCTGCCCCTGCAGCGCGGCAGGTGGAGAAGGGCCCCCGCTGTCCTCGGCAGGGCCCAGTGGCTCTCCGAGGAGAAGAAGGTGACCCTGGCATCTGCAGCACTGCGTGCAGGACAGGGGAGCTGGCCCTGCTCCTCAGACACCTGCCACAGGTGACACTGGCACAGGACACCGCAAGCACATCGGAGTGCCAGTCCCTGCACACGAAGGGGCGGCAGTGGGCAGGCGGCCAAGGGCAGGGAGAAAGCAGATGCGGTGCTCAGCTTGTCGGTCTTGTCCATCTTCTTGTAGCCGGGCTCGAGGCCCTGGGCCAGATGCAGCGACCGGTTCCAAGCGAAGGCCTTCTTGTCGGAGTAGTAGCCGCCGGGCTGCCGCAGCGGGCGCACCTGGTCCCTCTGGAAGATGATCTTGTCTCCCGGATACAGCAGGGCTACGGGCAGCAAGACATGTGCGAGACGCATCAGCCAGGCCTGGCTCAGACAGGGGCCTCTTTTTCTCTGTAAATAAATGCACATTTTCGTTTTAAATTTTTAAATTAATATAAAGAGAACAGATATCATGTGTTTCATAGATACAATTCTAACAAAAATGTTTTTTAAGTATGAAATGTCCTTTTCTTTAATTTTATACACATGTACTTCTTTTTTTTTTTTTTTTTTTTTTTTTGACAGGCAGAGTGGACAGTGAGAGAGAGAGAGACAGAGAGAAAGGTTTTCCTTTGCCGTTGGTTCACCCTCCAATGGCCGCCGCGGCCGGCGCGCTGCGGCCGGCGCACCGCGCTGATCCCATGGCAGGAGCCAGCAGCCAGGTGCTTCTCCTGGTCTCCCATGGGGTGCAGGGCCCAAGCACCTGGGCCATCCTCCACTGCACTCCCTGGCCACAGCAGAGGGCTGGCCTGGAAGAGGGGCAACCGGGACAGAATCCGGCGCCCCGACTGGGACTAGAACCCGGTGTGCCGGCGCCGCTAGGCGGAGGATTAGCCTAGTGAGCCGCGGCGCCGGCCATGTACTTCTTTTTTTAAAGATTTATTTTATTTTATTTTATTTAAAAGACAAAGTTACAGAGAAGCAGAGGCAGAGAGGTCTTCCATCTGCTGGTTCACTCCCCAGATGGCCGGAGCTGAGTTGATCCAAAGCCAGAAGACAGAAGCTTCTTCTGGGTCTCCCCTGTGGGTGCAGGGGCCCAAGCACTTGGGCCATCTTCTCCTGCTTTCCCAGGCCACAGCAGAGAGTTGGATCAGAAGTGGAGCAGCCGGGACTCAAACCAGCACCCATATGGGACGCTGGGACTGCAGGTGGTGGCTTTATCTGCTATGCCACAGCGGTGGCCCCTACATATGTACTTTTATTTATTTATTTATTTGAAAGGCAGAGAGAGAGAGAAAGAAGGAAGACATTTTCAGTCTGCTGGCTCACTACCCAGAAAGCTACAATGGCCAGGGCTGGGCCTGGCTGAAGCCAAGAAGCTGGGACTCCATCCTGGTATTAACTGGCCTAACCTGCTGCCCCGCAAGGCTGGCCCCATAGGTCTTGTTTTTAAGTGACACATGATTGTATGTGTTTATGGAGGGCAGTGTGATTTTCAGTGTATATGTACCTTGTGTAAGAATCAAATCAATGAATGTAGATAAGTCACGTCATACTTTTATCATCTCTTTGTGGTGAGAACAAAGTCCTCTCGTAGCTACTCTGAAGCGTTAAACACAGTATCCTTAACCACAGCCATTCCAGCATGCAAGAAAACACCAGATTTCACACAACTCTTCCTTCTAGACACTGTCCTCATATACCTTTTATTTTTGAGGAATTGTAGATTCACACCACAATGCAAAGTGGTCCCTGGACCCTTCCCCCAGCCTCCCAGGAATGACAGGGCACAGAGTCACAGTGCATTACCAGGAAGGGGGCACTGGGCTGTCCTGCCAGCGAGACTGGATGTGGGAGGCCTGGGGGCAATTAATATGGAGCTGGTGGGGCTGGCGTTGCGCCGCAGTGGGTTAAGCCACTGCCTGAAACACTGGTATCCCATATGGGCGCTGGTTTGAGTCCCAGCTGTTCCAGTTCTCTGCTAATGCACCTAGGAAAGCAGAGGAGACTGGCCCAACTCCTTGGGCCCTTGAGCTCATGTGGAAGCCCCAGAAGAAGCCCTGAGCTCCTGGCTTTGGCCTGGCCCACCCACAGCCATTACAGCCATTTGGGGAGTGAACCAGCAGATGAAGACCTCTGTCTCTCCCTCCCTTCCTCTCTCTCTGTAACTCTGCCTTTCAAATAAATAAATAAAAAAAAATCTTAGATGAAGAAGGAGAAGAAATGTGGGGGTGGGTGCTGTGGCTCAGCAGGCGAAGCCCACATCCCATGCTAGAATCAAACTCCAGGCCCCGGTCCTCCACTTCCAACCCGACTTCCTGCTAATGCACCTAAAGGCAGCAGATGATGGACCCCATGCATGTGTCCCTGCCACCCATCATGGGACACGCAGATGGAGTTCAAGGACCCTGGCTTCAGTCTGGCCCAGCCATCTGGGGAGAGAACCAGCAGATGGAAGTTTTCTCTCTCTCTCTCTCTCTCTCTCTCTCTGTCGCTTTTTCAAATAAATAATTTTTTAAAAGATTTATTTATTTATTTGAAAGACACAGTTTCAGACAGAGGCAGAGAGAGAGAGAGAGAGAGAGAGAGAGAGAGAGAGAGAAGTGTTCTATCTACTGGTTCACTCTCTAATATGCTGCAATGGTCAGAGCTGGGTTAATCCAAAGCCAGGAGCCAGGAGCTCTTTCTGAGTCTCCCAGAAGGGTGCAGGGGCCCAAAGATTGGGCCATCTACCACAGCTTTCCCAGGCCATAACAGAGAGCTGGACAGGAAGCAGAGCAGCTGGGATTGGAACTGGCGCCCAAATGGGATGCTGGCACTGCAGATGGCAGCTTTACCAGCTATGCGACAGCACTGGCCCCTCAATTTTTTTAAAATTGAGGAAATGTGGGGGCTGGCTTTGTGGCTTAGTGGGTTATCCCATATGGGCACTAGTTCAAGTTCTAGCTGCTCCACTTCTGATCCAGCTCCCTGCTAATGGCCTGGGAAAGCAGTGGAAGATGGCCCAAGTGTATGGGCCCCCATACCTACATGGGAGACCCAGAGGAAGCTCCTGGCTCTGTTACAGCCATCTAGGGAGTGAACCAGCAGATGGAAGATTTGCTCTCTCTCTCTCTTCCTGTGTAACTCTAACTTTCAAATAAATAAATATCTTTTTTTAAATTAAAAAAAAAAAAAGAGGAAATGTGGACACTCGAGAGAAATCCCAGGGCTGCACACACACAGTGAAGGGCGTGTGAGGACACAGTGAGAAGGTAGCGTCTGGAGCCAAGGCAGAGGCCGTGGAAGACAGCAGCCCTGCTGACCCCTTCAGGCTTCCACCTTCAGAACTGCGAGCAAACGAACCCCCATTGTGTTGTGTCAGTCAGCTGCTCTGGTGTCCTGTTACGGTAGCCCTGGCACACGAACACGAGGGCACTGCACTGCAAAATGGAAAATGTGTATTATGAAAAAAATCATGCATGGATTTCAACATTTTTTGTACCAAAATCAATATGCTTCAACTTTTTTTTTTTCCCCAGGGGCTCTCTGAAGTAGCCTCGTGCAGTCCCGAAGTGCTGCACATTTAGAGTTTGTTGCCCGCTGTCTTGGGAAAGAGATGGCAGTTAGCCCTGGCTCTAGTCCTGCCACTGATCACATGCCCCCTGTCACTGCTGCATTTTCCAGAATGGCCACAGCAATGTCCTGCAAGGTCCCCGGGGGAAAAGCTCCGCCCCAAAGGCAGCTGGCTCCTTTGTGCTCTTAAAGCACACGGAGAGTCTTGCCCGTGGAACTGGCAAGTTCAAAAACTTCCACGTTTGCGTTGCTGGCACTACTAAGCGGTCATCAGCGGGCTGGACTCCCCGGCCTGCACCCATCTGAGGTGCTCTCTGCCAAGAGGGCTCGCATTGGCTGGATAAGGAAAAATCATTACCCCAAACAGAGGATGCGCTGGCTGGGGTGGGGGGGTTGGGTGGGGGGTCCTCGGGCCTGAGCCCTGTCCTGCGAGCAGAGCAAGGCCTCGGCAGCCCCGACTGCTGCACCTTCCTCTCTCGCGGCTTCTGCAGAAGCTCCAGGGAACAGGCCTGGCCTGGAGAGGGGCTTTGACAGCAGTGAGCCTTTGCATCAAATCTCCTGCTTCCATCTCGGAGCTGTTCCCTTCATGCTTAACCTGAGGGCTCACTCACCCAGAACTCCGGTCCCTGGTGCTTCCGGCTCTAGAATGCCATTCCAGCTCGCCAGGCTCCAGGCTCCAGAATCCAGAACCCCCAAAACCACATCTGGGGAACCCAGGCCTCTGGGCCTTGTGTCCTGGGAATCCCACCTAGCAGCAAAGCAGACCGTTCTTCCCCTTCTCCCTCCCTCCCAGCGTCCCCACCACAGGCCGCAGTGCGGGGCGGATGCCACCCTCGCCCCAGCCCAGGGCGCTCCTGGCATCTTGCCCGGGGCCGGTCACCAGTTTCTGACCTCTCATGAGGATGTCCTCCGTCAGCGGGAGGCTGTGGAACTCGCAGAGCTTCCAGCACTGCAGGTAGACCAGAAAGGTGTCCCTGCGCGTCCTGTCGACCATCTCCCTCATCTCCCCAGAGAGGGTGGACGGGAGGCAGTGCTCATCGATGCGCTCATTGCCGCAGCGCACCAGGCGGCAGCGCTCCGTGTACTGGATGGACGGGATCAGGTGCTGCAGAGAGAGCGCCGAGAGCCGGGGCTGTGTCCTTCCTCCGTGCGCAGTGCTTCGTCCACCTCCACGCCCCGCCCCCACCCCCGGAGCTGGGGGTGGGGGCTGCGGTTCAGGTCGTGAAATCAGTGCGTCAGTCAAGGCCACTCTGAAGAATGTGTGAGTGCCCAGGACACGTGGCTCTGCGGGCACAGCCCAAACTCAGATAGGCATAGGGCTGCAGGACACACACCGTGGGGCACGACACTAGTGCCGCAGGGGCATCTCTCGGACAGAGGCGCAGGGCCCAGAGCAGGGCACACAGTCTAGAAGACTGCCTATGGACTTAAATACTTATATTAGTGGAAGTCAGGGGCTAAGGTGGCACGGCGCGGGGGCGGGGGGGGTGGCTGCTGGGGAGTGTGTGGCAGCTTGTAGCTTGTAGCTGCCGTTCTTCCTCCTCCAAGAAGGAAAACAAAAGTATCTTTGTATCTTTTTAAAAATTCTAACAGAATCAGCAAAGTTCAGCCTGTAGGCCAAATCTAGCCGCCTAACCTGGTGTGTCTGTCTGTTTGTTTTTGAAAGCCAGAGTGGCAGCAACTGAAGAAGAGACAGAGTGGTTCACTCTCCAAATGGCCACAACAGCCAGGCCTGGTGAGACCAAAGCCCGGAGCCAGGATCCCATCTGGGTCTTCCACGTGGGAGGCAGGAACTCAAGTACTCATCGTTAGCAGGGCGCTGGACTGGAGTACAGCAGCCGTTACTGGAACCCTGGAACCACTCCTACCGCGGTGTGGGCTTTGCAAGTGAAAGTTTATTCCACTGTGCTGCAATGCCCGTCCGACTCCCCCTCTGTTTGTTTGTTTGTTTGTTTGTTTATTTTTTTAACAGGCAGAGTGGACAGTGAGAGAGAGACAGAGAGAAAGGTCTTCCTTTGCCGTTGCTTCACCCTCCAATGGCCGCCGCGGCCGGCGCACTGCGGCCGGCGCACCGCGCTGATCCGATGGCAGGAGCCAGGAGCCAGGTGCTTCTCCTGGTCTCCCATGGGGTGCAGGGCCCAAGCACCTGGGCCATTCTCCACTGCACTCCCTGGCCACAGCAGAGGGCTGGCCTGGAAGAGGGGCAACCGGGACAGAATCTGGTGCCCCGACCGGGACTAGAACCCGGTGTGCCGGCGCCGCTAGGCAGAGGATTAGCCTAGTGAGCTGCGGCGCCGGCCTCCCCCTCTGTTTTTATAAATAAAGTTTTCTTGGCACGTGGCCACCTCACACATTGAGGTGCTGTCTGTGGGAGCTGAGTATCAGAGACAGAGACCGCGTGGTCTGCAGAGCTGGAAATGTTTACTGTCTGACCCTTTACAGAGAGATTTGCTGACTCCTGGTCGAACATTGGACTTTTTCTTGCCATGGAACTGAATGTAATGGCACTTAGCATCTGTCCTTTCAGCCCGTGTTCACTCACGCATTCAGATAGGACAGACTTCAAGCAATGACAGACGTCACAGCAATGCTGTCTGCCTCGCTGACCAGCCTGACCGCTTCCCGAGGGCAGGAACTGCACTACAGGACCCAGGATGTGCCCCGCGCTGTGGCAGGCTCTGGGCAGGCAGTTACTAGATGAGCTAACCCATCACCGACCTTTCATTCCTGCACCCCTCACTTCTCCGTCATCTGTGCAGCCCTGGACCCTGTGCCAAGCCCTTGGTCTCCGGACACAAAATCATCATTAAAAGAAAGGGCAGAGGGGCCACATCACTGGGTAAAGCTGCCGCCTGCGACGCCAGCATCCTCTACAGGTACTGGTTCATGTTCTAGCTGCTCCACTTCCCATCCAGCTCTCTGCTAACAGCCTAGGAAAGCAATGGAAGACGGTCCAAGTACTTGGCTCCCTGCCACCCATGTGGGAGACCCAGATGCAGGTTCTGGCTCCTGGTTTTGTCCTGGTCCAACACTGGCCATTGTGGCCATTTAGGAAGTGTCTGTCTCTGTCTCTTTCTCTCTTTCACATAATAATTTAAAAAGAAAAAAAAAAAAAAAAGAATGGGTAGAGGGGAACTGGGTCCTTAAGGGACTGATTTCATTTCGTCTTCACAAACACCTTGTGAGGAAGGTATTATTTTTATCACACAGATGAGGGAGCAAGGGCCCAGAGAGGTGAAGTCCCCTGGAAGGTCCCCCATACCCCTGGCCAGCAGGTGGGGCCGGCACAATGGCTGGACCCCAGGCTGCCGGCGTTGGAGCCCCGAGCCCCCTGGGCTGGTCGAGTACCTTCTGCAGCCGCTTCCTCTCACGGTAGCGCTTGCCCACGTCCTCCATCTCCTCCAGGGTCAAGGGCCTCGCCTCCGTCTTTGTGTCAACCTCAGGCACTGTCAGTAGGTCCATCTGGCGAGGCTGTGAGACGGAATCTACTTTCTGCCTCTTGAGTGAAGCCTGTAAGGGGATCTTCTGTCTCGCCAAGAGGAAGACTGGAGTCGGAGGAAGACACAGAGGAAGGAGGAGCTAAGAGGGGGCCCAGCTGTGGACTGTGCCAGGCAGCTGTCTGACATCACCACGCAGGCCAGGCCACCCTCCTGCCTCCTTCCCGCGGCTGGAAAGAGCTCACCCGAGACACCTTGACCGCATCTCTCCCTCCCTGCTGTGGCCGCCCTCACCTTCTTGCTACTTTTCTGATCCTCTGTCACCTTGTTTCCACCTAGTAGCAAACAGGACTTTCAAATAGTATAAACTAGGATTACCTTGTTTCCCCGGCTTTCCCTGGCACCTAAACTAAAACCCAGGGGCCTGTCCCTTGGCCATGACAGCTGGCCGGGTCTGGCCTCAGCGGCCCTCCCACCAAACCCATCTCACTCCGCCTAGCCTCCTTGAAGGCACGGCTGCCTCAGGGCCTTTGTCTGACCCAGATGCTCAGGTCCCTTGGGCTCTTAGAGGGGTGGAGACCCTGCCTACGGGATGACAGGGCCTCTGCAGTACAGCCTGTGGAAACTGGCGACGGGCAATCCCCCGGGGAACTGGAAGAAGACATTCTGAGAGTCTGCACACCATCTCCAAGTGAACCACACCAGGGAGGACAACCGTGAACTCCAGGGGCCCTGCTCCGTCTTGACCTAGGGAAGCACACCTGACACCCCTCCACTGTCCCTCTAGGGCTCTTCTGCCACCTCGAGGATGGTGGGAAGCCTCCCAAACACATCTGAGATGAAATGCCTGCCTACCTGGTGGGGGAGGGGTGCATTCTCATTTCATTGAGAAAAAGAGATGTGTGAATGCGGGGAGTGCGCTGGAATGCAGGGGAGAGGTTGTAGTTTTCTATTTTTTTTTTAAAAAACAACAATAATGGCATAAAAATGTGAAACACAATACCCCTTGCATTCTAGAGTAAATCCAAAGCCAGAGCTTTAGCTTCTGTGTCTTGCCTGGACAGAGGAGGCCTCACCAATGCACAGCTTGGCAAACGGAACCCCGTGTGTGTACAACCTGTGTAACTGTTCATGGCAACCCCGCTATATACCCCTGACAGAATTCCCAAGAGGACTTTCCAGTAACTCCACACACAACCTAATTCTGCTTTGTGAACAACGAATTTCAATTAACTTTTATCACTGCATTGTGGATTCACAGAAGGGAGGCCCTGGCCCCACACCCAGAGAAATGCTTTGGGAAAGATTTGCCATCCTGGTCACTTCTGCACCTGTTGGATGGGATGTGAGGACTGGCGCTGCCTGCTGAACGTCCTCCTCTGAGGACAGGGTCTGGGCCTCACGTGTCTGAGTGGACAGAAGTGACTCCTCCTGAGTCCAGCTCTGGGTCTGGAAGTTCTAGAGGTGTGGCCAGCGCCCAGGGAGCCGGAGGAAGAACACACTCAGAGGTGAGCGCTGCAGGAGCCCGTCCCACCCTTGCTCCCAGGACAGGCTGTGGAGGCACGGGGCAGCGGGACTACACACACTCCCTCGCGGTGGGCACGGTGCTCCTCTGCTGGGTCAGGGCCCACTTCCTGTAGGTGGTGGTGACGATGTCCAGTGTGATGGTATTGTGCTTCCCCAGGGAGCCCAGGTAGATTACTACATCCTCCACCTCCTGCTGCATCAGAGGAACTCTGATCTAGGGAGAGAACAGACATCCCTCAGGCAAAGCCTTGTCAGCCTGGGCCCCACGCCCTTGTCCTCATCTTCAGTTCCACCCATACCACTCCCAGCTCACATGTCAGGTCCCTTTCCTGGTCCCGAACACACTCCCTGTGCCACCTGTGCCCTCAGTTCCCTCCTCTGTGCCTGAAGAGCCCTTATCCCTCTTTGAAGGCCCATTCCAGAAGGGTGCCACCCTACAGGCTGCGTCCTCCTCTCATTCCACCCTGCTGCATGCCCACGTCAAAGGCAGCATTCACCGCACTGGACCAGGAGAATGGGTGCCCACGCCGACCGCCCTCATCTCTCGGGACCACACCCGCCTGCTGGGAGTGAGGTGGGAGCAGAGATACTTTACCACTCCCTCTTTTAAGGAAGGGCGCACCTTTGCAGGTGTGTGATGTTGTCCAGCAACACTGAATATTCAAGAAAAGTTTTAAAGGAAATAGGATGCCCCTCAGCTTCTTTAGAAAACAATAATTCTTTTTTTTTTTTTTTTTTTTTTTTTACAGGCAGAGTGGACAGTGAGAGAGAGAGACAGAGAAAGGTCTTCCTTTGCCGTTGGTTCACCCTCCAATGGCTGCCGCGGCCTGCGCACCGCGCTGATCCGATGGCAGGAGCCAGGTACTTATCCTGGTCTCCCATGGGGTGCAGGGCCCAAGCACTTGGGCCACCCTCCACTGCACTCCCTGGCCACAGCAGAGAGCTGGCCTGGAAGAGGGGCAACCGGGACAGAATCCGGCGCCCCAACTGGGACTAGAACCCAGTGTGCCGGCGCTGCAAGGCGGAGGATTAGCCTAGTGAGCCGCGGCACCAGCCAGAAAACAATAATTCTTTACTGAGCCCCCCTTACATAAGATCAGCACTCTCCTGCTGCTGAGGGTTTAATACTTTCATTACTATTATTATTATTATTATTATTTTGGTTATGGGGTAGGAGTCAACTTCCTAAGTTTTTTTTTTTTTAATAAAACTTCTTCCTTCCTAAATTGTTCCCCTCAGATTTATTTTTATATTTTAAAAATGTTTATTCATTTTTATTTATTTGAAAGGCAGAGCAACAGAGAAAGAAAGAGAGATATCTTCCAGCCACTGTTTCACTCTCCAAATGCCTACAATAGCCTGGCCTGGGACAGCCTGAAGCCGGTAGCCAGAAATTCCATCCTGGCCTCCAGGTACTTGGGCTATTACCTGGTGCCTCTCAGGAATATTAGCGCGAAGCTGAATCAGGAGCAGAGGTGGTAGCTGGTCACAGGTGTTCTGAAATGGGATGCAGGCATCCCAACGGTGGCCAAAGTTGTTGTACCACAACACCCACCCACTAGTTTGTTTTTTGGTATGTTTTATTGTATTCAAAATACATAAAAGCATTTTCTAGAGAAGGCCAGACAATCAACATTTGAGGTTCTGTGAGTCACACGGCCCCTGTCCAACTACTCAACTCTGTCCCTGCCAGAGACAACACACAGATGAATGAGTGTGGCTGTGTTCCAACAAAACTTCATTTTAAAGGGGGTAGGCTGGATGTGCCAGTCTGCAGACCTCTGCTATACCAGCAGAACTCTGAGACGATGGAGATGTTTTCCATTGAGCAAACCACTTGCCACACGAGACTACGGAGCATTTGAAATGTGGCTGGTGTATCTGAGGAAATGGATTTTAAATTTTATTTATTTGGGTGGGGTTTGGACTTAGGACACCCCCGTGCCATGTTGGAGAGCCTGGGTTTGAGGCCCAGCTCATGTTCGGATTCCAGTTTCCCACTAATGTGCACCCTGGGAGGCAGTGTGAGATGGCAAGGTACCTGGGCTCCTGACACCCACACGGCAGACCTGGACTCAGGTCTTAGCTCCCGAATTTGGCCTGGCCCAGCCCTGCCTATTCCAAGAATTTGGGGTGTGAGTAAGCAAATGGAAAACTTTCCTCTGTTTTTCTCCATTTCACTACTTTGCAAATAAATAAAATTTAAAATTTAAGTCCTCCTTAAAAACAAAAGAACTAGATTAAAATTTCCATTTATGTATAATTAATTTAAATGATTAAATAGATAGTACAAGTAAAAGTGGGACCACTGGGAGCACTGCTAAAAATGAAGCATCTTGGGGCTGGCATTGTGGCATAGAGGGTAAAGCCGCTGCCTGCAGTGCCAGCATCCAACATGGGCGCCAGTTCAGGTCCCAGCTGCTCCACTTCCGATCCAGCTCTCTGCTGTGGCCTGCGAAGGCGGTAGAAGATGGCACAAGTCCTTGGGCCCCTGTACCCACATGGGAGGCCCAGAGGAAGCTCCTGGCTTCGGATCAGCACAGCTCCCGCAGTTGCGGCCATCTGGGGAGTGAACCAGTGGATGGAAGACCTCTCTCTCTCTGCCTCCCTTCTCTCTCTAACTTTGACTTTCAAATAAATAAATAAATCTTTAAAACAAACACAGCATCTTGGGGACAGTGCTGTGGTTCGGTGGGTTAAACTGTACTTGCAAAGCTGCCATCCCCATCAGGGTGCTGGTTTGATGCTAATGTACCTGACAAATCAGTAGAAGGATGGAGTTGCACACTCCTGGCTTCAGCCGGGCCTAGCTCCACCAATGTGGCCATTTGGGGAGTGAGTCAGCATTTGGAGGAATTCTCTATTCTCCCTCTCTGAGTCATTGTGCCTTTCAGATTAAAAAAATTGTTTTTTTAAAAAGAAGAAGAAATGCAGTATTTTGGGCCCTGCACAGATGTACTGAGTCAGAAACTGCATTTTTAAAAAAGTACTTATTTATTTAAGAGAGATCAAGCACTAGAGACAGAAAGAGACGCTGAAAGAAAATCTCCATCCACTGGCTCACTTCCCAAATACCCGCAAGGGCTAGGGCTGGGCTGAGGCCCTGTTTCAGGTCTCCACCTGGGAGGCAGAGACTCCAGCACTTGAGCCATCACCTGCTGCCTGCTGCCTCCCAGGGTCTGCACTGGCAGGGAGCTGGAGTCAGAAGCTGGAGCAGGGAATCAAATCCAGGTCCTCCGGCGGGGGGTGCAAATGCTGCCATTTTTTTTTTTTTTTTTTTTTTTGACAGGCAGAGTGGACAGTGAGAGAGAGAGACAGAGAGAAAGGTCTTCCTTTGCCGTTGGTTCACCCTCCCATGGCCGCCGCGGCCGGCGCGCTGCAGCCGGCGCACCGCGCTGATCCGATGGCAGGAGCCAGGAGCCAGGTGCTTTTCCTGGTCTCCCATGGGGTGCAGGGCCCAAGCACCTGGGCCATCCTCCACTGCACTCCCTGGCCACAGCAGAGGGCTGGCCTGGAAGAGGGGCAACCGGGACAGAATCCGGCACCCTGACCGGGACTAGAACCCGGTGTGCCGGCGCCGCTAGGCGGAGGATTAGCCTAGTGAGCCGCGGCGCCGGCCCCTAAATGCTGCATTTTGACAAGACCCCATAGGATTCAAACGGCCAATGAGAGTTTAAGAAATTCTAGAAGCTTCTAGAGGCAGGACTGAGGGCCCTGCTGTCTCTGGGTTTCAGTTCTGGGGTCTGAGAGGCAAAATGGCAACTTCCCAGGCAGCTGGCTCATGTTGCAAGGGCTCTATAAACTTACATAGGGGTGCAAGGTTGATTTCAAGGGTCTGATGTGGCTACAGGGAAGCCACATTTTCCAGTCTGGCTTTTTTTTTTTTTTTTTATACAGGCAGAGTGGATAGTGAGAGAGAGAGACAGAGAGAAAGGTCTTCCTTTTTGCTGTTGGTTCATCCTCCAATGGCCGCCACGGCTGGCGCGCTGCACTGATCCGAAGGCAGGAGCCAGGTGCTTCTCCTGGTCTCCCTTGTGGGTGCAGGGCCCAAGCACTTGGGCCATCCTCCACTGCACTCCCGGGCCACAGCAGAGAGCTGGCCTGGAAGAGGGGCAACCGGGAAAGAATCTGGTGCCCCGACTGGGACTAGAACCCAATGTGTCGGCGCCGCTAGGTGGAGGATTAGCCTATTGAGCCGCGGTGCCGGCCCAGTCTGGCTTTTTAATTTATAATGCTTGGGGCTGGCACTGTGGTGCAAGTTAATGCCCTGGCCTGAAGCACTGGCATCCCATATGGGTGCTGGTTCGAGACCTGGCTGCTCCACTTCCAATCCAGCTCTCTGCTATGACCTGGGAAAGCAGTAGAAGACAGCCCAAGTCTTTGAGCCCCTGCATCCACATGGGAGACCTGGAAGAAGCTCCTGGCCCCTGGCTTCAGATCGGCACAGCTCTGGCCATTGTAGCCAACTGGGGAGTGAACCATCCGACAGAAGACCTCTCTCTCTCTCTCTCTCTCTCTCTCTCTCTGTCTCTCCTCTCTTTGTGTAACTCTTTCAAATAAATAAATAAATCTTAAAAAAAAAAAGTTATAATGCTGACAGTTTATGCTCCCTGTGGTACTTGAGTTGGTCCCTAACCTGGAGTGGGAGACTGGGTGAGGGGACAGGTGTGTCCTGCTGGGAAGTAGGTGACACTTACTGCCTTTAGAGCCAGGATGAACTGCTCCCTGGTGATCTTCTGGTACTTGCTCCGATCCACTTTGTTAAATAAATCCAGGATCTCGATCTTGCGGCTGTACAGGTAGGAGTACAAGGCTGACAGGGACGAGGGCCTGGGCAGCCGGAGCTGGGGCACCATCCGGCGGGGGGAGAGTTGGAGGACTTCCTTGTGGAAGAGACAGAAAGTGGGGTGGAGGAGTGAGTCTGAGGGAGACAGGCCAAGAAGGTGTACTTCCCAGAGTCAGAGGGAATGGGAGAGAGAAGCTGAGCTGACGGCAGAGTGCCAAGGGCACTGAGGTCAGCCCAGCTGCTCGAGGCATTGTCATGAGAGCACTCCTGCACCCCAGAACACCTGGGAGAGCTTGCTCCTCTGAGCCTGTCCCCCCATCTAGATGTGAGAAGGGAAACGTCAGTCTTATCCTGTCATACCTGTCCGTGTCTGTAATGACACTGGTCTCTCAGGGCACCACAGTCCATGCCCTTCCACAGCAGGTGGGGCCTCCTGCCTGGCCTGGAACACCTTTCCCTTTTTCTCTCTCTGTCCAAATTCTCCGCCTGCTCCACTTCCAGGGTAAGGGGATTATTTTGTAATGAAACTACTCCCGCACCTCTGTGCACTGCTGGACAGTCTCCAAAGGGACTCCCTGGTCCCCAGCTCATGGCCACTCTGTGCATCTGGAGTGTTGTGGACCCCCCTTTATGGGTGGCCCAAGCAGGCAGGAGGGTCACTACTTGGCTTATGTCTGCCTCCTCCAGAACACTGAAGACCTCATGAGCAAGACCACATCTTATTTCACCAGGCACCCCGTCTCCAATGCTTGTATCTCACAAAGCCCCAGGCCCTGGGCAGGCAACAAGCAGTGGTTTGCTGCGTGACTAAAGGATGCTATGAATTAGCTATTACTTTATCTGCTGACAAATGAGAAATCAGGCTCAGAGAGGTGAAGTGACGTTCCTAGGATCACACAGCAGGTGAGCAGTGGGGCTGGGTTTCTACCCTCAGTTCTCTGCTTATTCACAGACACTGCTGCTGGCAGAAAGGGGTGGGTTAGATCTTGGAGAATCAGATTTTGGCTACGATAACAGCAAGAACCAACCCTCAAGTTTCTTAGCCAACCAAGCCAAATGTTTCCAGAAAGATGGCCATGATAATGAAAATGGCAAACATCTATTGAGGGCTCGCTATGTTCCTGGTGCTGGCTGAGGCACCTTATATGATTTAGGCATTTGGATGTCACCGCGACCCCAAGAGGTAGGCACCATGGTTACCCCTGCTTTACCCCAGAACACCTGATGAGGGAAGTGAGTCTCAGGTCAGTAACTGCGTTGTATTTCAATTCAAGGTATCTGACCCCCCATTCCAACTGGAATCAGGAGAAGTTTCAGTGGTTGTACCACAACCTACAGACGAGGAGTTGGTACTGACTCGGTCATCTCCTGTCTCCACAGGTGCAGCAAAGTGTTGGCCTCCCTGAACTTGTTTCCATGTCTGTCAAAGGAAGATTTTCCTTCTCCCAACCTCACCATTGTGATCTTCCCAACAGCCAGGTGGGCACCAGTGTGGCACATAGAGCAAATGAACAGTGAGGATTTGTATTTTATTTTTTAAAGAAACTTATTATTTGAAAGACAGAGTTAGAGAAAGAGAGAGGGAAGGAGGGAGGGAGGGAAAGAGAGAGAGAGAGGGAACACAGAGGGAAAAAGAGGAAAAAGAGAGAGAGAGAAGGCGAAAGAGAACGAGCTTCCATCTGCTGGTTCACTTCCTAAATGGCTGCAAGGTGCCAGGCTGAAGCCAGGAGCTTGGAACTCCATCCAGGCTCCCATGTGGGAAGCAGGGGCCCTGGTACCTGGGCCATCTTCTGCTGCTTTCCCAGGTGCATTAGCTAGGAGCTGGAGTGGAAGTAGAGCAGCTGCAACTCAAACCAGCAATCATGTGGGATGCAAGCTGCAGGCAGTGGCTTAACCTGCAGTGGCTTAACTGGCCCCAACAATGAGTATTTTTAAACATCCAAAAAAACAAGATGGACTGGGGGGGATGGCACTGTGCCATAGTGGGTAAAGACACTGCCTGCAATGCTGGCATCCCATATGGGCGCCAGTTTGAGTCCTGGATGCGCCACTTCTGATCCAGCTCCCTGCTAAATGAGTCTGGGAAAGCAGTGGAAGCTGGCCTAAGTCCTTGGGCTCCTGCACCCACATGGGAGACTCAGAGGAGGCTCCTGGCTCCTGGCTTTGGATCAGCTTGGCTCTAGCAGTTGCAGCCATTTAGGGAGTGAATCAGTGGATGGAAGACTTCTCTCTCTGCCTCTGCCTCTCTGTACTCTGCCTTTCAAATAAATAAATAAATTCACAAATTCATCAATTCTACCTTTCAAATAAACAAACACATATAGTCACAAATTCTTCAACTCTTCTCCTTCTGCGATGGCACCTTCTTCCCTTTCCATTACAAGTGGGAGTACCCAGTGATTCATTCCTGACGAAGACAATGTACCTGGGCTGGTGCTGTGGCACAGTAGGTAAAGCCTCCACCTGCGCCTCCAGCATCCTATATGGGCTCTGGCTGACTCCTATATGAATCCTGGCTTCTCTCTTCTGATATAGCTCCCTGCTAATGTGCATGGGAAAGCAGTGGGAGATGGCTCGAGAGCTTGGGCCCCTGCACCCATGGGAGACCTCGAAGAAGCCCCTGGTTCCTGGCTTTGGATAGGCCCACCTCTATCTGTTATGGCCATTTGGGGAGTGAACCAGTGGATGGAAGATCTCTCTATCTCTCCCTCTCTCTGTCTGTTACTCTGCCTCTTATATAGATAAATAAATCTTTAAAAAAAATCTTCAAAATAGAATGTGTCAGAAGTAACAGTGTGAAGCTTCTAAAACAGAATCTCGGAGCCTCGGTTATAAAAGGCATAGCAGGGGTGGGCATTGGTTGCAGTGGTTAAGATGCCAGCTGCAACACCCACATCCCAAATTGGAGGGCCTGGGTTCAAGTGCTGGACCCATCCCTGCTTCCTGCTAATGCATACCCTGGGAGGCGGCAGGTGATGGCTCAAGTAGTTGGGTCCCTGCTACCCATGCAGGAAACCCAGACAGAGCTCTGGACTTCTGGCTTTGGCCTAGCCCAGCCCCAGCTGTTGCTGGTATTTGGGGAATGCATTAGCAAGTGGGAAATAATTTTCTGTTTTTTTTTAAGATTTATTTATTTACTTGAAAGTCATAGTTACAGAGAGAGAGGGAAAGAGAAAGAGAGAACGAGATCTTCCATCCACTGGTTCACTCTCCAAATGGTTGCAACAGCCATGTCTGGGCCAGGGCGAGCCAGGAGCTTCATGTGGGTCTCCCATGTGGGTGGCAGGGGCCCAAGCACTTGAGCCATCTTCCACTGCTTTTCCGAGGCCATTAGCAGGCGGCTGGATCAGCGGAAGATCCAGTGCCCATGTGGGTGCCAGCGTCTCAGGCAGTGGCTTTAGCTGCTATGCTACAACAGCAGCTCCCTGCCTCCCTGCCTCTGTCTTTCAACTAGTTTTTTTTTTTTTCCCCAAAAGACATTGCTGCCTTGTCCTCGCTCTTTTTCCTGGACTGTTCCCAGTAGGGCAGCCAGCAGCCATACCGTGAAGACTACGCATGCGGAGGAGTTGAGGTCTCCTTCCGGCAGACGTGAGTGAGCCAGCTTAGCAGCAGATCCTCCTGCCCTGGTTGAGACCTCAGATGACTGTGGTCCAGGCCAACGTCTGGACTGAAGCCTCATCAGACACTGAACCACAGTTACCCCGCTCTGCTGCTCCCTGATCCCAGCGTCTCAGACACTGTGTGTGGTAATAAATATGTGTTGCTTTAAGACATTTTGGGGTATTTGTTAAGCAGCAACAGGTAACCAATACACCTCCTTTTGGGGCTTCTGCTTACTGTTCTGTGAAATGGGGTGAGCCATTCCCTTCCCACCTAACCCAAAGGAACACAAAGACAGCATGTCCCTAAAACGCTCACTATCTTCATCTGGCCGATGGGGCTGCTTACCTTGGCGGTCCTGATAAGGGTCAAGTGGTCCCCCAGCCGAGTGGCCTGCTGCTCACGGACCTTGTTCAGCGCCTTGGCCTCCACAGGCGTGACACTGGGCTTGTTCTCCAGCCACCTCTTTAAGTCACCAAAGGATTCTAGCTCCTTCTTCAGCATCAGCTTCTTGCTCAGCCAGGTCTTCCGGTCCTCCTGCTGCTCCTGGATGTCTTCAGCTTCCAGGGCTTTGCAGCGGGGGCCGGGCTGTGGAGGAGCGTGGGGCTGTGGTGTGGCATTGGTGGGCCCCTGGTCCTCCTTGCCAGGCACGATGATGATTCGCCGGCGGCTCTGAGGCAGGTGAAAGTCCTTCTGCTTGAACTGCTTGAAGCAGTGGGCGGTGATCGGTTCAGGATTGAAGACAGGCACCTTGCTGGTGTTTTCATTTTCCACTGAAGAGTGGTAGAACACTGGGGGAAGAGGGTTAAAAGGCGAGTTCCTTTCCAGAAAAGACAAAAAGGAGTCAGGAATGTAAAATGCATTAGCGTCAGGCTGTCAGGACCCTGGGGTGCCAGGCTTTATCACTGCCTCACTTTAATGAGGAAGACAATTTCATGTGATGTGTCTGGGCACGCCCCACAGCGGGCACCAAGCTAAGTGCTTTAGGAACTTCCTCCTACTTCATTCTCTCCACCTGCAGCTCCCAACTCTTCCAATTGGCCATGAGGATGAACTTGAAAACTGCCAATCTGATCTTGTCTGATCATCCAGGCCACACAGCATCTTCAAGAGCAGACGCTTGGGAACGGCACTGTGGTGTAGCAGGGAAAACTGCTGCCTGGGGTGCCGGCATCCCATATGGGCACCAGTTCTAGTCCCAGCTGCTCCACTTCCGATCCAACTCCCTGCTAAACAGAAGATGGCCCGAGTAGTTGGACCCCTGCACCCATGTGGAGACTCAGAAGCAGCTCTGGGCTCCTGGCTTTGGGCTTGGCTTTGGCCCAGTTCCAACAGGTGCAGCCATTTGGGGACTGAACCAGCGAATAGATAATCTCTCTGTCTCTTTCTCTCTGAAACTTTCAAATAAATAAATAAATCTTAAAAAAAAAAAAAAAAAGCAGACATTTAGGAGCCAGAATGTACGAATCTGAGCCCTGGTACTGCCACTTACTGATTGTGTGATTTGGGGTAAGTCACTTGACCTCTCTGTGTCTTAGTGTTTCCATCTGTAAAATGGGAATAATGCATGGCAATGTTTGGAATCAATTATTAGAGTTACTTTGTATAAATAAATTAGCCATTTTCAATATGCCCACCCTTCACTCATTTAAAAAAATTGCTTATTTTCATCTACTTCAGAGGTGGAGTGAGACAGGGTGGCCCTCCATCCCTTTCTGTGACATGAACTTCTCTACTTCACATGGGGCACCTCACCCTGCTGCAAATGTCCCTGTCAACCCAGAATTTGTTTCCCTGGAATTTCTACCAAATGGTCTTACCAAGTCCTCCCCACTGATGCCCCCAAAATACGCCTGGTCCCTCTTTTTCTGAGACAGAATGGAGGTGCCTGAAACAATTCCACTCTTCCTTGGCTTCTGACCCAAACCCCTCCCCATGTCGCATCCTCGCTGGCTGCCATTCTTGGCTCCTGCTCCTGCCTATCCAGTCATCAGTGCCTTCCAGACGTACACTCAGGCTCTCTTCCCTCTCTATCTCCTCCACTCTCATTTCCATGGCTCTCTTTACGATGAAGACACTAACATCAACCTTTATGACTTAGGTTTAGCTCCAGTTTCATACATCCTGTTACTCCTAAAACATCTCCACTTGGGTGGCTTTCCAGGATCTTAACCTCAACCTACTAAGAATGAACCTGTGTCCAGTTTCCAGCCCCTGCCTAACCAGTCCTGCAGGTAGGAGCCCCATCCCTGTGAATGGCACCTCATCCATCAGGTCCCCCTTGCTCCCAACAGGAGCTTCATCTCTGACAGCTCCTTCCATGGTCCTAGCTCCATCAGCCCACAAATCCTTGCAGTCCCCTCCAGCCTGGCCCCTCCTCCCCACCTCCAAGCAGCTCCAGCCTGAGTTATATCACTGGGGCCCAAACCAGGTTCCTGGGTGCTCTGGCTTGCCCTGTTTCTCCACTGGACATGGATGAGTGCGGTACTGGAGAAGAAGTGTGACAATTCCAGTCTTCAGCCTGATGGCCCCAGACCTCCTGTCTCCCCACACCCAACACTCCGAGACTGGCAACTGAGTCCCTGTCTTAGCGGACTGCCCCCACTCCTGTCACACTCAGCGGCTTCTCCAGCACCTGGCTTAAAACATCTTTCATGACCTGGTCCTTTCTGACCTCTCTCACGTCATTTCCAGAGAGACTGCAGCAGTTTCCTGAAGACACCAGGTCTCTGGGCTCCTGGGGATGCTGCTCCCTTGACTCAAATGCTTTTCTTCCCCCTTTTGGTTTAGCAAACTGCTTTTGATCCTTCAAGACCCAGTGTGTAAAGATCTCTTCGAGGGGCATGGAACTGGTCCTCCCAACCCCCGCACTCTGTGGACCTTACTCCTGCGTGTGAGGTGGGGACCTAGCGGCATTCACCCCTCCTTATTCTGAATTATCTGCTTAGCTCCATTCTTCACCTCTGAAGTTGGATCGCGATTCTGGCTCCAAGGGAGGGCAGCCCGACCCGGTACTCCAACCAGACCGAGGCACGGACATGGCCGAAATGTACTTGACCAGGCCCGACTCATTGGCAACACTTCACCTAGGGTGGGAACGACACAATGAGTCCTGGACCTCATACATTTCAGTGGGGCGTTAACGGCTTCCTGCAGAGGGCGCTGCTAGCGGGACTTGGCAACAAGCGCCAACAACAGGCTCTCATAAACTTCCGAAGAATCATCCCTTATTGCGGCACTGGGAGAGGGTGCCACGGTTAACAGGAAAACAATCCCTCTCGCTAAGCGTGTAGGCAGCCTGTTGCCATGACTACGGATGCCCAGCGCTGGTTGGCTCTGCGCCGCCACCTGCTGGCTGCCGGCGGGAGCCGACCGCCCAGGCGGCCGAGCGCCTTCGGGTTCCTTTCGTCCCATCTTGAGTAAGTCAGCGGGAAATCACGGCCGTGCCCGGTTCCAGGGCTGGTCAAAGGCAGAACTTCTGTTTGGCCCAATGCCCCTTGAATCTGGAGTGATACATTCCCGGCCCTCCGAACGTCATCTGTGGGAGTTCTGGCAGATCTCCACTTCTTTCTCTAGGCCTCCCTCCCACTTTGAGCGCTGCAGGAACCCGCGTGAGCCAATGCAGAACAGAGGCGGGTGTGTGCTGTGCCTTCCTCCAGACAGGGCGCCACGGTTTGGAATACAGAACCTGAGAACCACTCAATCATGATAAACAAACGTCTGAAATGTCCACCAGCTGATAAAATGGGATCCACCCATGCATTCAGTGGCCGTAAAAGGGAATGAACTGACGGAAGCTAAACACTTATGAATTTTCCAAACAGTGGCCACAGGAAGGCAGACAGACACAAAGGGCCCGTGCTAGATGATTCCATTTACACGAAATGTTCAGATGAGGCAAATCTCCAGACGCAGGAGGTAGCCGATGCCAGGGATGGAGAGTGGTGGGGCAGCTGGGGCCGACTGCTAACAGGTATGAGGTTCCTCCTGGGGTGACGGACGGGATCTAGAATTAACGATGGTTACTCTGTGAACGTACTAAACGTATTAAAACCACCGAGTTTTCACTTTAAAATGTTAAACAGTGCTTTTTACCTCAATGTTAAGTTAGGAACAAAAATGCTTGAGCGGAGGCTCCCTCTGTGCTGGTCATCGCCTTCCTGAGGTGCACAGTGACCCTGAGGCAGGCGCTCAGCCCACCCCCAGAGGCCACATTAACAGAGCTCTCCTGCAAGCAAGCACTCACTCACATGTACCCACTTCAACACCACAATGACTCTGGGCGGCAGGCACCACTGCCCCATTTTAAGGAGATGAGGAACCACATACAGAGGTGAGGCAACTTCACCTGCAGTAAAGGCGAAGAGGCAGGCCTGGGACCTGCGCAACGGGCTGCGGGCTCTCACAATGGAGATGGCAGGGGAGGGGATCTGACAGCCAGCCCTGTCACACAACCACCTGGTGCCCTGAGCTGGCCCGAACTCCACACTGGCTGTGGCCTGGGAGCTCAGGAGCCCCTCTCTCTCCTTAGCTGCCATGTTTGGGTGTCTGACCCCTGCTCCCTCGACCTTACCCCTTTTGTTCCCTTTACTTTCTCACTTCCAGTGAGGGCCTACAGAACCTTTTCAGCTTTGTGCCTGCACAGGGCTTTGCATTTCAAGAACACCTCTTTAACATCTGATAAAGGGAAATGTGAAGGGAAATTATTTAGTGGATGTTTGTTACACAGAATGGGAGTTGCAGCCAATTTTCCTGTTCTCTGGTCAAAATCCACCCCTCTCTAAAATTTGACACGTGCTCACTAACGTGCAAACAGCCAAGCAGACCTGTGTCACACCCATCCTGATTCTGTTCACACAATACAACAAAGGCAGCTTCCCCACCAAGTGATTTGTTTCATTTATTCAATCAATTTAATTTTCGAACTATACCTTAGAATGGCAACTACAATAGTTAAAATTTTTTTTCTTTGCTGAGTTCTAAGGTAAATATTTCAGTATGTGAACTATAACTACAACTTCTATAATAAAAATGGCATAAAGCTTACAAGGTCTCACCTTCTGACTGAAGATGAGAGATGAATTTTCACAAAAGCGTCAAGGTACCATGTATGAGCCATAGCTTGCACGATGCAATGGGGCTTCAAGTGGATTTTCACATCAGCTTATTAAATGGATGCTGGGGTCAAATCTAAAAGTCAGTGTGGAGTCATCAAGAACACACAAATGCTAAAGTAATCTTTTTTTTCTTTGCAGGTTAGCTTTTTTTAAAAATAAAATATTTTTATTAATTAACTGCCTAATATACTTTATAAAACCTTTCATTACATGTTGGACTGTACACTCTCCTTCATGTAACAATTGTGTAATATTACTTTCTACAGAAGAACAGAAAGTCTAATCTTTTCTTTAGCAGGCTTGATATAAATCTGCTTTATATTACCAATGGTTTAGAATAAAGCTTTTCAACTTCATATCACATTTCATTATTGAAAAAGTCATACACATTTTAGGGATTTGTTACATTATTTTTTTAAGTCTTAAAAATACGTTCTAACACATTTAGTGACAAAGATCCACCCGTGATACAACATTAAGAAAATAAACACCAGGGGGCAGGTGTTCAGTCTAGTGGTTAAGGTGCTCATGTTTCCTATCAGAGTACCTGGGTTTGATTCCCAGTTTCAGCTCCTGATTCCAGCTTCCTATTGCTGCGGATCCTGGGAAGCAGTGGCGATAGTTCAAGTGTCTGGGTTCCTGCTACCCACATGTGGGACCTGCATGGAGTTCCTGGGGTTGGCGCAGGCCACTGTGGGAGCTGGGGGCATGAAATACTAGATGAAGTTCTCCCTATGATCCTTTGTCTCTCAAATTAAGGGGGGGGGGGGAACATATCAACTGGGCTTCTAGTTGGGCTAATTAAAATCTATATGCCTGGCAAAGTGGCTGGCTGTGCTAATGGAAAGTGCAAAGCAATGCATAACAGATAAATGTGAAAACTTTAGTTTCAAGACAGACTTAATTTTTCATGATTTTCCCAGAGCCAGTCATGGTATTTATTTAACTTGTGGTCTTCAGGGTGCACCTGGAAGAAATACAACACATTAGAAGAAGTTTTTTTTTTTTTTTTTTCATTTCTTTAAAGATTTTATTTATTTATTTGAGAGTCAGAGTTACAGACAGAGGGAGCAACAGAGAAAGATCTTCCATTCACTGGTGCACTCCCCAAATGGCTGCCAGGGCTGGAGGTGGGCTGACCCAAAGCTAGGAGCCAGGAGCTTGCTCTGGGTCTCCCATGCGGGTCCAAGGACTTGGGCCACCCTCTACTGCTTTCCCAGACCATAGCAGAGAGCTGGATGGGAAGAGAAGCAGCTGGGACATGAGGCAGAGGCTTAGGCGGCCCAACAGAGGTCTTATGTAAGTTAGTCAGAAATACATTTTTAGTGGTCCACATTTTGGCACAGCAGTTTAAACTGCCACGTGTGACACTGGTTCATGTCCTGGCTGCTCTACATCTGATCTAGCTCCCTGCTAATAAGCCTGGGAAAGCAATTGAAGAAGGCCCAAAGTACTTGTGCCCTTGCCACCCATGTGGGAGACCATCTGAGTGGAGTTCAGGCTCCTGACTTCAACCTGGCCCAGCCCTAGCTGTGTGTCCATTTGGGAAGTGAACCAGGGGACAAAATACCCCTTTTTCTCTCTGTCTCTCCCTCTCTTTCTGTCACTCTGCCTTTCAACTAAACAAAAAAAAAAAATTTTTTTTTTTTTTTTGGACAGGCAGAGTGGACAGTGAGAGAGAGACAGAGAGAAAGGTCTTCCTTTGCCGTTGGTTCACCCTCCAATGGCCGCCGCAGCCGGCGCACTGCGCTGATCCAATGGCAGAAGCCAGGTACTTACCCTGGTCTCCCATGGGGTTCAGGGCCCAAGGACTTGGGCCATCCTCCACTGCACTCCCTGGCCACAGCAGAGAGCTGGCCTGGAAGAGGGGCAACCGGGACAGAATCCAGCGCCCCGACTGGGACTAGAACCCGGTGTGCTGGTGCCGCAAGGCGGAGGATTAGCCTAGTGAGCCACGGCGCCGGCCTCAACTAAACAAATTTTTAAAAAGTCTTTAAAAATAAATTTTTTAATACTTTAGTTTTAAAGGTTTGGTGAAGAACAGTATGATAATGACTGAAGTGTGTGATAATACTTAGTATAGTGGAATTCTTGAATGTTTAAATTAAGCTTTACACTTAATGGTGTGGGCATTTGGCATAGGAGTGAAGATCCTGCCTGTGCCAATATCCTATATCAAAGTAACCAGGTACAAGTCCTGGCTCTGTTCTTAAAAAAAAAAAAAAATTATTTATTTGAAAGGCAAATAACTCAAACTGGCTCACTCCCCAAAAGGCTGCAACAGCCAGTTCTGGGGCAAGCTGAAGCCAGAAGCCAGGAGCTTCATCTCAGTCTTCCATGTGGGTGTAGTGGCCCGAAGACTTGGCCGTCTTTGGCTGCTTTCTCAGGTGCAATAGCAGGGAGCTGGATCAGAAACAGAACAGGATGCCCACTGCAGGGGAGAGCTTAACCCACAAAGCCTGCCCTGCTGGCTCTGCCTATGACTCCAGCTGACTGCCAATGTGCACCCTTGGAGGCAGCAGCAAGTGACAGCTCAAGGACCGAGTCCCTCCCATCTACATGAGACCCCGGCTGAGTTCCTGGCTCCCAGCTTCAGTTCGGCCCAGTCCCCTGGCTGCTGCAGGCATTTGAGAAGTAAACAAGCAGACAGGAGTTCTCTACCTGCTTCTCTGCTTTGCAAAATAAACAATCAAAAAATAAAAACAGGGGCCGGGATGGTGGCAGGCACAGTGAGTTAAACTGCTGTTTGCGGTGCTGGCATCCCATATCAGGGTGGCAGTTCAAATTCTGGCTATTCCACTTCTGATTCAGCTTCCTGCTAATCCTGGGCCTCTGCCAGCCACGTGGGAGACCAGGATGCAGTTCTTGGCTCCTGGCTTAGGCCCAGCCTATCCCCAACCATTTGGCCATTTGGGAAGTGAACCAGCAGATGGAAGATCTCCATCTCTGCCTCTTTGTCTATCGTGCTCTGCATTTAAAATAGGTAAATAAATTCATCTTAAATGTGGGGAGCAACTCGGACTAGACTAAGTTACTGGAATTAAGACTTATTCTATGCATCTGCTCTCCCACAATATGGCGCTGGGAGAGGAGTAAACAACTTTTACACAGCTGCCTCCAGTTCGACCAATAACCTGCAGGAGCTGATCCTGCTCCTGATTGGAGGAGAGCAGCGTACTCGGTGTGTGGGTAGCAGAGTTGGGATTGGTGGAAGAGGACTATAAAGGAGGAGAGACAACATGCACCAGGAACATCTATCTGAAGGAACACCTGAGCAGCCCCCGAGAGAGCCGGCCGGCGGTGTGCTGCTCCCCCGCGGAAGTGGGGAAAGTGGCAGGGGGGCCCGCCCCTCCACGGAGGTGGAGGGACGGCAGCCAACCCGGGAAGAACCAGCAGCAAACCCGGGGAGGGCTGAGCAGACGAAAGAACAGCGCAGGGTCCTGTGTTGTTCCTCCGCGAAGAGGGGGAGCGACACTTAAAAATAAAATTTTGGGCTGGCACCGTGGCTCACTAGGCTAATCCTCCGCCTTGCGGCGCCAGCACACCGGGTTCTAGTCCCGGTCGGGGCACCGGATTCTGTCCCGGTTGCCCCTCTTCCAGGCCAGCTCTCTGCTATGGCCTGGGAGTGCAATGGAGGATGGCCCAAGTCCTTGGGCCCTGCACGCGAATGGGAGACCAGGAAAAGCACCTGGCTCCTGGCTTCGGATCAGCGCGATGCGCCGGCCACAGTGCACTGGCCGCAGTGGCCATTAAAGGGTCAACCAACGGCAAAAGGAAAACCTTTCTCTCTGTCTCTCTCTCTCACTGTCCACTCTGCCTGTCAAAAATAATAAATAAAAAAAAATAAAATTTTGTCTTACATTAAGGTAGTTCTGTACAGTTTATGAGTACTTTTCAATTTAGCACTGATCCTCAGCATGTCGTGGAGTGTGGGATAGCGATGACACTAATCAAGTATTAATGGCTCATTTTCTTTTCTTTTTGAAAATTTATTTATTTATTTACTTCAAAGTCAGAGTTACGAAGAGAGAGAGAAAGGCAGAGAGCGAGAGAGAGAGAGAGGTCTTCCATCTGCTGGTTCACTGCCCAGTTGGCCGCAATGGCCAGAGCTGTGCCGATCCAAAGCCAGGAGCCAAGGTCTTCTTCTGAGTCTCCCACACGGGTGCAGGGCCCCAAGGAATTAGGCCATCTTCTACTGCTTTCCGAGGGCAAAGCAGAGAGCTGGATTGGAAGAGGAGCAGCCAGGACTCGAATCGGCGCCCATATGGGATGCTGGCACTGCAGGTGGCAGCTTTACCTGCTATGCCACAGCCCCAGCCCCATGGCTTATCTTCTAAGAGGTCACTGACCCTGAGATTAAATGGATTAGGTGGGTCACAGTGGATAGTTCTGGTGCAGCAGGGACAGGGCCACTGTCCTCAGTTCAGCCCTGACCAGACTGTTGGCTCCATGCATTACCTGTGAGTCACAGGCCAAAAGGGCAGTGAAAAGCCCACACACCATCTGCTAGGATGCCATCAGGATGCCTCTGGGTGGGCATAGTCTGTAAAATGGTAGCTGAAGTAGGAATCAGCTACCCCCAAAACAGCCTGAGATCACCAGGAGAGACCCCCACAACATACACAATCTGAGCCCAAACTTGCCCACCTCCCTCGAGTGGTATACTTCTGACAGGAGGAAAACATCAGGCTGAGACAGAAATAGGGCCAGACGTGAAAAACAGGGACCAGCGCTGTGGCATAGTGGGCTAAGCCTCCACCTGCGGCATCAACAACCCATATGGGTGCTGGTTCAAGTCCTAGTTACTCCACTTCTGATCCAGCTCTTTGCTATGATGGCCTGGGAAAGCAGTAGAAGATGACCCAAGTGCTTGGGCCCCTGCACCTGTGTGGGAGACCTGGAAGAAGCTCCTGGCTTTGGACCAGTGCAGCTCTAGCCATTGCAGTCATTTGAGATATGTACCAGTAGATGGAAGAGCTCTCTCACTCCCTCTGCCTCTCTGTAACTGTGTCTTTCAAATAAATAAATTAAATAATCTAAAAAAAAAGTGAAGGTCTAATCTAAAAAAAAGTGAGGTCAGTCAGAGGCCATACCAATGAGTCTTTACGGACCCAGGAGAGCCTGTGACTCCTTTCTCTGCCGCCAAAAACCCCATTGCTGGTCTCTAAGCTGGGAACAAAAGTGCCTCTGACTACAATAGCTCTTGTGTCCTACGAAGAGTTTTAGCTACAATGCTGGATTTATTTCTTACCTAAGAGGTCAGGACATCTAATTGGATGCAGACACAAAACATGCTGGACATTATGGCTAGCAGTGGGCCTTACCTGCTTCCACTCATTGACGCAAAAAATTCGGTAAGAGTCATTGCCGTATTTTCCAATACCATGAAGCTCAATTGGATACTTCCACTGCTTTGTCAGATACTCATCTGAGGAATACAACATCCTGCATGTCAGGTCAGCCTCCAGAAAGACACCTTCCCTAATGTGTGGTGGTGGGGCAGGCACACAGGACAGCAGAAAGGGACGGGAGGATTCTCTCTCCACACCCTCAGTTCTTCCCTCTGAATTCTCGCGGTTCCTTACCTCGATTTGCCTCTTCCTGACCACTGTCTTGTGCTGTGCTAACTAGACAGTGGTAACACCCTGGAGGCCAGGACTGGCCTTTCTGCTTCACTGACTTCTTTCCCTAATTCTGTCCACGTGTTCTGAGCCAATGCCAGGGAGATATGTATTGGTTAGGTCAGTGGGAGACTGTGGTTTGGGGGCAAGGACCCTGTTTTTAAGCCTTCTGTGCCTGAGCAGAATAACCTCTATTAGTGGAGCCTCCAAGGACATTAAAGTTTAAGGCATGGCTTTTTTAGATAGGTAGAAATCTATGTTTTTTTCCTTTGGGTTTATAGGAAAGCACCTGAGAACTTGATGATGGTTTTTGCTCGAAGATCATACAGACCAAGAGGCTTGAGGAGTTCTGATACATCTCTCCAGTCCGCGGCTCTCGCTACCTCGGCTGAAGGGTACTTCTCCAGAAACTCCCAAAGCACAGGTATTGCCATTTTGCCTGAGTAGTAAAAATAACCAAATGAGTACAAGAGGTCCCATAGGCTGTCTTTAAGTTCAGGTACATCTTCATCTAGAAATCTCATCCAGAGGTTTTTGTTTTCTAACCACTGACAAGAAGCCACTACCTGAACAGACAACTACTTTCAGAGTACAATACCGCCGGCGCCGTGGCTCACTAGGCTAATCCTCTGCCTTGTGGCGCCGGCACACCGGGTTCTAGTCCCGGTCAGGGCGCCGGATTCTGTCCCGGTTGCCCCTCTTCCAGGCCAGCTCTCTGCTGTGGCCAGGGAGTGCAGTGGAGGATGGCCCAAGTGCTTGGGCCCTGCACCCCACGGGAGACCAGGATAAGTACCTGGCTCCTGCCATCGGATCAGCGCGCCGGCCGCAGCAGCCATTGAAGGGTGAACCAACGGCAAAGGAAGACCTTTCTCTCTGTCTCTTTCACTGTCCACTCTGCCTGTAAAAAAAAAAAAAAAAAAAAAAAAGAGTACAATACTAATACTAGTCATCTACTGAGCTAACAGTTCTGAAACCTGGTCTTGTGTGAGATTACTTTTAGATAATCATTTTGATAGATAACCAGTGCAGAACCATACAGAATACAAGGTGCAGCCAATGAAACACAGGCCTTTATATATGTTCAAGGACAGAAAAATGGTAAGAGTTTTACTGATGGCCAAAATTGATTTCAAAGAACATTTGCCCCTTAATGCTGGAAAAGCTTTGGGCAGTATCCAATCTAACCTCTCACAGGTGAGGACTGTGAAGGCTAAAAGACTAAGGCCTACCTATGGTCACACAGACTTGGAATGGACCTTGTACCCAGGCCACCTAATCTATTCAGCACTCTTCCTCCTCATTACACTCTCTATGAGGACAAGGTGTGTCGCTCCCCCTTTTCGTGGAGGAACAACACTGAACCCTGCCTAGGCTTCATATCCGAGTCACAGCACCATTATGTCGCTCCCCGTCTTCATGGAGGAACGACACAGGACCCTGCGCTGTTCTTTCGTCTGCTCGGCCCTCCCCGGGTTTGCTGCTGGTTCTTCCCGGGTTGGCTACCGTCCCTTCCACCTCCGTGGAAGGGCGGTTCCCCCTGCCACTTTCCCCACTTCCGCGGGGGAGCGGCACACCGCCGGCCGGCTCTCTCGGGGGCTGCTCAGGTGTTCCCTTTAGATGTTCCTGGTGCATGTTGTCTCTCTCCTCCTTTATAGTCCTCTTCCGCCAATCCCAACTCTGCTACCCACACGCTGAGTACGCTGCTCTCCTGCAATCAGGAGCAGGTCCTGCTGTTTATTGGTTGAACTGGAGGCAGCTGTGTAGAAGCTGTTTCCTCCTCTCCCAGCGCCATATTGTGGGAGAGCAGATGCATAGAATAAGTCTTAATTCTAGTAACTTAGTCTAGTCCGAGTTGCTCCCAGTTGCTTCCCACAAAGGTGAAAATAATTCACAAACCTGAGGTCCGATTGAGAAATATGGTCGCAATGAGCAGCTTCCATGGGTCATGAAAAAGCGTTTCTTGGACGAGATTAAAAGGTGACCGAGGAGGTGTCCACTTCTTAAAGGCTTTGCGTCGTGGGGGGCTAAGAGCTGAACAAACACACAGCATCAAGACTGAACACTGGAAATATATTTAAAATCTGATGTTCTTAGGTCTTCAAAGAAGGAGGTACCTTTCTCTGAAGGGAGGAGAGAACTTCCACTTTGACTATGACCTTGTCTAAATAAGACAAGAGTCGGAGAACTCAAAAGGCTTCCATAGCCTTGGAAACTCATGACTGGTGCATAGGGAGATTACTGATGCCATAAACAGGAGTGTCAATTTGTAAAGTCAACAACAGGAGTCACTGTGCACTTACTCCTCATGTAGGATCTCTGTCCTTAATGTGCTGCACATTGAGATTTAATGCTATAACAAGTACTCAAACAGTATTTTTCACTTTGTGTTTCTATGTGGGTGCAAACTGTTGAAATCTTTACTTAATGTATACTAAACTGATCTTCTGTATATATAGAAAATTGAAAATGAATCTTGATATGAATGGAAGGGGAGAGAGAGCGGGAATAGGGGAGGGTTGCGGGTGGGAGGGAAGTCATGGGGGCGGGGACGCCAATGTAGTCCATAAGCTGTACTTTGGAAATCTATATTCATTAAATAAAAGTAAAAAAAAAAATCTGATGTTCTTTCTGTGAAAGGGATACCTGCTTTGTTATACTTGCTGGAAAAATACAGGCTTGTTTTTCTTCTCTCTATTTGTGTTCGTGGGATGGTGTCTTCTGAAAAGGAAGAATGAACACTGTTCACACAATCTATGGTTCAGCCTAAAGAAAGATGCAGGGATGCAAATGATAACAATACCACAGCTACTAAAATGCCTCCCAAGCACTACTGTAATCACTGGCATAAATTAACCAACTGAATCCTCATGATCTGTGAGCAAGTTACAAGATTATTTCTTATTTCTACTTTACAGACAAGGAAAACTGGGGCACAGAGAAATTAAGTAACATGCCCAAAGTCACATAGCTGTTAACAGTCGGAGCTAAAATCCGAACCCAAGCAGTCTGGCCAAAGTCCATGGCCCCCCCCCCCCTTTTTTTAAGATTTATTTATTTATTTGAAAGTCAGAGTTATACAGAGAGAGGAGAGGCAGAGACAGAGAGAGAGAGGTCTTCCATCCGATGGTTCACTTCCCAGATGGCTGCGATGGCCGGAGCTGCGCCGATCCTAAGCCAGGAGCCAGGAGATTCTTCCAGGTCTCCCATGTGGGTGCAGGGGCCCAAGGACTTGGGCTATCTTCTACTGCTTTCCCAGGCCATAGCAGAAAGCTGGATCAGAAGAGGAGCAGCCGGAACTAGAACCGGCGCCCATATAGGATGCCAGTGCTTCAGGCCAGGGCAATAACCCGCTGTGACACAGCGCCAGCCCTATATATAAACTTTGACCACCTTGGGAAAGGTCCCAAGGCTTTTTTTTTCTGATTAAGATTTATTTATTTATTTACTTATTTGAAAGGTAGAGTTGCAGAGAGGCAAAGGCAGAGAGAGTGAGAGAGAGGTCTTCCCTCCTCTGGTTCACTCCCCAGATGGCCACAATGGCCGGAGGGAGCTGTGCTGATTCAAAGCCAGGAGCCAGGAGTTTCTTCTGGATCTCCCATGCAGGTGCAGGAGCCCAAAGATTTGGGCCATCTTCCACTGCTTTCCCAGGCCACCGCAGAGAGCTGGACTGGAAGTGGAGCAGCTGGGACTCAAACCAGGGTCCATATGGGATGCAAGCACCGAAGGTGGCCGCTTTACCCCCTACCCCACAGCGCCAGCCCTGAGTCTATGCCTTTAACCACTCTGTTCTCTATGATTTATGTTTGGAGCTCATGGCACTGAAAATTAGGTACAGTTTAGAATATGTTAAACTGTGACACATTTCTACAAGGGTTTGTTAAAATATTTTTTAAGGATGGAAAACTGGCACAGTAGTTAAGTTACTACTGGAGATGTTCACTTTCCACAATAGAATGCCTGGATTGAGTCCCAGCTACTCCATTTCCAATCCTGCTTCCTGCTGATGCACACCCTAGGAAGTGGCAGGAGGATGGCTCAAGTACTTGGGTTCTTGCTGCCCACCTGGGAGACCTGGGTGGAGCTCTGGGCTCCTCCCTTCAACCTGGTCCAGCTCTGGCTGTTGTGGGCATTTAAGGAGTGAATCAGGAGATGGAAAATCTCTGTGTCTGTGCCTTTCAAATAAAATGAAAAATAAATAAATAAATAAATTGGGGGGCGCACAGCAATGTGACATAACAAGTAAAGCCTCTGCCTGTGAAACTAGCATCCCATAAGGGCACTGGTTCATGGGCTGCTCCACTTCCAGTCCAGCTCCCTGCTATTGGCCTGGGAAAAGCAATGGAAAATGGCCCAAGTTGTTGCCACCCATGTGGGAGACCCGGACAGAGTTCCTGGCTCCTGGCTTCCGCCTGGCCCAGCCCTAGCTGTCGTGGCCATATGGGGAATAAACCAGTAGATCGAAGATCCTTTCTTACTCCCCACCCCCCAACTCTTTCAAAATAAATAAATCTTAAAAAAAAATGTTATAATCATTATTGCTCAGTGATAATTTTTCTTAATTTTCCCTATTGCTCAAAATTTCTTCTGTGAACACTTATATTAACCAAAAACGGGATACAGATAAAATATAAGTTCCAAGAAAAACCTAAGATTTGGACCCTGGAACACCTGAGACCACTATCTACTGGGAGATTCTACCTACCAGGAACTGGTGTTATCAGACTTCTCAAATTTCTAAAATCATCACATTTAAATACTTCCTTTAGCTATACCCTGAAAATCTGAATATCTGACATTTGTATAGCATGAAGCCATTGTTTTCACTTCTCATTTTACTTGATAATATTAAAGATGTGAAAAACAGGATTAGTGAGGGTTGCTACTTTTTAAAAAAAAATTTTTTTTTTTTTTTTTTTTTGACAGGCAGAGTTAGAGAGAGACAGAGAGAAATGTCTTCCTTTGCCATTGATTCATTCTCCAAATGGCCACTACGGCCGGCGCGCTTTGCCGATCCGAAGCCAGGAGCCAGGTGCTTCCTCCTGGTCTCCCATGCGGGTGCAGGGCCCAGACACTTGGGCCATCTTCCACTGCTTTCCCAGGCCACAGCAGAGAGCTGGATTGGAAGAGGAGCAGCTAGGACTGGAACTGGTGCCCATACGGGATGCTTGGGAAGCAGGCGGAGGATTAACCAACTGAGCTATAGTGCCAGCCCCTTAAAGATTTTTTTTTTTTTGACAGGCAGAGTGGACAGTGAGAGAGAGACAGAGAGAAAGGTCTTCCTTTGCCGTTGGTTCACCCTCCAATGGCCGCCGCAGCCAGCGCATTGCACTGATCCGAAGCCAGGAGCCAGGTACTTCTCCTGGTCTCCCATGGGGTGCAGGGCCCAAGCACTTGGGCCATCCTCCACTGCACTCCCGGGCCATAGCAGAGAGCTGGCCTGGAAGAGGGGCAACCGGGACAGAATCTGGTGCCCCGACCGGGACTAGAACCCGGTGTGCCGGCGCCGCAAGGTGGGAGGATTAGCCTAGTAAGCCGCGGCGCCAGCCAAGATTTATTTATACAACAGGCAGAGTGACAGGCAAAGAAAGTGGGAGATAGTAGGGGGTGGCAGAGAGAGAGCGAGCACAAGGGAGAGAGGGATCTTCTATCTACAGGTCACTCCCCAGATGGCCACAATGCCCAGGGATGTACTTGGGCCATTCTCTGTTGCTTTCCTGGGCCCATTAGCAGGGAGTTGGATTTGAAGTGCTGCAGCCAGGACTGGAACCAAAGCTCTGATATGGGATGCTAGCTGTCACAGTGGCAACTTAACCGCTGCACCACAGTGCTAGCTCCTGCTTCTCTAGTTTGAATAGGAAGCCCAGCAGGAAGTAAAAAAAGAGAACTAAGCAGACTGCTTTTACTAGCTACTTGTTAACTTTTTCTGCAGGTTCCTATAAATAATCACCAATTAGCCTTCTTTATTGCTAGTTTACTTGGCAATTTCTACCTAGGCCAATGGGAAGTCTACTACTCCAGCGGACATCAAGTAACCCAGGAGTACTTCACTGTATGTTGAGAGCTAGACTTGGTTAAATTTAGGATGAATAGGATTCTTTCCAACTTAGTCATAAAAGTATGTTTTTAATATTTACATTTTCCCATTATAATAGTAATCAGTCTACACAAACTCCAAAGTTTTCTTTAAGCAGCTCAGTTTTTACACAGTCCCTAGGCAGACATGGCCATTTTCTGTTAAAGGCAGAAAAATTCCAGTCTCTGAGGAGACACAAAGCCACGGGTGGGACACAGCGAGAATCAAGTGTCACCCCTGTTCCACCAATTTGTTCAGGTTGTTTTCCCATAGGGTTTTAAGTAAAATTACTATTCTTCTTTAAAGAGTTATTCATTATACCATAATGGCATAATAAATTACTAATACAGGGCTGCTCAAATGGGCTCTTTTTTTATCTCTTATTCACTGAGGTATTATAAAAGCAGAACTGCTAAGCTCTCAATTCTGTATTAAGAGCACACTACAAATAATAGATGAACTATGTGATTATACTTCTGAATTATTTAGAGTGCCAAGGCATTTTAGGGAAGCATTACATTATAATAGAAGCTAAAAATGACTATGATATGCACAAAATGAAATTGGTAGTCACTCATAAGTAGTAAGTAAGAAGAGGGGTGTGAGGAAAGGACACTGACTAGTCTTGAGCAGTTCAGGAACCAAAGTGCATGCTCCAAGTTTTCCACATGTAAAGCCTTTTTAATCTTCAAGTCTTAAGATTACCAGCTGGAAAGAGAATGGGGGTGCTGGCACTTTGGTGTAGCGGGTAAAGCTGCCACCTAGTTCGATACCCAGCTGCTCCACTTCCAATCCAGTTCTCTGCTATGGCCTAGGAAAGAAGATAGCCCAACTGCTTGGAGCCCTGCACTCGTGTGGGAGACTCGGAAGAAACTGCTGGCTCCTGGCTTCGAATTGGCCTGGCTCCAACCGTTGTGTGTGTGGGGAGTGAACCAGAAGATAGAAGACCTCTCTCTCTTTCTCTGTAACTCTGCCTTTCAAATAAATAAATCTTTAAAAAAAAAAAAAAAAAAAAGAGGGGCCAGCGCTGTGGCACAGCGGGTGAAGCCGCCACCTGCAGTGCTGCCATCCCATATGGGCACCGGTTCGAGTCCCAGCTGCTCCACTTCTGATCCAGCTCTCTGCTGTGGCCTGGGAAAGCAGTAGAAGATGGCACAAGTCCTTGGGCCCCTGCACCCGTATGGGAGACCCAGAAGAAGCTCCTGGTTCTTGGCTTCAGATTGGTGCAGCTCCGGCTATTGTGGCCAATTGGGGAATGAACTAGTGGATGGAAGACAACCCCCCTTCTCTCTCTGTGTAACTGTGACTTTCAAATAAATCTTAAAAAAAAAAAAAAAAAAAAAAAGAACGGGAAGAAAGGAAACAGCCATTGAGAAGGGAGCCCAGCCCCACCTGCTACGTTGGGGAGAGGACGTGGCAGCTGTTAAAGGGAAAACTCTCCTTTGCCCAGGCACCATGGCAGTAACCAGCTGATCCTCTCTCTGCCACAGGGAAGGACTTGAAAATCAGTTAGACAAGGCCTTAGGAGCGAGTAGACTATATTTGCCATGTGGCCTTATTTCTCGGCTCTCTTCCCATATCTTAACTGTGCATAGGCCGGAAATACAAGACCTGGGAGTCTACACTCCTCATCACGTAACGTCTAATAGCACTTTAAAGCACTGAATACCTTGAAGTATTTTCTCAGAAGTCAAGTCTGTCTCGGTTTGTGAGCAGCTGCTGTCCATTTCAGCGCCACATCTTAAAATGTCAGCATGCAAATGCTCCTTCCTCCCCCCAGTGTCTCCTTTTGTTCTGATTCCCTCTGATTCTGAAGAGGTATCCTCATGCTTCTGACTGTGTTCTGCTTCTTTGGTCGAACCTAATTCATTTGTGACTCCAGAAGTTAACTGTTCAAGATGAAAACTTGATTCTGAACTTGATCTTTCTTTCATAAGGCTCTTTTCAGCACTGGTCACACCGAGGGGCTGGCTGCCTGCCCTGGCATCGGAAACGCAGAGCGCTCTCTCAAGCTCACCCTCCTGCGGAACAGGCTCTCTCTCAGCGCCTGCTTTATTACACACGGCGTTTCTTTTCCTACTACTTTGAACAGAATCTGAACGATTCTTCCCGAACCCTTTTTTAGTTTTCTTAATGTGAATTCCTTTTAACACAGTCTCCTTTCCTTTGGACTTTCTGCCTTTTCCAGAGGCAACATCGTGAACACCCTCATCTTCTCTCGAAGGCAGATGAATGGAAGCAGGGTTAGAGAGTCCTCTGTTACCCTGCAACTCGGAACAAGCACTTGGCAGAGGACACTCATCCTTCTCCTGCCTGCTTCGTGTCCTGAGGTTCCAGTTTGAAACGTTCCTGCTGTTCTGCAGTTGAGACGTGAGATCTGCCACGCTGCAATCTTTTTTTCTTGACTTGGTGCCCCTTTTAGGAACCAGAGTAAAATCAAAATCTTCTGGGTGAAGAGACGTCTCCCCATTTTTGTGCAGATAATTAGTAAGTGACCTTCTGGATCTGAACTTCAGTCCCTGGGGGCTAGAAGACGACACTGAATGAAACTCAATGCTAGTAAAAATAGCGACGTTCAAAAGAACTGGACTACGCTTCAGATTTCTAATTCATCATTTCCAAATGTTGTAATGAGCATTCCTCATTTAAAAAGAAAAATAAAAAAGTGCTAACAAGCACTTTAAAATGGTATCTTCTATAACAGCATAAAGTAAATTTATAAATATCACGTAAATGTAACCTCCTCATTAACTATTCAGATAGTAGGGGAGATGAAATGTGTAAATGTCCCTGAATCACCTGATACAATGAACCAATGACACTGAAAGAACAGAATACTCAATGGTTTTTGGTAAAAAAAGATATAAGCCAAGATGTTTGTTGTATATTCTCACGACCTCTCAAGACAAAATTATTGTGCTGTAGTGTCTTTACGGCCTCGTGAGCTTACCTGATAAAATACACATCAAATTTCCCCGCTGTCTTCCCAGACAACCTTTGCTTCACAACTCTTTCCCATCCACATGGAACCGACTTGGGGCTTTCTGTCACTGCAGTGCCACCACACCCAGCAGAAGCAATGGGTTCTGGCAGCAGAGGGTTACACGCACTGCTTCCATTTACCACCATTTGTTTCTCATCTTCTCCCGCTCTTTCCAATCTCACAGCATCATCCCTGGAAAAACAACACACAAGTGATTAACTCATTTAAAACTGATTCCCTTTTTTCTTATTCCATATCAACCCATGACAGTCTGGAATCCATATGGATTATTCAGGTTAAAATCGGAGAGATTAAAGTTAGCATGAACCAGTCTTGTTCAACAGGTTATCTTCTTGTCCACCACAGAAGTTTCTTCTCCTCCAACATGAGTTTTAAAGTATGGGAAACCCCTATTAAAAATGCTAATCATCCAATAAGGCTGTTATAGAGATTTCTGGTGGCACTTGGTCTAAGTCTGAGAATATGAACCAACAGCTGAGTCCAGGATTAACAGAAACCCTTGAAGCACTCAGTGAGTGATCACCTCCATTCACCAGCTCCCCTCTGCAAATAAACGAGGTACACATTTTACCTATAATATGTGTGTTTTTCTGGGCCAAAGTGTCTTTCATTTTGACCAGATGTTGCAAGCCTCCTAAAATAAATAATTTCTGATTTTGAATTCGCAATCTCTTTAACTCTTGATCCTCATGATGCTAACTTTGTGAGATTGGTAACGTTTACTCTCATTTCACCGATGAAAGTGGGTGAGAGGCAAGTTAAGTGACTTGCACAACTGATACCAGAACCCAGGTCCACTACACCTTAGCCTAACACTTCTCCCCTGTGCCGTTCCCGAAAAGCTTCGGTCAAGTGCATCCTACTCACTGACTCACACATTTTAAACGCTGGATCCGTCTCCACTGCTCAACTAACCCAACTTCTTTTCTACAAACAGGGAAACTAAGCAGCAACCAGTGACTAACCAGAGTGAGAACCACGGTTAAATAGTTTGGGGACTGGGCTGTTCTAATGGAAGCCACAGTTTGCATTTCCCAGGAGAGGGGACAGAAACCTTGCGCAGTCCGCGCCACACCGACGGCTCTGCCATTTCCTAGCCGTGTGCCCAAAAGCAAGCCACTTCAGCATTCGATGCTGGCGGGAAGACCTCCCCCGACGCGGTTCTGAGGATGCGTTTCCTAACAAGGCAGGCCACCCTCGCCTCACAGCACACGCACGCCCGGACGCCTCCCGTTGCTGCTCCCGCGGCCCGGGTCGAACGGGAGACCTCTCCCGGCGCCTCTTCGCTTCCCTCAGCTCCCCCAGTCGCTTCGGGGCCGGAAGCGGGGCGCACCCTGGGCTGACCCAGCTCTCAGTACCTCAAGCCCAGAAAGGCCCACCCCGCCTACTCGCCAGCTCCCATTTTACAAGGGTGAAGGGGCGGCCCGAAAGGGGACAGTCACTTGCCCGAGGTCGCAGGGCTGGGCTGGGGCTGGGCGCTCGCTACAGGAGACCGCAGGGGCAGCTCCGCCATCCCCCAGGCTCGGGCTCTCCATCTCAGCCGTGCCACCCTCAAAGCGGGCTCCAGCTGCGACCCACGGCCGAGAGCTACGAGGCCCTGGAGCGGAAGAGAAGCAAGAGGTAAAAACCTCTGCCCCTCAGGCCGCTGAGATAAAACCAGTCTGAATGTAGTGAATGAACGCGGGAAAGACTACACAGTTGCTTTCCGGCCGCCCCCGCCTCCATAACTACCACTTCCACGGCTCCGCCAATCATATCCTTTATCGGGGAAAACGTCCCGCCCCCTCTACCCGTCTCGACCAATGGCGCACGCCTTGGTGGCGCTTAACGCCTTCTGGGCTCCCTTCGTCGCTTTTACTGCTTTTCTCGCCCTCCCTTTTAGGCATGCGCACTCGGAGCTACGGGGGTCGCTCGCGCGCCGCTCACTGCGCATGTGCGTTGCCAGGGGTAGCGCGGGTAGCCAAATTGGCTCGTCGAGCGGAGCGGGTTGCTGAGGCGGGGAGGAGGGGCCCGAGTCGTGAGGGAAACCGCGATGAGGGCCGTGCTGACGTGGAGAGATAAAGTCGAGCAGTGGTGAGGCGCGGGGCAGTCTGGAGGAGCGGGGAGGGCGGAGCGCCTTCGGGGATGGCGGCAGCCGCGGCGGGAACCGGCGCGGTTGCCAGGGGCAACGGGCCTGCGGCCTGGGCGGAGGGCCGCGGACCGGGGGTCTGGGAGCCCGCGGGGTCACCCTCCCGGGGGCGGCGGCCGTTGGAGGCGTTTTGGGCATCCTCAGGGAGCGGTCCCTCGGCTGAACTCCGTCAGGGTCGCCGCGCCCGCGCGTTGCCCGTGCCCTCGGTGGCTGGATTTCTCCGCACCGCCGCACTGAACTTTCTCTGAAGTGCGGTTTTTAGGTTTCCCACGGAAACTTAGGTACAACGTGTATGAGAAACGAGTGTCGCTTGCTTTTAAGTGTCAGGGGAGTGTCCAAGTACAGCTGGGAGGCGCCCGGACGCCGCTGCCGGGGAGCGGGGCGGGCCTCTGGGCCCGGAGGGTGGCCGCTGCCCTCGAAAGGTGCTAAGGTGAACGGCAGCGAACCCGGCCCTGCTCGCCGGCTGGCGTGTTTCGTGCCCTTTAAAAGTCACCTGCACCGCCCATCACACCACGGTACATTTCGGGCAACACGGACTGCGTGGGTGATTCTCAGCCTGACTTTCAAGAATCTTCCTGGATGGTCTTTTCAGCCCCCTGGCCCAGTGGCGGGCCACGGGGGTCAGACATGTGTTCCCTGTCTTTGCTCATCTCACGGTGAGATCCTGGGCGTCCACTACGGGCCCCTTCGAGCAGTGCCGCAGCCATCTCCGTAGTGAGTGATGGCTTTGCGGCTACAAACTCAAGAGTTTGCGTGACAAACTCAAGAGCGTGCAGGGGTCAGGCAGGGACATAAATGAGAGATGCGTGTTGGTAAACGCAAGGAATGGTCCGTGTTCCTTAGGAATATTCTATCTTGCACCCTACATCGCTTGAAACACGTGGCGCGCTCAGTGTGTCGCTTATTTCTACTTTTAATAGACTTGAGTTTAAAAAAAAAAAACATACCTCTGTTGTGAAAGTGCCCCCAGTGCAAACTGGTGACACCTGGCACCTGCACGTGTGGCTTGGATGCCACCGAGTAAGAGTGACAAGGACGGTGGGAAACTGGAGAGCGCCTGCTGTACTCTGCCCGTTGCCACCATGTAGCAACTGGCCTTGTGTGCTCAGATCTTCCTGTTTTTACCAGAAGCTGCAAATCTGGGCTTCTCTCTGAAATGTCCTAATTTTTACATGTTGGCATCTAATCTGGAAAAACAAAAGAAAACACCATGTGGGCCAGACAAAACATTTGCTGGCCCAGTGCAGCCTGATTTGCTGTGTTCTCAACCCCTGGCACAGAATTTTGTTCATTTCTCTCTTGTGGTACTTAGAGTCTATCCAGAATAAAGGCCAATTTTTAATCTGTTTAATCCAGAAGTCTAGAAACTCTTTAAAAAGCAATGGCTATATTTTATTTATTTCCGGATTATTCCAGAGCTTGGTCAAGTTGGTGGTGGTTATTACTATTTGATGGCTACATGTATTCATCGAATGGATGAATAAGTGAGTGAGTAATGAACAAGCATTGATTATTTGGTTTTGGCCAGTCGTAGGTTTCTGTTAGAACAGAGGGCACACGGGTTCTGACGGCAGCTGGACAGTCAGTTGGTAGTCCAGAAGGACGCAGAACAAAACAAAAGTCTATAAAAAACAGAGAGTAGAACTCAACACAGATCAGCCCTTCCTCACTGACCCGGCCTCTGCCTCTTCGGCTTCCAGTCTGACCTTCACATGCGACAGACTCTGTTTCTAGACTGCGCTTACATTACAGGTCAGATCGTGCCTATGGCTAGGTGGTTCTTATGATCACTGTCCCCATGGGCTTGCTCACATTTGAATTTATCCTTTCCAGTTCAGCCTCCGACTTTTCCTACCCAAAGATCCTTCCCAAATGCTCTCTTAGGCGTCTGTGAACTCTGGTTTTCCCTTTTAAATGCAGTGCCTCAGGTTGATGTCACCCATGATGCCATATTTGCTGGCCCATCTTATTCCAGTCAGGCTACTCTCCAGCAGTATTTACAGAGTACCTGCTGCAGGCCAGATGTGGACACACGTTTCCTTGGTTAATCTCCACAGCAACCTGTGAGGTTGGGATTGTTATCCTATTTACAAAGGAGGAATCAGATTTAGTGAGGTGTCACAATTTGCCTAGGATTACAAAACAAGTAAGTGGCGCTAAGTGATTGTGTAGGGTTTGGAGAGTTGTCTCGGAATTTCAGTGTGCAGTGGGCTGGGTGCAAGATTGGCACAGGACAAAGGTTGGATAGAGAATTCACGCTCTATCTGTGCCATGGAATTTGATGATGTATCTTTTTTTTTATAATTCTGTTTCATGTTTTTAAGATTTATTTATTTATTTGAGAGGCAGAGAGAGAGAGAAAGACAAAGAGAGGTCTTCCATCTGCTGGTTCACTCCCCAAATGGTTGCAATGGCCGGAGCTGGGCTGACCTGAAGCCAGGAGCCAGGAGCTTCTTCCGGGTCTCACATGCGGGTGCAAGGGCCCAAGGACTTGGGCCATCTTCGCTGCTTTCTAGGCCACAGCAGAGAGCTGGATTGGCAGTGGAGCAGCCAAGACTCGAACCAGCGTCCATATGCCGGCTTTACCTGCTGCGCCACAGCACTGGCCCCAGTGATCTATCTTTTGACTCTGTCTTTTTGGTAAAAGGGGCAGTGGGAAGAGGGAGCCTCCTGCAGGGGTGCTGACTGCCTGCAGACCTGTGAGCCTGCCAGGGAAGGTGCCGGCGGAGGCTGCAGGCTGTCTTGTGGAATTCTGGCCCAGGTGAGGGAGTCAGGACTACTGGATTCTTCCCAAATCTTGAGCTTTCGTGATGTCATTAAAGTCTGAAGGGGTTGAGATGAAATTTTACCAGCTTGTCATTTACTGTATGTGCATTGTATGTCTAAAACAAAGCAACAGACCTATGATGCAGTGGGTCTACAAATGTATAAAATGTGGTCCATGTCCTTGAATCGCTTACGACTAGAGAGACAACACAGTATCTGAAACAGTGAAAATATAGGAGACTATATCGAATTCCCACAACCTGTATTATACAGATTCCAGGTACAGCAAGAGTTTGCTTTGGAGTAAATCAGACCCTCTGTGTTAAATTTTGGAAGGCAATTTCAAGAATTTCAGGGAAAATAGGTTTTCACATCTGAAAGGAGAATGGTTTAAGCTTGACCCAAATGAAACACTCAAAAGTGATTTCTTGGTGCCCAGCATTGTGGCTTAGCGGGTAAAGCTGCCACCTGATGCCAGCATCCCATATAGCTGCCAGTTTCCAGTCCTGGCTGCTCTACTTCTGATCCAGCTCTCTGCTGTGGCCTGGGAAAGCAGTGGAAGATGGCTTAAATCCTTGGGCCCCTGCATCTACCTGGGAGACCCAGAAGGAGCTGGCTCCTGGCTTTTGCCTGGCTGAGCCCTGGCCATTGCGGCCATCTGGTGAATGAACCAGCAGATGGAAGATACCTCTCTCTCTCTGTAACTCTGACTTTCATATAAACAAATGTTTTTTTTTTTTAATAAAAAAAAATAAAACAAGTGATTTCCTGATAGGTCAACCCAAGATGACCCTTATAAAGAAGAGGCCACACAGGACTCACTTTGATGAGCTCAGATGTGTGCAGGGCAAAGGGCAGCCACATACCCAAGGGCAATTACAGGTGAGAGGTGCAGACCCCTTTTTTCGTACTCCATCGCAGCAACCCACAGGTGTCAGCTGTTACTTGCAAGGCTGGCTTGTGTACACTGTGAGGGGGGAAGGCATCTCTCCTTGTTTTATAGGTGAGGATGACAGCCCAGATGAAAGATAAGATTTTTTTTACCTCCCCTGTGCTTCGAATGTGAAATGTGCCAAGGGCATTTACCATGGGTTCCAAGAAAGAAAGTGCAAGAAATAAGGCCCCGATCTGTTTCTACATAATACGAGAGGAAGCTGGAGAACTCCAAGCCCGAGTTTGCTTCGTCCAGAAGCATGCCCAGCTGGAACGCATGTAGCCATCACCTGTTCCTGCTCTCCGTCAGCCAGCGGGTATCACTGCATAAACAACGTGCCTCCTGCTGTAGTCCTTCTCTGTAACAGCTTCCCACTGGGTGGTACTTTCCTTGAGGGCAGGGAGGGACTCGACTCATCTTGTATCTAGTAGTGCCCAGCGCCCACCGGACACTGAATATCTGCACAGATTTACTAGCCTTCACGTTTCTCAGTTAGTCTAGCCTTTAACGGTATTCTCAGAAGAGTTAGTGCCCTCAGCTGTTGACCCTTTGAGTCATTTCTGGCGTCTGGCTTCTGGACAAGAGGAAATTGGGACACAGCGCTAACTGCCTCATGGATCATGATTTAACGGACTGCCAAGCTATGGTGGTTGAATGGGATTTGCAACCAAATGTGATTCTTAGCCATTATTTTTCTCCCCATACTACACACAAGTGTTTCATAATGGAAACAAAGTTTGCTTTCCTGGCCATTAGCAGATCTCATGGTTTGGGTTCTTAATTGTTTCTTTGTCTTGTCTTGTCTCCTGTTTAGTATATATGACCTCGCCTTTAAGCCTGATGGAACGCAACTGATTTTGGCTGCAGGAAACAGATTACTGGTAGGATTTTGTCTGAGTTTCCTTTTTAAGTGCTTCTCCCCGCCCCCTCTTGTAAGTACTCTGAAATTTGACCCTTTTTTTTGAGATAAAAAAGGCAAGGGCGGAAAAACCAGTCATTACTTTTTAATAGGGAAGGAAATGGGCTATTTAAAACAGGTAAGTAAACTGTCTATCAGATAGGAACTTGTGAACAAAACCTCCTTTGGAGTCATTAATCTTTCCCTTTCTTCTTTGAGACACCCATAAAAAAGTTTAAGACAATTAATCAAAATGCCTTTGAAAGTGGGCTGGTGTCAATTCATATTTTGTCCCCATGAAAAATTGAAGCAACAGGACTGAAGGCACTGCTTCCATGGGAAGCCAGATAGCCTGACCCTAACTTTTAGGCCCTGGCATACCTAAACAATTCCATATGGACGCTGTCCTATTTTTCCTATTTTCAAAGCACATAAGCTCCCTCTGGAACCTATCCCAGTGAATAAAAGTAATTTTCAGAGAACTTTTTATGTTTGACCTAAAAACCTCAATCTGAGCGCTCCTTCTTCCTGCGTAAATCTGCTTCCTCTTCTCTGTTGTCTCTAGATATGGAGGCTGACAGATCTCCATTCTTTGTATGGTGACTACGTAATCTTAAAACTGCAGTTAAATTGTTGTGCAGACTTCTCTCCAAGGTGAAAGGTCTTGTTAGTTTCCCTTCACAGGTGTTCTCCAACACTGTTTACCCTTTCAGAGCATTTTGCCCCAATTTCTCAGGTGGCATGGTGTTTTTAACTGTGTTTGTAGATGTTACACAGCTATAATAGATCCTGAATTCCTGCGACAGATGGGTTTTATAACACTCCCTTCTACTTAAAGGCCCTCAGCTCAGGTCTGTGACTTTTAGACTCTAGTAGCAAATATGGAACATCTCTGTATGAAGTTGATGTTAGGGGCAGGGCTGGCACTAAAATTTAATCATGTTGTAGCTGGCTCTTTGAATGCACTGGCTTTATTTGGGAGAGCCAAATGCGGTTTGTTGAGAGTCTCAGTGGAGTAATTGAAACTTTGTCTCTCCAAGATTAGTGGTTCCTAGTCACATGTGTGTAGAATCAGGACCTCCACTCCTTGGTTATCCACTTAAGTCTTCTTTCTCGTTTTCTGGTTTCACAGTGCAGTTTTTGTTTGATAAAAATTTAGAGTATTGACATATTCTGTTATAAAAATTAAAATAGCTGTAGCAATCCTGCAGGAACTCTGACAGATATCATGTAGATGATCCATACTTTCGTCTTTTTTTCCCTAGGTTTATGACACTTCTGATGGCACCTTACTTCAGCCCCTCAAGGGACACAAAGACACTGTGTACTGTGTGGCGTATGCGAAGGATGGTGAGAGGCGCCTCAGAGCTATTCATGCTCTGCTGACTCATTCACTCTTTAGTGCTTTTTTGTAAGCTCAAATGTAGCCTGTAGCTTCGGAAGATAGTGAAATCGCTTGGACTTCAGTTCCCTCACCCAAATCAACAGTGTTCTTTGAAGGTCATAGTATGCTGCAGGCACTGTTGAGGGTGCTTGAGATGCTTCAGAGAACAAAACAAAGGTCCTTGCCCTTGTGGGGCTTGTATTCCACTGGGGAGGGGGAGAAGGAAGAAGGTATGAGGGAAGACTTGTGAACATTGTAAATAAGTAAAATAAAGGGTGGGTGTGTGGCACAGCAGGTTAAGCCACCACTTGGGATGCCCGCATCCCATATTGGAATCGGTTCGAATCCCAGCTGCTCATATCTGATCCATTTTCCTGCTGATAGATCCCTGAGAGTCAGCAGATGGTGGCTCAAGTGCTTGGGCTCCTGCTACCGTGTGAGAGACCTGGGTGGACTTTGGGGCTTCTGGCTTCAGCCTTGTCCAGCAGTGGCTATTGTGGGTACCAGGGAGTGAACCAGCAGATAGAAGATTCATTCATTATCTCTCTCACAGTTTTCAAGTGATGAAAAATAAACATTTAAAAAAATAGGTAACTTAAGAGAATGCTGGAAGGTAAGAAGTGTGGAAAAAGAGAAAGTGGAGCAGAGTAAGGAGGATTGAGAATGAGGGACCTGGGAGTATTGAGTAGGGGAGTTAAGGTGGGGTCACGGAGATGGGGACAGGTGAGCGGAGACTTGAAGGCCTGATGCAGTAGGCATCTGGGGAAGAGCCCCTTTGCAGAGGCCTCAGATGGGATTGTGCCTGCCAGGAGCTGGGCATAGAGACCCAGAGAACAGTAGGGGATGAGGTAGAGAGGTGGTGCACATTGGGTAGCCAGGTTGTCAGCTGTTGTAAGAACTCTGGCTTTGGTTCTCAGTGCACATGAGGAGGGCTCAGATCTGGTTTACATTTTTGAAATGATCCCTTTAGCTGCCTACTGGAAGCAGCTTATAAGAGGTGAGGATCACATCAGGGAGACAAATGAGGAAGCATCCTGCAGGCAAAGGGTGACCCCCGCTCAGACCTCTGTGGGCAGAGGAAGTGGCGAGAAGTAATCAGGATTCCAGACATGTTTTCAAAGTGGAGCCAGCATTCACCGGGGAGATGGATACAGGATGTGAAAAAAATGCCAAGGCTGAGTCCCAGGATTCTGACCTGAGCGAATGAAAGAACAGGGTTGCTGTCCACTGCAGTGGGTGGAGAAAGCTTGTTGTGGAAGATCAGGGGTTCTGTTTTGGGTGTGTTGGACTTGAGGAAAGTTGATGCTATAGGACAGAGGATAGAGAATTGCTGGGATAGGGATGTCGAGTGGGCAAAAAGAGATGGGGCTTAGGGCATGGATGGGCATTTGCTTTGGATAGGGGCGTGGTGGCAAGCTCAGGTGCTGGCAGGTGGGAGTGTGGGTATTATGAGTCTACTGGAAATTTTCTTCATTTCCTTCCATGTTTCAGTGAGATAAGAAGTAACATCAGCTGAGAGTAAGGATGGGGAGGGAGGTGTCAGAGTTTGGAATAACAGGAAAAAATGTGAATTCCCTGCCTAGGATAGTGAGATGGACCCGGGTATTGTGAGTTCCCTGGGACAGGAAGGCCCACGAGAAGCTGGTGGTCAAGAACTGAGGTGAGATCGGTGGTTTGGGTGATGATGCCTGTTTCTCCGACACTTTGAATAGCATAGATCGAGGGGGGATTGTGTTGGATTTAACTGGATTAGTGGTTTTGCAGGTGCTCTCTACCTTCACATCACCAAGTGAAAGGAGAGGGCAAGGGAGCAGAGGGTGTATACAAAAGAGTGATTACATACATTGGCCTTGACATGTCTCCTGAGTAATGAGGGGAGAGGGGAACCTTGCAGCATGAGGGGCAATGGAGACGTGGTAGGTGAGGTTGAAGGATTCTTGCTCAAGGGGCACTAGGAAAGTTGAGAAGGTGGGAAGGTGTTGGCCAGAGAATGGGTGCTTGAAATTGAAATTGAGAATTTAAAAAGAATTGCTGCTACCCCACAGAATAGTGTCAGTGGAAGGAACGTGGACTTGGAACAAGACAGCTCTGAGTTCTAACCCCAGAAGCTCTGAGTTAGGTCTAGTCATGGAGCCTCTCTCGGTCTCAAGTTCCTCATGTATCAGGGAATGTGGAGTTAGAGATGACGTCTGGAACTGCTGCTGAGAGGGCACGGAATTAGAATGTGCTTGGATAAACCCGGGAGATCATTCAGGCCCCAGCTTTGTGACTTCTGGATGTTGGACCTCTTTGACAGTCAGATGAAAGCTATATATAGACAGACCCCTCTCTAGCAAAATGCACCTACTTCGTAGGTATACAAAATGTCATACGTGTAGTTATGGTCTGATTCATGCAATCTGTTCACGTTAGATCTATATAAAGACGTGGAGAATGCAAGTAACTTGCCAAGATCATTCAACAACTTGATACCAACAGTATAATACTGATTTCTTGCCTCATAGTAAGGAGTGCTGTACCATGGTGGTCACATTTTTCTGGTTCACGTTTGAGTTCAAGTTCATGGTAGTATTGGAAGACCTGTAACAGGGAACCTAGAGAGCTAAACTGTTTGCTACGTCCTGGAAGTCCCCTAGGGACATGAACCAGTCCAGGGCCTTGTAGAAGGCTCAGGAGGTACAGCTAGGCTGGTGGGCCTCAGGAGTTCCTAAGTCTAGAGGGCTCTTTGACTTGTAACACTGTTAAGGCCCTGGAGGATGTTGGAGTATGACCTGCCCACAGAGGCATTTGGACAGTACTTTGCAGAGCCTTGTCTGATATGCTTTCTCATCTGACCCTTTGAACAGCCCAGCAACCCTGGGAAGCATAAGGGTTCCTGCCTGTCTTGCAGATGAGAAGACAGGTTTGGAGCCATCTTGAGGGCAGAGCTAGGCCTCAGCCCGGGCCTCCCACTGCAGAGCCCTAGGTACTAATGACGCTTATGTAATGACTGAAGTCTTTGGATTCCTCTAAATTGGTCTTTTCCCCCCTGAAAATTGAGACACAAGGTAATTTCAGTGTGCTGTTTAAGTCTGCTTATTCCGAATTCTGCCTTAAATTTATTAAGTATTTATTGAGCAACCATGCTACAAAGATAAAATCTTGTTACTTTTTATTCAAGGGAAACAACATAAAACAACTTGGAAATAATAGTAATAATAGCTAATTTTTTAAAGCATTGATTCTATGTTGTGAACACTTGGTATGATCCAGTGTGTGTGTGTGTGTGTGTGTGGTCCTTTAATCTTCATATTAACTCTGCCGGTAAATGCAAATATTGTATCCTTTTTTCAGATGAGGAAATGAAAGCAGAGAGGTAGTCAGTAGATCATTGCAGGTCACACAGCTGGTCAGTGATGTCACTAGCATTCTTTTTTTTATTTATTTGACAGTGAGAGAGACAGAGAGAAAGGTCTTCCTTCCGTTGGTTTACCCCCCAAATGGCCGTTACGGTTGGAGCTACGCCTCCTCCTGGTCTCCCACGCAGGTGCAGGGCCCAAGCACTTGGGCCATCCTCCACTGCCCTCCCGGGCCACAGCAGAGAGCTGGACTGGAAGAGGAGCAACCGGTGCCCATATTAGATGCTGGCGCCACAGGCAGAGGATTAGCCAAGTGAGCCACAGCGCGGGCCCTATCACTAGTGTTCTTGAATCAGAGGCTGAGCCCAGGGCCCATGCCCATGTATCTGCTGCCTGCCAGGGTGTGGGAGGAGAGACACAGATCGTAATGAAAGGGAGCAGCTTCTGTTTGGGCTTTGCGGCAGTGTCGGGGCTCACCTCAGTACCCCTGCTGCAGCTACCATGACAGGTGCCTTCTGGGTATTATCGCAGCTGACCCCCACAAAGAGCCTATGAGGAAAGATTATTCATGCTTTCTGTTTCGGTTAAAGATACTGAGGCTTAGGGAGCAGTGACTTGTCCCAGGTCACCTTCCACTTGCTCTAAGAATGGAGTCTAACAGTTCTTTTTTTTTTTTTTGACAGGCAGAGTGGATAGTGAGAGAGAGAGAGACAGAGAGAAAGGTCTTCCTTTGCCGTTGGTTCACCCTCCAATGGCCGCCGTGGCCGGCGCGCCGCGGCCGGCGCACCGCGCTGATCCGATGGCAGGAGCCAGGAGCCAGGTGCTTTTCCTGGTCTCCCATGGGGTGCAGGGCCCAAGCACCTGGGCCATCCTCCACTGCACTCCCTGGCCACAGCAGAGAGCAGGCCTGGAAGAGGGGCAACCGGGACAGAATCCGGCGCCCCAACCGGGACTAGAACCCGGTGTGCCGGCACCGCTAGGCAGAGGATTAGCCTAGTGAGCCGCGGCGCCGGCTGGAGTCTAACAGTTCTTAACAAGCTGGCAAAACTTGGCCATGCTCAACTCTGCAGAGTATTTGAGGGCTCCCCAGTGTTTGCTGTGGGATGCCCTGATCCTCTTTGGACTGTTTGTAAACCTGTAACAGTGGAATAAGTCCGTACTCATTGTAGACTGCCTGTTTCCAGTCCTTTCTCTCATGAAGCCCAGGTGGTTTGTGAATATAAACCTCTGCTTAAATCATTTCTTTGGCTTCCCACTGCTTTGTGATAAAGAGCAAGATCTCTGTTGTGGCCCTAAAGCCCCTGGAGGTCCTTCTACTACCCACTTTACTCCATGTTCTCAGTGTTCCATGCTGGCTCCCCTACACTCCTCAGTTATGCTTTGCTTTTCCTGCCTCTGGGCCTTTGCACATCTCTTCTACCATGTGGATAAACCCTTCTCTCTTTGCACCTGGCCAAGCTCCGCTCATCTTTTCCATTGTACTGTCATCTCAGTTAGGTCATCCTGGAGATGTTGACCAAAGAGTATAAGGTTTCAGCCGGGCAAAAAGAATAGGCTTTTGAAGTCTGTTGTACAGCATGGTGACGATAGTCAATAATAGCATATACTTCAAAATTGCTGAAAGAATAAATGTTAACTGTTCTCACTACAAAAAAATAAGCTTCTGATGTGATATATTAATTAGCTTGATATGAGCATTGTATGATGTATACATGTATCAAAAGATCACATTGTATCCATAAGTATGTGCAATTATTATTTGTCAAATTAAAATCCAAGTGTTGAGGCCGGGGTTGCGGCACAGTGGGTTAAGCTGCTTCCTGTGATGCAGGCATCCTATTTGACACAGGTTTGAGTCTTGGCTGCTCCACTTCCCATCCAGTTCCCGCTAACACACCTGGTGAAGCAGCAGATGATGGCCTGAGTGCTTGAGCCCCTGCTACCCACATGGGAGGTCTGGTTGGAGCTCTAGGCTCCTGACTTTGCTCTGGCCCAGCCCTGGCTATTGTTTCCTTTTGGGGAGTGAACCACAGGTGGAGGTTCTCTCTCTCTCTCTAACTCTAAATAAATAAATCTTAAAAAAAATGTAAATGTTGTTTTACCACACGCCCACCTGCATGCATGCACACTGCTACTGTTATGAGAGCACTGAATTCATCTTTTGAGAGAGAGACATTTATTATGATTCCAGGCCTGCAGGAAGATGGGGCAGATAACATCAAAACCCAAATCAGTCTCATCGTTCAGAACGGGGTTTGGGAATTTATGGAGTTAGGGTAAATGGGATGTAACTGGGCAAAACTAAGTGACAGAAGGTGATAGGTGCAGCGGCAAGGGCTGCAGAACGCCTTCTGAGCAAGCGCCATGATAACTCAGGCCTTTACGTCCATTGCATGCTCAGAGCTGGCTGCTGACTCATCATCAGAGGTGTCAGCATTGTAATGAACCAGCAGCAGGCATGGTGGTGGGGTGGTTAAGCTGTTGTTTGGAACCCATGCTTTCCATGCTGAAATGCCTAGGCTTGAGTCCTGCTTACTTTTCCAAACTGTCCTTCTGCTGTGTGCACCCTGAGATACAGCAGCTGTTGGCTGGGGTACTTAGGTCCCTGCCACCCATGTGTGAGATCCAGATGAAGTTCCAGGCTCCTGGCTTCTGCCTTCCCCAGTCCTGGCTGTTATGGGCATTTGGAGAGTGAACCAGAAGGTGGAAGTTTGATCTCTCCTTCCTTCCTCTCTTTCTCTGTCACCCTGCCTTTCAAATAATTTTTATTTTTAATCTAAAAACTGAAGGAAAAAAGACACATTATAATTAATCATTCAGCTACTCTCCATTCAGTCAGAGTCAGCCTGCTCAGGCTCTGGTTACAATATTGTATGCAGCCTTTTGTGTCTGGTTATATCAGAGACCCCAAAAGACAGTTCCACAGATTTTTACAAAAGATTACTTTTGGGGGAGGGCAGGTTGCAGTGGGCAGGCAGGTGACTATTAGGGGCTGTCAGTATGACAGTATGGGCAGCTAAAGGAAGCATGCTGTTAAGCAAGGGAAGGAGGATCCTTTGTTGTCTGTGGTTTAATAAATATTATTTTTTAAACTTTTATTTAATAAATATAAATTTCAAAAGTACAACTTTTGGATTATAGTGGCTTTCCCTCCCACCTGAACCATCGCATCTCTCACTCCCTCTCCCATCCCATTCTTCATCAAGATTCATATTCAATTATCTTAACATATAGAAGATCAACTTGGTATGTACTAAGATTTCAACAGTTTGCACCCGCACAGATACACAAAGTATAAAGTACTGTTTGAGTAATAGTTTTACCGTTAATTTGCATAGTACAACACATTAAGGACAGAGATCCTACATGGGGGGCAAGTGTACAGTGACTCCTGTTGTTGATTTTGTGGTTTAGTAAATAAATGAGGTCCCCAGTTCTTTCATCAGACTCGCGTCTTCCTGCCATGTCTCATTTGTGGTGGATTCGTTCATTTGAATGGCTGCTTCTTTGCTGGACTAAATGCCCTGAGAGCAGCCATGTGTGTTTTAATCACAGCTCACTCTGGGCGCAGAATCCAATACCTGCATGCGGTAGCCCTCCGTGCATCTGGTTTGCTCACTGCAGAGCAGGCTTTGAACCCAAACGTTCCAACTCCATGGTCCTTCCTCCTAGAACTTAGAACAAGTAGTTGAGAAAGAGCTGACACTTAGGTACTTAAAGGACTGGTCTTTTTTTTTTTTTTTTTTAAGAACTCTTTGGGAAATTCTGGTTTAAAATACATGTGAGGATTTTCTTTTCAAAAACACTTTTAGGCAAGCGCTTTGCTTCTGGATCAGCTGACAAAAGTGTTATTATTTGGACATCAAAGCTGGAAGGCATCTTGAAGTACACGTAAGTCACCATTTAGGTGTGTGCTGTTGTTCGTTTGACACAGGAATAGTAGCAAAAGCCCCTTAGAAAGGCTGTAAGGAAGAACTTTTTTCTCTGAAATTGAATTTGATAATAAGTTATGGGGGAGGGTGGGTTTAGGGACTAAGTGAATGAGCATTTCTTGAGCATTTCTTGAGCACTTGCCAGGTTGGCTCAGCGCCTGGCTGGGGATTTTCGCTCCTCTCAGTTAATCCGAATGGGCACGTCCCATCCCACCCCCACGCTGTCCTCTCGGTGTCCCCATCTCAGGAAGTGGTCTCACATCCACCCGTAGTAAAAGCCAGAAGTTGAGGGTCCGAGTGCTCCAGGCCGTTCTCACTGTTGGGGCTCTGTTCATGGTCCCCCTCCCTCCATAAGTTAACCTCCACTTTCCCAGTCGACCCCGGCTCAGATGGCGCTGCCTCTGAGAAGCCCGTCCTGCTCTGCCCGCCCGGAGCGGGGTTCGCTGTGGCATTGGCAGCAGTTGTAGTTTTGCATTTGTGCTGGTGACTGATCCATATCAGCCTGTGCACTCCAACAAGGCAGACACTGCATGTGTTTTTGTTCACTCTTTGGTCTCTGGTGTCTTGTGCAGCGCCTGGTCCATAGTACGTACTCAACAGTTTTGTTTTTTAACTGTGGTAAGATGTACCTGACATAAAATGTTATCCTAACCATTTTCAGTGTACGGCTCAGTAGAATATGAAGTACAGTCACTTTGTACAACCCGTCTCCAAAAGCTCTTATCTTGCAGAAGTAAAACTCTACACCTACTTAAAACAGTTTCCCTTTCCCCTTCCCTCCAGCCTTTGGCGCCAACCATTCTACTTTGTGCTCCTCGAATTAGACTGTTCTGGGTATCTCATATGAGTGCAGTCATTTGTCCTTTTATGATCTTAGCATAATGTCCTCCAGCTGCCTCCATGTGGTAGCTTGTGTCGGAATAGCCTTCCTTGTTAAGGCTGAATAATACACTGTTGTAGGGAGAGAGCACGTTTTACTCATCTGTTCATGTGTTGATGAGCACTTGGTGACTTCCGCCTCTTGGTCATCATACATAATGCTGCTGTGCACACAGGTGTACCACTGAGGAAACACTAGGTAAAGTGTGTCGCTCCCCCTCTTCATGGAGGAACGACACTAAGTACTGCCTAGGCTTCATATCCGAGTCACGGCACCATTATGTCGCTCCCCCTCTTCGTGGAGGAACGACACCAAACCCTGCCTAGGCTTCATATCCGAGTCACAGCACCATTATGTCGCTCCCCCTCTTCATGGAGGAACGACACTAAGTACTGCCTAGGCTTCATATCCGAGTCACGGCACCATTATGTCGCTCCCCCTCTTCGTGGAGGAACGACACAGGACCCTGCGCTGTTCTTTCGTCTGCTCGGCCCTCCCCGGGTTTGCTGCTGGTTCTTCCCGGGTTGGCTACTATCCCTTCCACCTCCGTGGAAGGGCAGTTCCCCCTGGCCACATTCCCCACTTCCGCAGGGGAGCGGCACACCGCCGGCCGGTTCTCTCGGGGGCTGCACGGGTTCCCTTAGATGTTCCCCATAGATGTTCCTGGTGCATGCCGTCTCTCTCCTCCTTTATAGTCCTCCTCCGCCAATCCCAACTCGGCTGCCCACACGCCGAGTACGCTGCTCTCCTCCAATCAGGAGCAAGTCCTACAGTTAATTGGTTGAACTGGAGGCAGCTGTGCGGAAGCTGCCTACCTCTCTCCCAGCGCCATATTGTGGGAGAGCAGATGCACAGAATAAGTCTTAATTCGAGTAACAGTCTAGTCCGGATTGCTCCCCACAGATCCCCCTTCCTTTTTATTTTTTTAGCGTTGATACGCGCCTGTCTTCGGTGTCCCGCGGCACACACTCTGCTCTACTTGCTAGAGTTGCCACAGGCTCTTACAAGTCCTATCAGGCAAACCGAATCCGGGTCCTCTCTTCGCCATGTTGTGAGGAGGTTTTTAGGCGCTGATGCGTGCCTGTGTTCGGTGCCCTGCAGCGCATACTCTGCTCTGCTAGAACTGCCTGCAGGTGTTTACAAAACCTATCAGGCAAACCGAATCCAAGCCTTCTCATTGCCGTATTGTGGGGGAGACTTATTAGTGTTGGTTTGTGCCTATCTTCGGTGACCTGCAGCTCATACTCTGGTCGAGCTGCTTGTTGGCGCTTACCGCCTTAAATCAGGCAGACCGAATCCAAGCTTAATATTGTTGTATTGTGGGGAAGCCTTACTGATGTTAATTCGTGCCTGTCTTCGGTGACCTGCGGCGCATAAGCTGCTAGCCGCCGCAGGTGCTCATCGTGCTCATCGCCTCACTTAATCAGGCAGACCGAATGCAAGCTTTCTCATTGCCATGTTGAGGGGAGGCCTTATTTTTCTCTATTTCTCTATCTCCGGGCATTCCTATTTCTCCCATTTTACTTCTATCTTCCAGCATTCCTATTTCTCTCACTTTACTTCTAAAACTTCTGTTTCTCTTATCCCCGCAGCTTCCCGGCGCCTCGCCCCGCCGGCGGGTTCCCGGCTCTGCGCCGCTTCAGCCCGCGCGCCTCTCTCATCTGCGCAGCTTCCCGGCTTTGCGCGGCTGGGCTTCGCGCGCTCCGCGGTCTCCACGCTTAACCCTTTCGCGTCTGAACCACGGCCTACGCCAGCGTTCCCTATCTATTCACGCCCCGTGCTCTCTCTGCACGCGGCGGCTTCCGCGAGTAACACAGCGTAGCTTGCGTCTCCACCACTAGCATTCAATCCAAGTTCCCCGGGCTAGCCTGGCGAATTCAACCCAGCGTACGTCTCCGCCCCACGGTTTGGCTTCCCGTCCTTTGCTCCCCGGGCTAATCAGACGGATCCCAATCTGGCTTGCGTCTCAGCTTCTGGTTTCAACTTTTCGCCCCCTATTCCCGGGCTAACTTGAGAACCCCAAAGTGGCTTTCGTATCCGCCTCGGCCTGCCCCCCGCGGCTTCAATTTCCCTAACACTTTTCTCTACCCGGTATGTTTCCTTAAGTTTTCTTCCAACAATACTCCTCCCTCATTTCTCCTGGCCTCTCCCCACAGTCCGCATCCAAGTCTGTTTGTTCTAGCTTTCACTTTCTGGCCTCTCCCCACAGTCCGCTTCCGAGTCTGTTTGTTCTAACTTTCACTTTCGCTTTCGACCTTAGAGATTTCTCCCAGCTTCCCCCCGTAGTCCGTATCCGAGTCTATGCCTAGGCTTTCAACAGCTTCCTCCGGCACCTCTTTCGTCCGGCTTTTCCCTAGGCTGTTTGCTAGTCTCTCTCTCCGATATTTTCCTGCTTCTTCCCGTTTCTTCCCTCTTAAGTTTGCTATCCGACCTAGGTTTCCTAATCCGAGTCATTTCTTCCCTCCTAAGTTTCATATTCGTCCTAAGTTTCCTATCCGTCCTAGGTTTTCTATCCGAGTCAGGTTTCCTATCCGAGTCACGTTTCTTCCCTCCTAAGTTTTCTATCCGTCCTAGGTTTCCTATCTGAGTCACGGCACCATTATGTCGCTCCCCCTCTTCGTGGAGGAACGACACAGGACCCTGCGCTGTTCTTTTGTCTGCTCGGCCCTCCCCGGGTTTGCTGCTGGTTCTTCCCGGGTTGGCTACTATCCCTTCCACCTCCGTGGAAGGGCAGTTCCCCCTGGCCGCATTCCCCACTTCCGCAGGGGAGCGGCACACCGCCGGCCGGTTCTCTCGGGGGCTGCACGGGTTCCCTTAGATGTTCCCCATAGATGTTCCCGGTGCATGCCGTCTCTCTCCTCCTTTATAGTCCTCCTCCGCCAATCCTAACTCGGCTGCCCACACGCCGAGTACGCTGCTCTCCTCCAATCAGGAGCAAGTCCTACAGTTAATTGGTTGAACTGGAGGCAGCTGTGCGGAAGCTGTTTACTTCTCTCCCAGCGCCATATTGTGGGAGAGCAGATGCATAGAATAAGTCCTAATTCCAGTAACAGTCTAGTCCGGTTGCTCCCCACAAAGTGTTACTCAGAAGTGAAAGAATAAAACTGGAGCCAAGATGCCATGTGTGGTATGGGACTCTGAATTTTCACTGTTACCTAAAGATTTACTGTGTTTCCAGATCTTGGTCTGCAGTGTCTTCATGGCACCACCACCCTGTATTTCCAGGATTCTGCAAACACAAAGAGTAAAGCAGCGACCAGAGCACTTCCTCTGTACCTGGCAGCAGACCAGGTGCCTTCGTTCGGTTTACACACTGGAGGTGTCCCTCAGGATGGCCCTGGAGGAGGTGGTATTTTAACTGGGCCAGGATAATGGTTAGGTAATGGCAGTGGGGTTGAGAAGCAAGCCAGGAGACAGAGCATTAATCCCTGTGCTTTTGTTGGTCACCTGCAGGAGAGCCTGCGGTGGGAAGTCAGGCTGCGGTTGCATTGTTAAAATCCTCATTTGTAGCCACTGAGACACTTATGGTTTGCTGTATAATAATCTATAGTTGTTTGCTCTTCAGGCACAATGATTCTATCCAGTGTGTGTCCTACAACCCTGTGACCCACCAGCTGGCATCTTGCTCCTCCAGTGATTTTGGTAGGTTATGATTCTCAGTATTTGTCCTGGAATAACTGAAAATGTGGGCAAAAAAGGCTGGAATCTCTTTAGAAGGTGGTGGTTTTCTCTGAGCATTGATAGTATTTCTCTACCTTCAGTGACTCATGGGAGGCTGTCAGTTGTTCTGTAAATTGTATAGAATCCAAGACACCAAATAATGACCTTGAGTCTGGCAAGACTTTAGAGATAACAAGGGCCCCAGGGGAGGAAGTGGTAAGAAGGATGGAGGGCACAGGCATAAGTTGGCGTTGCCACCTCTCGGAAGCCTTCCCCAACCCACCTGGCATGGACAGTTCCCCTGTCCCCAGCTTGGCATTCGCCCACATCCAGGTGTGTGGGAAATTCCTTGCTGTGTCAGCATGGTCGTGTGGTGTGTCATCGTTCCTTGTTTAGGTGGCTGTAACTGCCCTTCCTGAGGCTGGAACACCTTGAGGAGTCCCTCCTGGCCCCATGGGTGGCAGGGAAAAGTTTCAAGGAGGAAGAGGGGGCGGGAGGGAGAGCAATGGGGCAGAGGCTTGTAGGTTTTCTCTACTAAAGGTTCTCAGCCCTCTGAGTTCTCTCTTCCTTGCTGAGAGATTGTGGGTCCCCTGGCACAGCTGTTAGGTGTGGAGTTAGAGACCTAAGCCTGTCAGTATTCAGTGGAACATAGCAGCCCCACCCCTTTGCCCCCCTCTACTTCACTGAGGTTCCAAAAAGAGGGTGGAGTTGAAAGCATATTGTGTAAGTGAATGGTAAGGGACTGCTATTTTAAAATGTTAGCATTTTCTCCATGTGATTCACTGGTCTAAGGGGTTCATTTGGGAATTAAAACAACAAAATAGAATCCCCACCCTCAGGAAACTTGTGGTCCTGCAGGGTGGTAGGATTGGTAAGGATATACTCAGTCGTCATGTTGTTGTATGCTTACAATGTGCTGGGCCCTGTGCTCTGTGGCAGCCCCAGAGGTCAGGTTTTATTCTCATTCCCACTGCACTGCGGAGAAAGAACTAGGCCTCAGAGCAGTTTGGTGATCACTGGAGGTCACTTTGCCAGTAGGAGGTAGAAACAGGGCTTGGACCCAGGCCAGGTCACTGTGTCCAGAGCTGCTGTGGCAGGCACTGCTGAGGGAGGCCCAGGAGGGAGGGGTTTCCTCCAGCTGGCTCGGTGGAGTGCAGATAATGTACACAGGTGGAACTGTTTGGGGGATGCATTCTGAACCTGGGGAAGGGCAATAAACAACTTGTTTGAGGAGGCACCTGGCTGTGTAAATATATTTGTGCATTGTATTTCCCTTTTCGTCATGCTTCACAGCTCTGGCAAAGAGTAGTGTGTGCTTGTTTTGTGGGCATACATCTGGTGCTGTCGGGCTGAGCCAAGGTGTCAAGGGGCAGACAGGAACAAGCCTAATGTGACCCGTGGGCCATGGATGGGGCACAGCTCACCTACGGTCATGTACTGTCAGGGAGACCTGGCGAGGAAACAGGACTTGCAGAAAGCATAACTCGTTACTTTGAATACTGATGTGCTCTGGCTCCAGTGTCCTAGTTACGGTTGGAGAAGCTGTCATTTCTTTGAGAGTTAAGTCTCTGAAAAGTTGGCTGGAATATCACCAGTTTATTTTTCCTCTAGAAATAATTATAGATTCCCAGTCAATTGCGAAGATAGTACAGAGATGTCTCCTGTACTCTTCATCCAGTTTCCCCAAATGGATGCATCTTATATAATGTATCAAAACCAGGAAACTGGGTCTGGCACAGGATGGCTAAGTGGTTTGGTCGTTTTATCACACATGTGGGTTTCCATTGTCCTTACACAGAACTGTTCCATCACCACACAAGCAGTTCTTAGGACCACACCCACCCTCCTGACCTCCTATTGTCCCTAGCCCCTGGTAACCATGAATGTGATCTTCATTTCTGTAATCGTATCATTTAAGATTGTTAGAAGTGGCTATGAAGAATTGTAGGACTTTCTGAGTCTGGCTTTTTCACTCAGCATAAAGTCCTGGAGATGAGACCCACCTGGGTTGCTCTATGAGTCAATAATTTGTTCCTTTTCATTGCCAAGGTGTATTCCAACCAGTGTGTCTTCTTTTATATTATTGTGTGTTGAAGGGCTGTGGTCTCCGGAACAGAAGTCTGTCACCAAATATAAATCAAGCAGCAAGATCACCTGCTGCAGGTAGGTGAAGGGCAGCTTTGAAGACAGGCTTTATTGCCTCTGGAGAAGAAGCTCTCAGAAGCCCGTTATCTCACACAGCTGAGAAGGCCTTAGGTTAATTAGTTGGTTTGGGCCTTTTTTTTTAATCTCTTTTTTTGCTTTTCTCGTCTTCCTGCTGGGAAAGACCTGGGCCCGTGACCCTCACGCCAGTGAGGACTCTGCAGTCGCCCTCCTGCCATTTTGTGGCAGCAAGCCTGGCAGCAAGCAGAGTTTCTCTGGAAATGTGAGGCTGTCCATCATCGGGCAGTGTGTGTTGGGGAGGAAGCACAGGCTTCGACTTGCTAGACCTGGGTTAGAATCCAGATTCTCTTACTGACAGGCTCTGTGACCTCAGGAAAGCTACTGAATCCCTCTGAGATAGAGCTTCAGGCTCCTTGTCTCTGACAGATGCGGAAAAAAACACTGACTTGATAGTGTTGTTGTGAAAGACATACAAACTAACCAGTGTGAGGCATGCAGCACGACACCTGGTGTGCAGGAGGCACTCTGTCAGGGCGGCTCTTCCTGCTGCTCCACTTCTTAGTGTAGCCCTTCGACTCAGCATGTGTTGAACGCCTCCCGCCAGGCATGCCCAGTTCCAGGGGCTGGGATCACCAAGACAGAGAGTCTGTCCCTAGTCCATCACCTTCACTTCAGCCACACTCAGTGAATTCCTAAGGTGCTCTAGTAGGGAGTGGGGCTGCTTCAAAGCCAAGGGCGGTCATGGAGGGATGCATGGCGGGCTGTGGGAGCTCAGGAAAAGGCACTGCTGCCTTCATTTCTCATTGCTGGTTCCAGGTAAGTGGGGTTTTGTTAGGTGCTCTGATTTTGTATCAGGATCAGGAGTGATAGCACCGTAACTAGCCACTGTGGCTTCAACAGATGTTCTTTTAAACCATGGCGTCATCTTCACTGGTTTTGCTTTCTGTGTGTTCCCCTTCCTCTCCTCCTGCATTTTGTCACTTGTGTGCACAGCTGGACGAATGATGGTCAGTACCTGGCTCTGGGGATGTTCAATGGTGTCATCAGCATACGGAACAAAAATGGTGAGGAGAAAGTGAAGATTGAGCGGCCGGGGGGCTCCCTCTCCCCGATATGGTCCATCTGCTGGAACCCTTCCAGGTACTTGTATGGCTGTATTCCTTCTAGGACAGACATAATTAGGAGGAAGGGCTTTCTCAGCAGCCTGAGTTCTTTCTGTCTTCCAGAGGTCTCCGTACAAATGCTTCTCACCTCACTTGACTGGTGTATTTTGGAACCCATTCCACTTGAATGGAATTTTAAAAGAGCCTATCTTGAGTTTTGGAAAGAATCCCAGAGATTTGCCCAAACAGATGAGCTATCTAGGCCAGCCCCAAGAGTATGGGGTGTGCACGTGTGCACGTGTGAGGAGAGCGTGAGCAAGATAGGAGGGCCGCATCCTTATGCATTAATAGCTGAGCCCTTCCTGTGGCTTTTTGTCTTTCCTTTATTCACTTCTTCCTTCCAAGTCTGGGCAGAATATATGCCCACTTGTTAATAAACAGCTTTTCATGCATCTTTTCTGCTGCCCATGCCAAAAAAAAACACAAAAACCAAAATTAAGTCTACAAATGTCCTAAAATCCTAAACGTCCACAGTTGGCATCTGACTTGTCAAATCTTGCACATGCTCTCCTTTCTATGCCCATATGACACTGAGGGTGGACTAATAGCTTTAAATACTCTTTGTATAATCCTACAATATTAAATCAACAGCACCCCCACAAAGTTTTCTGAAGGCAAACTGAAGGACTTAATTAGCACCCCAATGTCATCTTATAGGTGGGTGCCTACTTGACTTGGGAGGTTCTTTAACTTGAATGCCTTTCCTATGCCAGTTTGTTATGCTCTTTCCTGAATAATGTTCAGTCCAGACTGTATCGTACATGTCTAATGCCATCAGAGGCCATTAGCCTACCTCACAGTTCCTGCTGTTTGATTTTGTGGCCACAGATATCTTTGTGGCTTCAGGCTACCATTTTTAATTCATGAGAAGCAGGATGCCCAGTGTACCTGGTGGCCATGTTCTTCCGGGTAGGGTTCAGGGGCTTCTTGACAGGTTTTGAAATTATAGCTTTAGAGTAGTTTAAGGTGATGTGATTGTGAACAACCATTTACTGTCTACAGCCGTTGGGAGAGTTTCTGGATGAACAGAGAGAACAAGGATGCTGAGGAAGTCATTGTCAACAGATATTTTCAGGAAATCCCTTCCACTCTGAAGTCAGCAGTGTACAGTAGTCAGGGTAGTGAGGCAGAGGAGGAAGAGCCCGAGGAAGAGGACGACAGTCTCAGGGACAACAACTCGTGAGTGTGTCCCAAGGAGCGAGAACCCTCCTTGTAAGGGCCCAAGCCCCTTGCAAACCTGCTGGGACAGATGCTGTTGCGAAACTCCTTGGCCAAGGGGAGCAGTTCAGGGGCTGGGGGAACTGATGGTGGGAGCCCCTGCAACACAGGGAAGCACACCCTTAAAATTCATGTCAAGGTTATAATGTAACCCTGAGAAACTGTAGGAAGTACTGAGAAATGTAAAGGAGATGGTTCAACTTTGGCGTAAAACCCCACCCTCTGAGGAAGTCACTGTTGGCATTTTGGTGTGTTCCTCTCAGTCTTTTAGTGTGTTCATGTAATGAGCTGTATCATATCCTCCTTTTCTTTTTTTTCCCCACTTAACATCCTACACTGAACTCATGCCAGTAACACTGAAATCCTCTGAAAAGCATGCTTTTTAATGTAAGCACTGTATGTCCTTGCATGGATGCCCTGTTACTGAACGCATTTCTGAGCCTTGTCCCATGTTGTACCTGGCTTGCATTTGCTAGGACACTCATTAGCAGGGAGTCACTCATCTTTACCCACAGTCCTAACACCCTGGTCCTGGCTGTCCAGCCTTTCTTTCTTCTCTTCAGTCGAGATGACCTATAGGGGAAACGCTGGCAGGTGGGAGTGGGGAAAGCTGGGGCAGCCAGGGTATTTTGAGGGGGCGATAGTGATCAAGCTTGGACTTTCCAGGCTGTGTCTGTGTTGCCTGAGGTTGCTTGGAAGAACCTCCAGGTCATGGGTGCAAAGAGGGACAAGGAAAAGAGGAAAGGGAGGCTTCAGGCTTGCATATGTGCTTCAGCCAGAGCAGCCTTTTGTTGTTCAACCTGAGTATGTGCTTTGGTGAAGAATTCCATTGCCTGGGGGTGGGGGGAAGAGTTTAAAAACAAACAAACAAAACCCACCAATCCAGCCTATAAGTGGCCTCCCCAAGAGGGCTTGCTGCAGGCTGGGCTCTTGGACTGAGTTTGGACTTCAGCGCCAGGCAGAGCTCACCTCCAGGTCCCCTCCTGTTAACACTCCTCTCCATCTTTGTCTTTTTTCTCTGAGTTCTGAATTGGTGCCTCTGTGACATTTACCACTTTGTTGCTGTTGACTAGGTTCTCCAAACAAGGCTGCACCGCAGTGTCTACCTGTTCACTGATGCTTCCAGTGACTCCAAGTACTGCACTCTGAAAAGCTGAAATTAATTAACAAAGAACAGGCGACATCAGATGGATTAAGACCCAGCCTCAGAGGCCTCTGTCTTGTATTAGATTCCCAGCTTCCACCTGGGAGGCACCAATCCCTCAGCTTCTTGGTTTCAGAGACAGCTAGCTGTTGGTCTTGAGTCCATTGCTCTTTTTGTTAGATCCAGTCAGAAACCATTTCATCTGTTTGGGGACCCCAAATGCAATAGAAACTAGTTTTAGGTGTTGATTTTCCCTTTTTAGTAAGATTTTTCTTCTTCTTTTTTTTCTTTTTGACAGGCAGAGTGGACAGCGAGAGAGAGAAAGAGACAGAGAGAAAGGTTTTCCTTTTCTGTTGGTTCATCCCCTAATGGCCGCTGCGGCCGGCGCGCTGTGGCCGGCGCACCGTGCTGATCCAAAGCCAGGAGCCAGGTGTTTCTCCTGGTCTCCCATGCGGGTGCAGGGCCCAAGGACTTGGGCCATCCTCCACTGCACTCCTGGGCCACAGCAGAGAGCAGGCCTGGAAGAGGGGCAACCAGGACAGAATCCGGCGCCCCGACCGGGACTAGAACCCGGTGTGCCGGTGCCGCAAGGCGGAGGATTAGCCTAGTGAGCCGCGGCGCCGGCAGATTTTTCCTTTTTAAGAAGAAGCAAGCTTCCACTCTGTCTATTAAAAGATCAGATAGTCCGTGCCTTCCCCCTGCAAAAGGTGTTTCTCTGCTGTCTTATCTGCTAGTGCATAGGAGAACACTCTAGGGTCTGTATCCTTGCTCTGGCTTGGTGCTACCCAGGAAGCTCTGGAATGAGGAGTTTCTGCTGTGCAGCTCTGGCTCTGTCCCAGCACCGTCAGCTCATGGCAGGAATTCAGTGAAATAGCACATCCCACCTCCCCTTCCTCCCACTGGACTGATTGATGGGTTGGACCTAATTACAACTTTTGGCCTCAGAAAAACTGGACAGTTTGGCAGCCTGACAGCCTGGCCAGGGCTTTCTTTTTCCTGTTGTTTGTTGAACTTTGAGGGCTACACTCATCAACAGACCATGGCCCCTCATAACCTCTTTTGTCTTCCATTGATTAGAGAGGATCATAATGACATCCTGGCTGTGGCTGACTGGGGACAGAAACTTTCCTTCTACCAACTGAGTGGAAAACAGGTATGGAACTCTGTGTAAAGCCTGTTGCAGTGAAGCCCATTGTGGTATATTCCCCTTTCTGAGCTTGTTTTATTAATTATCCATGGTCATTGTTACCTCCAACTTGTTGAGTATTTATACCATACCAGGAACTGCACTCAGGGTTTCATATACTTTATTCATTGACTTCTTATAAAATCCTGTGAAGTAGGGGCCTTCACTGTTAACTTTTTAGAAACAAGTAGACTTAGTCAGTGAAATGTTACACCCAGGGTGCTACCTAGTTGGTAGTAAAGAGTGGAACCTGGGGGCCAGTGCTGTGGTATTCAGGAGCCATAGAAAACAAGATGTGGATTGGTCAGATTCTTGCTTCACAAGAATTTATTTCTTTTTTTTTATTTTTAAAGATTTACATATTTATTTAAAAGGCAGAGTTTTGGAGAGAGAGAGAGAGAGAGAGAGAGAGAGAGATCTTCCATTCACTGGTTCATTCTCCAAATGGTCACAATGGCTAGAGCTGGGCTGATTTGAAGCCAGGATCTAGGAGCTTCTGCTGGGTCTCTCACGTGGGTGCAGGGGCCCAAGTGCTTGGGCCATCATCCACTGCTTTCTCAGGCACATTAGTAGGGCCCTGGATCAGAAGTGGTGGAGCCGGGACTTGAACCGTCACCTATTGGTGGATGCCCGCACTGCAGGTGGTGGCTTTACTCACTATACCGTGGTGCCAGCCCAAGAATTCTTAATTTCTTTGGCATGTGGATCAAAAAGTAGAGAACATCATGGTAGGATGACCAGAGAGTAGACAGGAAATGGCAAGGATTAGAGTGAAGGCGGGTATGGGTTACATACCATAGCCAAGCAGGTAAGAAGTATGGCTTGCTCGGAATTGGAACCTTCCAGTTTTTGGTGTCATGATAAAAAGAAGAGTTCCGGGAGTGTGGAGCCCAGCTTTGTGGCCATGTTTTCTGCCCCTGTCTTACCACTGGTCATTTCTTCAGCAGTTTAATTAAGAAAAGATAAAGGTAGCAGGTAATGAAGTGCTTTCAGTTTCCTGTGGCTGATTTCCCAAAGCTTCCTTGTCGTTATCCTACATCTAGATTCCCTTGCACTGTCTATTCATCCACAAATATGTGTCTACCATCATCTAACAAAAACATACTGGCACATTCACTTTGTCCCAGACCCTGGGCCTGGATGTTGAAGACTCCTGGGAATTGATAACCACACTATACTGGGAAGGAGGGGGTCTTGTTGCAATAGTGACAGTAAGAAAAGAGTTCAACATTATGGTTAGGGTCATGGGAAATAATCGTGCATTTGTTCAGCCCTGGAGCTCATGTTGTGGCCCAAAGCATTTGAATGATAAACTACCTCATTCTGCTGACATGGCAACTGCAACTTGTTTTAGAAAATAACACTGTTTTCATGGTGGCAAAGTGTTTTAACTCTAGCAAGATTTAGAATTAATTATAGGGTGGTGAGGTAAATCAAACTCAGACTTTTATATGAGGCTGAGGTATAATTTGTGTAGTTTTGTCATTTTTGGTGCTTATAATATTTTAAAAGATCTGACTTAATAATAATAGATGATATTTATTGAATTCCAGGTATTGTTTAAATCCTTTAAAAGGATTAACTCTTTTAATCTATATCAGCCTTATGAGGCAGGTACTGTCATCAGTTCAGTTACTTTGTGTGTAAGGAAATTGAGGCACAGAGAGGGTCAGCAGTTTGTTGAAAGGCACACAGTTTAGTCAGGGGGCCAACCCTGGTTTGGAACCCAGGACACTGGTATCAGAATCCATATTAGAATATCCATTAGATTAGATTGTGATAACCATTTAAAAGTTGTATTGAGTAATTAATTTTATGCTTCTGATTGTAAGTGCAACATTTTTTATTAAATTTTTCTACTTACTGAGATTTTTGAACCTATACATTTATGTCTTTATGTCTTTCAGAAAATGTGGGAAAATTTGGCCATTATCTCTTCAAATACTTTGTCTTCTGCATTCTGCCCTTTTCTTAATTACACTTACATTAGACCTTGATATCCTCCAGGTCACTGGGGTACCCTGTTCATTTTTTAAAACCTTTTTTATTCCTTTTAATCTTCATATTAGAGGATTTCTGTTGTTGAGTATTCAAACTTCGTTGACTCTGCTGTAATCTAATAGTCTCTGTTAGAATCATCCAGTGCATTTTGATAATTGTGTTTTTCAGTTGTAAAATTTCTGTTTGGTTCTTTTTTTTCCCTGTTTTTTCATTCATTACTAACATGTTTTTGTTTATATCCTTAATCATAGCTTAAAAGGCTGATTTAAAATTTTCATCTGTTAATTCTAACATCTGGGTATCTTAGATCATTCTTTATTGTCTTTTCTCTTGAATATTGTTTGTATTTTGCTCTTTGGAATTTTGGATTGTATTCTGGAAAATTGTGAGTTATACAAACTGGAGACTCATTTCTGCCACCTTCCTCTGAAGATGAGTGTGTTTCTGTGTGTGTGTGTGTGTGTGCGCGTGAGAGAGAGAGAGAGAGTGTGTGTGTGTGTGTGTGTGTGTGTGTGTAAGTAAGCAGGCAATTTACTTTGCTGGACTCGAAATTCAGATTCTGTGTTTTCAATGATAGGCTGCAGCTAAAATCTCTGTGCATTAGTTAGGCTGCTTGGCCTCTGCATCACACATTCAAGAGTGTTCAGACAACTCAGCAGAATTTTTGTGCTGCTTTTCTCTTATTTCCCACTTCACTTTCTACTACTGTCTCTTCAGAAGTTCTTTTCTTACCCAGCATGATGCTGACAAGGTCTGCCCCTAGGCAAAAAGGAGTTAAAAAATAAATAAATAAAAAGGAGAAGCTCTCCCAGTGCCGGTCCCAGAGTCTGCTCGCCTCTGCTGACCCCCACAGCCTCCGCCCGGTTGTTCCCAGTTGGTCCAGAGTTTGCACTGGCTGCCTGCCGGAGGGCTGGGCCAGTAGGAGCTACCGAGCTGTCAGCAGGAGCTGCCAGCCTTCTGTGTTGTGACTCAAGATTTTTCATTTTCTTATTAGTATAAGAAACAGAGAAACTTTTGGTTGTTAGGGCATGTAAAATTTATGAAAAAGAAAGAAGAGTTGTGTGTATTAATCTTATCATTGCAGTTTAAATTAGTAAGGGAATTAGCAGAGCTGTAAATGGAAATGGATATTTACAGTGTTTTATGATCTGTTTGGAAATTGAGTTCACTGAACAAAACCAGTTGATCGTTCACTTTTACTACTGGTAGGAAAATGTTTATAAATTGAACTTAAGGAAAAAGTGGATTTCAAGAGCTATATCTTTTTTTTTCTTTTTAAGATTTATTTTTTGGGGGCCGGCGCTATGGCGCAATAGGTTAATACTCCACCTGCGGCTCTGGCATCTCATATGGGTGCTGGTTCTAGTCCCGGCTGCTCCATTTCCAATCCAGCTCTCTGCTATGGCCTGAGAAAGCAGTAGAAGATGGCCCAAGCCGTTGGGCTCCTGCACTCACATGGGAAACCCAGAAGCTCCTGGCTCCTGGCTTCAGATCGGCGCAGCTCTGACCGTTGCGGCCATTGGGGAGTGAACCAACGGATGGAAGACCTTTCTCTCTGTCTCTCTCTCTCTCTCTCACTGTCTGTAACTCTACCTCTCAAATAAATAAATAAAATATTTTTAAAAAAAGATTTATTTTATTTATTTGAAAGACAGAGCCACAGAGAGAGATAGAAACAGAGAGAGAGGTCCTCCATCCGCTGATTAACTCCCCAGATGGCCACAACAGCCGGAGCTGCACCGACCTGAAGCCAGGAGCCAGGAGCTTCCTCCGGTCTCCCACATGGGTGCAGGGCCCCAAGGACTTGGGTCGTCCTCCATTGCTATCCCACAGCAGAGAGCTGGATTGGAAGAGGAGCAGCCAGGACCAGAACCCACACCCATATGGGATGCTTGCGCCTCAGGCCAGGGCTTTAACCCTCTGCACCACAGCATTCGCCCCTCAAGAGCTATTTCTTTAACAAACAGTATTCATTAAATAATTTTAATCATCCTTAGTCTTTTTATTCACAAAGACACCCCTCAGGCAGCATAAACCTCAGGTGGCAATAAGCAGCTCAGGCTTTATTTTGTGGGGGAGACATGAACTTGAGCCTGTAGCTGCAAAATAGTGAGAGACACACTGGGGAGCCGGGCACACAGGCTGTGAGAGCACCAACCTCGGGCAGAGAGACGGGGCTGTTTCCTGGAGGGGGTGCTGTCTGTAGAGGAAAGGGAAAGAGCGCTTGTGGCTGGGCCGGGGCTGGGCAGAAAGCAGCACAGGTGAGGGCTTGGAGGCCTGGGAGGGCTGGAGCCACTTGGGCAGCTGTGAGATGTTCATTGTGGCTTCGAGCAAGATCTTGGAAGCTAAGCTCAGGAGATTTTTTTTTTTTTTTAAGATTTATTTATTTATTTGAAAGTCAAAGTTACACAGAGAGAGGAGAGGCAGAGAGAGAGAGAGAGATCTTCCATCCACTGGTTTATTCCCCAAATGGCCGCAATGGCCGGAGCTGCACCGATCCAAAGCCAGGAGCCAGGAGCTTACTCTGGGTCTCCCATGCAGATGCAGGGCCCCAAGGACTTGGGCCATCTGCTACTGCTTTCCCAGGCTATAGCAGAGAGCTGGATCAGAAGAGGAGCAGCCGGGACTAGAACCGGCACCCATATGGGATGCCAGCGCTTCAGGCCGGGGCTTTAACCCGCTGTACCACAGCACCGGCCCCGATTTTTTTTTTTTTTTTAAAGACATATATTTATTTGAAAGGCAGAGTTAGAGAGAGGGAGCTACAGAGAGAAGTCTCTTCCATCTGCTGGTTCACCCCCCAGAAGACCACAATGGCCAGACTTGGGTTAGACTGAGGCCAGGAGCCAGGAGCTTCTCTGGTTCTCCCACATGGATGCAAGGGCCCAATCACTTGACGCATCTGCCGCTGCTTTCCCAGGCACATTAGAGCTGGATGGGAAGCAGAGCAGTCGGGACTCAAACTGTTACTCCCATGTGGGATGCAGGTATCACAGTGGTGGCTTAGCCCTCTGCACCACAACGTCATCCCCTTCTAGGGATTTGCTGCAGAGAAATGATAACCTGTCTACAGCAAAGCTTGTACATCACTGCTCATAGTAGCATTGTGCATAATAGCCGAAAGATGGAATAAATAAAACATGGGATAGCATGTCATGGCATGTGATTTGGCAATGAAAAGGAATGTAGTACTAACATACAAGAGGTCTTCAAAATGTTCATGCAAAATACATATTATTTTATAAAATGTTTGTTTATTATTTGAGAGGCAGAGTTATATATAGAGAGAGAGACAGGGAGGTCTTCCATCCGTTGGTTCACTCCCTAAATGGCCACAATGGCTGGAGCTGGGCTGACCCAAAGCCAGGAGTTAGAAGCTTCTTCTGGGTCTCCCACATGGATGCAGGGGCCCAAGCACTTTGACATCTTCCATTGCTTTCCCAGGCTGTTTTCAGAGAGCTAGATTAGAAGAAGAGCAGCTGGGACATGAAATGGCATCCATATGGGATGCCGGTTTCAAAGGCAGAGGCTTAACCTACTACACTACAGCACCAGCTCCCAAAAAATGAATATTATGAAAAAGTGTGGATTTCAAAAATTTTTTTAGACCAAAATAAACTTACTTAATTCAATTTTACGTGAACTTTTTTGAAGTATCCTCATATGCTATAACTTGGATGAACCAGACAGAAAAGGCCATGTAGTATGTGATTCCATTTATATGAAATGTCTAGCTCAGGCAAATCTGTGTGTAGACACAAAAAGTGGGTTAGTGATTGTCAGGAATAAAGAGAGAGGAATTGAGATTGACAGCTAACAGGCGTAGTAATGTTTTATTGGGGGTTGATGGAAATGTTGTAGAATTAGATGATGATTACACAACTATGTGACTAGATTGGAAAGAAAAAAGGAAATAGGGCCTTTCAGAAGCTCCAACAGAGGAGAGATCTCAGAGCTCTCTACAAAGCTGGTTACTGGGAAACAACAAAGGAAGGGCTTTGGCATACAGGCTGGAGAGTGAGCCACTGCCTGCAGGACTTGAACCGCCACCAGCGTGTAGGCTGTAAACTGGTGCTGATGAAGGAAGAGGCAACTGCTGAGCTGTAGCCAGCCTGGGAGCTGGCTTCAGATTATAGTCTCTCTCTCTCTCTCTCTCTTTTAAAGATTTATTTTATTTATTTGAAAGACAGAGTTACAGAGGTAACTCTGTCACTCCCCAAATGACCACAACGGCCGAAGCTGCGCTGATCCAAAGCCAGGAGCCAGGAGCTTACTCTGGGTCTCCCACGCAGGTGCAGGAGCCCAAGGACTTGGGCCATCTTCTACTGCTTTCCCAGGCTATAGCAGAGAGCCGGCTCAGAAGAGGAGCAGCCAGGACTAGAAGTGGCGCCCATATGGGATGCCAGCGCTTCAGGCCAGGGCTTTAGCCCCCTGCACCACAGCGCCGACCCCCAGCTTATAGTCTCTTGACTGGTGATCACTGAGTGAAGTGTTCCAAGATGACTCGGTCTAGGATTGTCCCTTCTGCTCCAGCCTCCACACACCTGGAGAGAACCCTTGTAGAAACACGAAGAGTAAGGCCTGGGCCTCCCTTACCCCAGGTGAGCTCTTCTGTCACAACACTGCCCGGTGTATACTTGGTTAGCACGCTGCAGTTACCTGACCCACAAATCTCCAGACTCTGCGCCTCCCAGCCGTGCACGGAGCAGATCTGCTTTGGCAGCAGTGCTTGACTCAAGGAGTGAAATTTTAACTACTGAAGTTGACTTCAGAGCTTACCTTCGAATTTGCTACTAAACCAGTAAAATCTCGATGTTATATAGTTCTAATGTTATTTCCTGTTACTGTCTTTAAAAATCATTTTATTGGGGCCAGCGCTGTGGTGCAGCAGGTCAAAGCCCTGGCCTGCAGGGCCGGCATCCCATATGGGCTCTGGTTCCATTCCCAGCTGCTCCACTTACAATGCCTGGCTCCTGGCATCAGATCAGTTCAGCTCTGACCATTGTGGTCATTTGGGGAGTGAACTAGTGGATGGAAGACCTCTCTCTTTCTCTCTAGCTCTACCTCTTTCTGTAACTCTGTCTTTCAAGTAAATAAATAAATCTTAAAAATTTTAAAAACAACAAGTATTCGTTATGTATACTGTAAAAAAACTAACCTTTCTCTTGCCAAATTTCCTACTTTTTTTACAGTTAACCATTAATATTTTAGGGTGTCATTTTCCTCAATTTGTATATTAACCATACAAGCAATTTAGTTATTTTTTGTTTTCCTTGCTTGCTGATAAGGGAAAAAAAACAATTTACTGATGAGCTTCAGTTTATGAAATAATCAAAAACTTAAGTCACAGAATTAATTTGGGGCTAGGAAAGAATATAAGAATCACTTAATTATTTCATTATAAAGATAATAAAGCCTGATATACAAAGACAAACACCACATGTTCTACCTTATACATGGAAGTTGATAACAATATATAATAATATAATAATCCAATCTATTAGTGTATAATATGTAACAGATTAATAATGTATACATAAAAAAGCTATTGATTATAGACTCTAAATGGGTGAATTGTATGGTATGTGAATTATGTCTCAAAACGGAAGGAAGACCTTTCTCTCTGTCTCTCTGTCTCTCACTGTCTAACTCTGCCTGTCAAAAAAAAAAAAATTAGTTATAAAGAAGTGCCTTGGGGCCAATGCTATGGCATGATGGGTAAAGCCACCGCCTACAGTGCTGGCATCCCATATGGGGTGCTAGTTCAAGTCCTGGCTGCTCAACTTACAATCCAGCTCTCTACTATGGCCTGGGAAAGCAGTGGAAGATGGCCCAAGTCCTTGGGCCCCTGCACCCACTTGGGAGACCTGAAAGAAACTCCTCCCTCCTAGCTTTGGCTCGGCCCAGCTCTGGCGATTGTGGCATTTGGGGAGTGCACTAGTAGATGGAAGACCTCTCTCTGTTTCTCTCTCTCTTTCTCTTTCTCTCTGTCTACCTTTGCCTCTCTGTTACTCTGCCTTTCAAATAAATAAATAAGTCTTAAAAAAAAAAAGGCCTCCACTTGTGATGACAGCATCCCATATCAGAGTGCTGATTTAAGACCCAGCTGCTCCACTTCTGATCCAGTTCTCTGCTCATGTGCCTGGGAAGGTAGTAGAATATGGCCCAAATGCTTGAGTCCCTGCCACACACGTAGGAGACCAGAATGGAGTTCCTGGCTCCTGGCTTCGGCCTTACCCAGATGTGGATGTTGTGACCATCTGGACAGTTTATTAGTGGATTGAAGATTTCTGTCTCTTCTTCTCTCTGTTGCTCTTTCAAATAAATAAATCTTTTAAAAAAATTAGTTATAAAGAAAAGTAGGATGGGCATAGTTTCAGAATTAAAGGACAGTCTTTTTTTTTTTTTTTTTTTTTTTTTAAGGTTTATTTACTTTTTGAAAAACAGAAGGAGAGAGAGGGAGATCTATCTGCTGGTTCATTCTGTAAGTGGCCACAACAGCCAGGGATGGGCCAGGCCGAACCCAGGGACCAAGAGCTTCTTTGTGATCTCCCATGTGGGTGGCAGGGGCCCAAGTACTTGGCCATCTTCTGCTGCTTTCTCAGGAGCATTAGCAGGAGTTAGATCAGAAGTGGAGCAGCCAGGACTCAAACCATGCCCATATGGGATGATGGCACTGCAGGGAGAGGCTTAGCCTTCTATGCCACAGCACCAGCCCTAAGGGCAGCCTTTTTAAACTGAATAGACTCAACTTTGTGAAAGAAGAAAGGAAGAAAGAAGCTGAGGGGCTGAAGAGAACCACTGAGCCATAGCTCGGGCTGTATGTGGAGGAGGGCCTACAGGATACAGACCATCCCAGCACCTAGGATGGCTGAGGATTGACACACTCCTGGGCCAGTTCGGTGGGACTGGGGAAGATGCTACTGACTTTGGGAACTGAGGATTTGACCAGATGGTGAGGAAGAGAAGGGTGTGTCCATGTTGGAATAACTGGAGAGATAAGGCTGGCCAGCTCTCTCTCTCCCCAACTCTTCCCTATCAGTGCTGGTGAGGGGACTGGCATTGTGGCATAGTGTGTAAGGCTGCCACCTGAGATGCCAGAATCACATATGAGCACTAGCTGAAGTCCCTGCTACTCCACTTCCAATCCAACTCCCTGAGAGTGTGCCTGGGAAAGCAGCATGGGATGGCCCAAATGCTTGGGCCCCTGCACCCACGTGGGAGACCCAGAAGGAGCTTCTTACTCCTGCCTCCTGACTTTAGCCTGGCCCAGCTCTGGTTATTTCTGCCATTTGGGGAGTGAACCAGCAGATGGAAGACTTTCTCTCTGTTTCTCTCTCTCTCTCTCTCTAAGTCTGCCTTTCACATAAGTTGTTAAAAAAATAAAGTTGGTGAGAAAAGCTGTTAATTATTTGAAGTTATTATGAATTCAGAAATGGTTTTTCCTTTGATGTGTGTTCTCTTTCCTCAGATTATGAGGGAACGATCACTGAACTTTGACCCCTGCTGTGTCAGCTACTTTACTAAAGGGGAGTACATTTTGCTGGGGGGGTCAGACAAGCAAGTGTCCCTTTTCACCAAAGATGGAGTGCGACTTGGGACTGTTGGGGAGCAGAACTCCTGGGTGTGGACGTGCAGAGTGAAACCCGACTCCAACTATGTGGTAAGAACAGGACATTCACTCTGTTGGGCCATTGCAGGAGGCACTGAGAATTGGCTATGTTCAGCAAACTGGATCATTAGCATATATCCTGGCAAATGGGGGAGTAGGTTGCCAGTGGAGAGCGGGAAATGCACACCTCTGTACCCCTGCAGGTGGTGGGCTGCCAGGACGGCACCATCTCCTTCTACCAGCTCATCTTTAGCACGGTTCACGGGCTCTACAAGGACCGCTATGCCTATAGGGATAGCATGACTGATGTCATCGTGCAGCACCTGATCACAGAGCAAAAAGGTAAGGAACAAGTGCCGCGCCTTTGTCCTCCAGACATTTGGAAGAGGGATAGACTGAGTGCCAATGATAGGGCATTTGAAATGACAGGAAATCTTTTTCCCTTGGCCTTTGGAAAACATATTAGACCATTAGGGTCTTTTTTCATCCGGGGCCAGGAGATCTAGAGTTCTTTGAGAGTCTCACAAGAGCAATGAACGCTGTCTAGAAGAATGCACAAACTTAAAACATTTCATGAATAATTCCTAGGAGTACATGGACTCCCTGAGTAGGGGAAGATGGCTTTGAGAGCTGGATAGGTGAACTTCATGGGTCATTTGGACCTTTGTCCTCACTGGTCAGAGTCACTCTGGGTTACTTCTCTCTCAGCCCAGTCTCCACCTGTTTGCTGGCAGTTCTTCTGCCAGAGATAAGCAGGGGTAGTGGTGGGCGGAGGCTCAACCAGAGGATCAGGGTTCCAGGCCCAGCACAGTGTACCTTCTGGGACATTATCTGGTCCACAGTGAGTGTGTGCAGCCTAGTGTGTCCTTTAAACTTTGGGCAGGACCCTATTGTCAAGAAAGTGGGTGGGAAGTGGTCAGAGGTGAGGTGGCTTGCGTAGGCAGCTCCCGGTCATTAGGGGCCATGCAGTGGAGCTTCTGATTTCTAGAAGCCCTCAGGGTTTGAGTCCCCATACTGGGTTGTATGCTTTGGACCACAGAGAGTCCCATGTGCTGCTCTGGATCCCAGTGCTGAGCCGAGCTGATTATTAGAATGCTCCACAAGGATGTTTTAATGAGAGTATCTTGCTGTAATTGCCAGTAGCACTAAGTAAATGATAGCTTTTAATTTCTCTCCCTTCTACCTTACTTAACAACCTCTCACTAGAGCTGGATTTCATTTTCTTTGACAGTTCGTATCAAATGTAAAGAGCTTGTCAAGAAAATTGCCATCTACAAAAATCGATTAGCTATCCAGCTGCCGGAGAAAATCCTCATCTATGAGCTGTATTCCAGTGACTCGTCGGACATGCATTATCGGGTGAAGGAGAAGATGGTCAAGAAGTTTGAATGCAACCTGCTGGTGGTGTGTTCCAATCACATCATCCTCTGCCAGGTGGGCAGCAGCCTGCTGGAGAGGTCAGGCAGAACCCGCCTCTCTCCCCCCATGGGTTGGTGCCCCCACGAGGGTTACTAGAAAGCAAGTCCTGGTCCCTCAAACCCGGTGGCTGTTCGTTATCTGTCACTGTGCTTCTGGATGAGTTGGACTCTCTGGGAAAGTCAGAGCCATAAACTGGAGAATACTTTTTTGTATTGAAGGTATTTTATTATACCAGGATTAGACAAAAATTGGTATTTCACACAGTGAAGACAGATTTTTTTTAAGAAGCATAGACACATGAAAATTTTTATTAACTCAGTAATAGTTAAGGAAGTTTTACTTCCTCGAGTTTTTCATGGAAAGAATGTCCTCACTGTAGATTCCTAGGAAGTATGTAGCTCAATGCCAAGAAAAGTTTGGGAAGACTGAGCAAAGGCTAGTCCAGCATCTTAATCTTGGAAGTAAAGGCAGATTTGGTTTCACCCAGGCCTCCTGGAAGTAGTAAAAGTAGAACAAGTCTTTCAGAGGTCACTGTAGTATAAAATACTGTTGAAACTGCTCTAAGAGCCCAGAACTTGAAGCAGCTCAGTAGTGCTGCAGTTGCAGGACAGTGTGGCAGATAGGCATGCTTTTGGGTGCTACCTATGGCCTTGGCTGCCTGGAGAGCTGTGCTGAAGATCTGAAGCTGCACAGGGCTCCACAGGGAAGACTTGTGAAGGATTCATAGTGCCAACCACAGGGAGGAGATGGGATACTGAGGGCTAGGTATTTTTCACCCATCAGGTGCGGGAAGACCTCCGTGGGGGGGCCGGGGTGCTTACTCTCTTGAACACCCATGCAGAACTAGGCTTACTTTCTAGGAGAAACGCCTGCAGTGCCTATCTTTCAGCGGAGTGAAGGAACGGGAGTGGCAGATGGAGTCTCTCATTCGGTACATCAAGGTGATCGGGGGGCCTCCTGGAAGGGAAGGTCTGTTAGTGGGCCTGAAGAATGGACAGGTGAGTGCCTCCTGGTGAACCGCATCAACTCACTGTCTGACCCACACGTGACCTGTCTAATGGTGACCCTGAGATGGGTTCCCAGTGAGAGAAAGGACTTCGTGCAATGGAGGGCAGCCTGGAGTTTAGTTTTATGAGGACAGCTTCAGGCTAAAGGGGCAGTGGCCTTCAGACTCAGGGCACAGTCACATTCTGGTAGAGGTGATGCTGCGGTCTCTGGATCGCATGTAGAGATTAGTGTGCTTAAGGTCACCCAGGGTGGGAGATTTGTGGGAGATGCAGCTTCAGTGGCTTGCTGGGGAGGGAGGCAGAGATCATTACTTGGGTCAGATCCCTATTAGAGCAGTGAGTGGATTATCACAGTGTATTTAGTGTGTGTCCTAGAGAGTGCTGGATCCTCAGGATATTAGCAGAAGCTGTAAGAAGAATGGATCCTTTGGACAAATAGATATGGAAAATCTGGGTTACCCAGAGTTTAACAGATTTCTGTGTGTGTGTGTGTGTGTGTGTGTGTGTTTTCCATAAGAGAAGTTCTAAGTGGGCTACATGGAAGTTTGAAAGTGAAAATATAACTGCATTAGCCTGAGAGCCAAGCTGTGTAGCAGATGGCTTGTGGCTGAGGCTTGTCAGGTCTTTGCTGGGGATGGAAGCCACAGAGCATGAAATCAGCAGGAGTTGAGCAGCAATACCCAAGTAGGGGAAGAGCCTGCTTCTTTGTCGCAGTCAGCTGTCACTTCTCACATGAGGCTGAGCGTCTGATCTTTGGAGTCAGGTTGGCCTGAGGTCATGTTATTATTTATATGAAAGGCAGAATGACAAGCTGGGGTTTAGAGGGTAGGGGTGAGGAGATTGTCTCCCCACTGATGCATTGCCCAAATGCTTGCAACAGCCAGGACTGGGCCAAGCCAAAGCCTGGAGTTCAGAACTCCATTCCTCGTGGGTAGCAGAGAACTCAAGCACCTGAGCTGTTGTCTGCTGCTTCCCAGGATGCATTAGCAGGGAGCTGGATCAGAAGCCCCACCATAATGCCCGCCCCAAGGGGTTATGTTCTTGTTTAGCTACTCTCTATCTGTGTGACCCTAGGGACATCACTTCGCCTCTCTGAGATGCAGGTTTTACAAATGAGGGTAACACTGCCTTTTTTGCAGGGTTATCAGTAAATGGTAGCTGGTGTCAGGAGCAGCGGCATCACCATTTTATGCCAGGTGTTTTATCAGTGTTTACAGTAGCCTCTTCCTGTGTGAGTGTGTGCCTCAGATCTTTGCTAGAGGGTCTCTCTGACCCCACAGTGTGGGTAATGTCATTAGCGAATCTCCAGGCTGAGCAGGCCCTGAAATGAGTTTGGCGTGTAGGGCCTGTCATCTCTTCAAGGACCTCTGATGAACCACACTCTGGTCTCCTAAGGATAAGCCACACCCCCACCCTGTCTTCCTTTTAATGAGTCTTTTTCTCTGCACAGAGCTTCTGGTGGAGTCAGTAGGAGTTGTTCTCGTAGAACACATGGGATTCCAGCAGCCTGGCGGTGTTCCAGGGTCTGTTGCCATGGTGACTCACACTTTTTTCTCTGAAATTTCGCCAGATCTTGAAGATCTTCGTGGACAATCTCTTTGCCATTGTCCTGCTGAAGCAGGCCACAGCTGTGCGTTGCTTGGACATGAGTGCCTCCCGAAACAAGCTGGCCGTGGTGGATGAAAACGACACATGCCTTGTCTATGACGTCCACACCAAGGAGCTGCTTTTTCAGGTGACGTCTGCAAGGTGCTGGAGGACACGGGCCTTTGGTTAGAGACCCTGCTGTACTTCCCAGTCCCTGCAGGAAGTGCTCGCCTGCCCCGGGCTGTTGGGGGGGATCTCTGGGAGGAGGAGTGACCAGTAGGAGCTGGGCACAGGCACAGATCTGGGAGGTGGGAGGGAGTCCTGCTCCTCTAGGCACACAGAGTTCCAGGGCCTGGGCCAGCCTCTGGTTTCCTTGCTAGGAGGAGGGATAAGGAACAGCTTTCTTACTTGTTTACTCTGAGCAATAAATGATAGAATAGTCCAGGTGAAGCTTGCTGTGGGTTCTCAGCGGATGGACTAGCCTGCTGATTCTCTTGAAGAAGTCTGCATCCTGCCTCCCAGAGGCCTTTTTCTGTGAGTGACCTGAGGCTCAGTAAGGACACAGGACTGGATTCTCACCTGAAAGAAGGAAAGGGATTAGGGAGAGCGCCCCTTCTCTTTCTTCCATGGGGATACTATAAAAATGAGAGCTTTTGAGGTCCTTCTAGGGAAAGGCATTGTTTACACATCATTCAGTGTAAACGGAATGCGGCTGGACGAGATGTGTCTCTGGAGGAGAAGCCCAAAGGCTTCATGCCCAGGACCTGGCTGACTTTTGACTTTGTCCCTCTTTGCCTCTTTAGGGCTTTGTGAATGGTCAGTGCCAATTTGCCTGAAGTGAATTCCCCTCAAAGCCAGAAGTTCTCCTGACTGGTTTCCACAGCCGCTGTGGCATTTCCCAGCCATGGGCAGATCGATTCCCCTGGTCAGGGCTCCTCATTGTCTTTGGCAACAGAACTAGTAGGGTGGAGGGGTCCCTGGAGGGTGAGAGCTGCTCCGGTCGGAGGGAGGGTGGCACCTGGCTCCACTAGCCGAGAAACACCAAGGAGACAGAGAGCAGGGCCGTAGCCTCAGGCTGACATGGGTTCACGTCCTACCCACATTGCCTGCTCTATGATCCTGAGCAGGTTGGTGAGCCTCTCTGAGCCTGTTTCTCCTTACTTCTAAGATGCATCTAGCAGTTACCCTCTGACAGAATTGTGACTGGGAGAAACAGGGACCTAGAGCATAGATCAGTGTCCAGCACCCAGTAGGATCCTAAATATTCCTTCCCTTCCCCTTGGCCTCAATACCATCCACCTTGCTACACCTGTGGGTAGGTTAGAAGCTTCCAGGTGTGATCTGTATCTGAGCCTGGAATCATATGAGGGTGACAGGTACGTGTCCTCCCCGGTCCCGGCTGATGGGCAGAAGATTATGCTCAGACCTTGCCAGGAGAAGTTCCCAGCTCTCTCTGTAACTTTCTAGGTTTTCTCTTCTCCACTGACTCTGTCCTCTACAAATGAAAACAACTATATTATTTTTCTTATTATAAAAATAATCTGAGCTCACTGTAAAAGATTCTAGACATCAAGGTATTTGTCTTGCTGGTCCCTGGGGCTCCACGGCTCAGCAGAGAAGCGGAAGGGGGGCAGCAGGGGCTACCTCCCAGGGTGACTATAAAAATACACTGTGTGAATTGTGTATTGCAGAGATAATAACTTATTTTCCAGTTTAAAATAACTTGAGAAAAATCCAGGCAAACAAAACAAAAGAGAAAGCACCTACAATTCTACCTGCCCAGAAACAATCACCATTGACCCTGTGGCAAACATCACTTTAAATGTGTGTGTGAGATATGTATTTAGTGTTAAAGGCAATGGAGTCCCACTTTGCTAATTTTCTACTTACTACATGGTGACTAATACTGGGAGAATATTAATTTTTTCAAACATGATGCAGAGTCAGAAACTCCAGTAGCTTAGTTGTTTCGATGTCTGTGTTGTTCATTGTCGTTCCTGGGTTTGTTTCCTGCCTCCAGCTTCCTGCCAGTGCAGCCCCTGGGAGGCAGCAGCAATGATCACTCAAGTGCTTGGGTTTCCGCCACTCAAGTGCAATACCTGGGTTGCTTTACTGGCTCCCTGCTTCAGCCCTGGCCGTTGGGTCCTTTTTGTGGGTATTTGGGGAATGAACCAATGGATGAGAGTGTTTGTTTCTATCTCTTTTTCTATCTGACTGTCTCAGTCTCTCTGCCTCTCAAAAACAGCTTTTTGTTTGTTTAAAAACCCTATCTGCATAAAGAAACTTGTCTCTATCCATTTCTTTTGGCTTTACTTTTCTCCTTTTCCCTCCATCCCACTGTCAGCAGTTTTTCATGACTGATTCTTTAAAGGGGCACTTGACTAAAATATGGGCAGGGTGTCGAAGGCCAGAGTTGTTCTCATAGGCTTCTCACTGTCCCGTAGGAATCCAACGCCAACAGTGTGGCCTGGAACACCCAGTGTGAGGACATGCTCTGCTTCTCGGGGGGAGGCTACCTTAACATCAAAGCCAGCACCTTCCCTGTGCACCAGCAAAAGCTACAGGGCTTCGTGGTTGGCTTCAATGGCTCCAAAATCTTCTGCCTCCATGTCTTCTCCATGTCTGCAGTGGAGGTGCCGCAGGTAACCCAGGCCCAGCCTGCTGTCCTCGGGGCAGGGCAGATGAGACGGGAAGCCGAGCTTTGCAGAGAGTATCAAGGAGAGAGAGAAGAAAGCAAAGTGGCAATGTGGGGTTGAGAAAGGTGCTGTGTACTTGACAGCTGAAGCCTTGTCTCCACCTTGTGCAGCCGCTCTGTCTTTGGGTGAAGACCCAGCATCACTGATCCTCCATGTCTTTCTGACCTCCTGTCTGGTAAGGATGGGGAGAGGTGTGCAGTGTTGTCAGCAGCTGGGGTTTTTTTACTGTGAGTTACGCATCTTTGAGCCCACAAAGTTAGGAGTCCAGCCAGGTGTGCACACAAGCGTGTGTGCTGGTGTGTGAATGAGAGACAGGGAGAGGGAGAATGAATGTGGGAGCCAAAAAGGGAGCATAGTCCGCTGAATGAGATAGAGGCCAACACAGAAGTGGGGGGCTTTCGTAGGCAGTCCTGGAGTGGCGGAGAGCAGACAGCAGAGACTGACAAGCCATGTGGGTGTGGCCTGCCTGCCCCTCTCTCTAGGGGTCACAAAATGGAGACGGGCACCAGGGAGAAACTTCAGCTCCAGAACTCAACCCTCAAGAAGGAATCATACTAACAGCTTGCAGAACTGAGGCGCAGTGTCATCCCCTTGGTCAGTTTGGGCCCTACCTGGCACCAGACACTGCACTCTGGCATCACAAGATCCCTAGTGCCCTGCCCTTTGCAACCACACCCTGCTCCCAGCAGCGTCATGGCGGCATTGCATGCTGTCATGCAGATGTTGCACAGCTTCCTCAGCCAGCGCACGTTGTTGGACTTTTACACCCTTCACAGTCCTCTGCTCTTGAAAGTAGGGGCATCGTTCTAGCTCAGGCTCTGCATCAAGCCCACTTAGTTCCTTGGTAGAAATTCCTAGGAACAAAATGGCTGGGCCAGAGGTTGTAGACATTTGAAAGTTTTTTGGGCTGATTTCTGACTTCCCTTCTCCTGGGCTCTGCCCTTGTGCCTGCCACACCGCTTGCCCCTAGGCTGGTTCACTTCTTCCTCTGAGCAGTGAGTCCCTTGTGGCTCATGGCCGCAGGAATCACAGCCAAGTGCCCTCACTGGTGCTCACACAGAGCAGCTCCTCAGGAAGTGCGAGTAGAATCAGATCTCAGGACATGGGAAAAGCAGAAAGGAAAGCAGGAGAAAGCAAGGGAGTGAGGCTGGTGGAAGTGGTGGCAGGAGGGAGCCAGGGTGGCCCCTCCTGGACTCTTGCTGTCCCCATCTGCTCCCTTCCCAAACCCATGCACCACATCCGCGGGAACCCACTCTTACTCAGTCGCGCCAAACAGACTGTGCTTTATTGAAAGTTTTCTCCCAAGATTGCCGTCCTGACCTCAAAAATAAATGCAGTTTGCTGTTCCCTGACTTTGCCTGGCCAAGAGGAGCCAAAGGGGCTGCCCAGGGCTTCCTCTGACAGGACCTCCCAAGGCAGTAGCCAAAGTCCTGCTTGCTGCCGAGCCATGCTGCTGAGGCAGCAGGTCCGGACTGCCAAGGGTTAGGAAAGGCCCTCCCCAGACAAAGGCTGTTTATCTGTTGCCTTCAGCCTCCAGTTTCCAGTGATTTTGGCCTAGATACAGGGGAGAGAGCATAAAACTTGCTCTTGGGAGTTTTGGTTTCCTTTAGAAATTGACATCATTTTGTGCAAGCACTGGTTTGTCAGGGCTGCCAAGTAGGGCTACAAGGCCTGGTCAGGCTTCTGCGCACTGTGGTGACGCGTTTGGAATGCAGCAGTGAGGTGAAGTATAGCTCACACGGTACTTGTTCAATTCGTATATTTTTAAAACTCCCACTCAGATTGTGCCTCCCAAGCATGTCCAGATGTTACCGGTCATCTGCTCCCAGCTGGTGTGCCCCCACGGGATGCTCGGGCAGGGCGCCGTGAGCTTTAGGGGAAGAGCTGCAGCTCCAAGCTCTGACCTGCCACCTTGACCAGCTGCAACTTGAGCAACTTATCTCCTGTTTGGGGTCTTATTTTCTTTTCTGTGAAATGGGGTTAATTACAGTCATCTTCAGGTCTGTGTGGCCCAATTCCTATTATTATTTGTTATTATTACAGAGAGTCATAAAATAGCCAAAACCCACAAAGTGCAATTACTCGTCCTTTGGTACAGAGGGTGCTCATTAAAGGAGTTCAGGAAGGCTGGTTGGGCGGGGGCGTTTGAGAAATTTTCAGAGGGTGGGGGAAACTTGAACCAAGCCCTGAGGAGGTGTTTCCTGAAGAGGAGAGGGGGATTGTGGCTGGAGAGGAGTGGGGGGAAGGAGCTGGCTTTGAGAAATGCAAAGGAGGCGATGGGCGCACTTGATTTCTGCCCAGCGAGTTATTGTTTTTAAATTTATTTGAGAGGCCGGCGCTGTGGCGCAGCGGGTTAACACCCTGGCCTGAAATGCCGGCATTCCATATGGGCGCTGGTTCAAGACCCGGCTGCTCCACTTCCCATCCAGCTCTCTGCTATGGCCTGGGAAAGCAGTAGAAGATGCCCCAAGTCCTTGGGCTCCTGCACCCATGTGGGAGACCCGGAAGAAACTCCTGGCTCCTGGCTTCAGATCGGCACAGCTCTGGCCATTGGAGCCATTTGGGGAGTGAACCATCAGATGGAAGACCTCTCTTTGCTTCTCCTCTCTCTGTGTAACTCTGACTTTCAAATAAAGAAAGAAATTGTTAAAAAAAGAAAAAATTTATTTGAAAGGGAGTTACAGAAAGAAAGGGAGAGACATATTGATGGACCTTCCATCTGCTTCTTCATTCTACAAATGGCTGCAATTGCCAGGGCTGGACCATCTCGAAGCTAGGAGCCTGGAACTCCATCTGAGTCTCCCACATGGGTGGAGGAACCGAAGCACTTGGGCCACCTTCGGCTGATTTCCCAGGTGCGTGAGCAGGGAACTGGATCAGAAGTGGAACTTCCTATGGGGAGTCAGCATTGCTGGTGGCAGTGTAATGAGCTGCACTACAACACCAGTCCCACAGTTATTATTTTCAAAACACCTCTGTCTTTGCCCGTGGTAGCTTGGGCTGGGCAGGGCACCTAACAGAAGTCAAGGATTTACTCAGTAGGCACCCTGCTCAAACATGGCTGAGCCGGGCTCACCCGCTCTTTAGGTCTTGCCCTGCTGCCCCACTAAAGGAAAGCAAGGGAGTGGCACTGCACAACACAGAGAAGTGCAGAGGAGCAGCTGAGTCTGCCACGGTGTGGCCTGGCTGAAGCAGAAAAACACTGCTTTCAACTCTAAAGCCGAAAAATGGATCTGGAAATTTCAAAGATAAAAGCCCCAAATGGAGAAAATAGCACATCCAGTTCCACATTTGGGAACCATTAGTGCAGAAGCACTGGCTGATTGATCGCTACTGTCTGTGAATCCCAGAGGGGAGGTGCGCGTCCCTGAAGCACATTGACTGGTCCCAGAGCAAGGACAGGGGCTGTCGCTGTTAAAGACGCTGTGCACACACACATGCCTGCACACTTTCACAAGGAAGGGGAGCAAAGAACCTGGAACCCAGTCACTGTGGCTCCGGCCTCAGGGTTCCCACTTGCCAGGTGTGTGTGATGGGACCAGTCACTGAGTTTCAGCCTTCTGGGCTCCCCATAGGGAGAATAATGCCTGCTGAGCCGGCTGCTGGGCACATCCAGAAACACTTTGCAAACCTGAAAAAGAGAAGTTCCTAGGTGTGTTCACAGGTATTCACAGGAAGGTAGCTGTCTTGTTGGAGGGAGTTGGTCCTTAGCTCTGGAGTCTGGGAGGCTGATCTCCAGGGCCTTCCGAGTAACCTGGAGTAAGCCACTTTCCTTTCTCGGACTCAGGCTCTCTTAAGAAGAGGCCGTATTAGACCCCTTCCTGCTGGTGATGTCATTGATTGTTTCAGCGGATGTAAACCACGAGCCTGCTGAGGGATGGATATAAGTTAAGTACAACCCTGCTGTTGGCCCTGAGTTGTGCATGGCCTTGTTGGGGAGACAGGTGTGTGATGACAGCACAACCTGAAATCTGGACAAGGGCAGAATTAAGTTCAGGCTCCTTCCCTTGAGGTAGGGGCTTGAGGGGTCAGGGAAGACTTTGCAGAAGAGGCAGCATTTTATCATATCTTAAAAGCTGATCAAGCAGTTTCTAGAGGGCAGAGGGCTCTGCAGGCCAGGGTGACATCTTGTGGCAAGGCAGTCCTGGAGGTGGGAAAGAGGAGAGTGGAAGGAAATCTGCGTTTGGAGCACTGTTGCTGTGTGTGTGTGTGTGTGTGTGTGTGTGTGTGTGTGTTGGGGAGATGGCAGGAGGGAAGGTGGCAAGGTGGGCTGGGCGAGGCTGGGAAGCATGCTGCTGCTCATTGGTGTGTCCTACTGCAGGTGTTAGTAATGAAGTCGGCACACCTATCTGGTGATGGAGACAGGGTTTGTGTGAACCTGACTTTCCCCATTTCTCTCTGAAAATAATTTTCTTTTTTCTTATTGACAAAATCCTATAGTCTGCTCCCATGTACCAGTACCTGGATAGGAAAATGTTCAAAGAAGCCTACCAGATTGCTTGCCTGGGTGTGACTGACACTGATTGGCGTGAGCTGGCCATGGAAGCCCTGGAAGGATTAGAATTTGAAACTGCAAAGAAGGTAAGCTTCTGGTCAGCATGTACTGGAATGTGGGCCAAGGAGTCAAGAGAGGGCCTTGGTGATGCAGAAAGGCCGAAGCAGACTGTGCTATGCTCTGGGGTTAGACTGGCCTGGGTATGGATCTCAGCTGAGCCACTTCTCACTGTGACCCAGGCCAGGTACCAGCCCTGCTCAGGTGGCTTTTCTGTGGGGGTGGCATGATGATCACTGGTGCCATCACAAAGTTAGAGGACTCTGAAGGGACAGTAGCTGTGAATCCTGACACAGGAGGAACACCTGGTGGATGCTGCTGTCACTCTCAGTAGCTTTTATTTATGTGACCCATCTAGCTAAAAGCCTGGTCCATATAGGTACTCAATAAATGGTAGCTTTTACTTCAGGTATAAATAGTAAGTCCATTTGTTACACCATGCTGTTTCTCTTAGCCCACATCCCTTCATGGTGCGATGCAGGGACCTGATCTGCTGTGTCCCTGCCTTCGTCTGTTAAAGCTGGAGAGACAGCTAAAAACATTTGACTCTTCTGCACGCCAGAAAAGGCCCAGTTATGGTTCTGAGCTGAGTTGTTCTCTGGAGCCCGAGGTAGGGGTTCTCCCTGTTTCATCCTTCCTCTTGTTTTCCCAGTCACGTAAGGAGATAGGCCTTTGACTGCCACAAGGTGTGTGTCGTGTGAAGTGAGGAATTACGGGCCTGAAGAGAGTGCAGGCTGGACAAGACGAGGCCCCGACGCTGGGCTGAGGAGCAGCAGCTCTGCGCCACAGGCTGCCACTTGGCTGGGCTGGCACACAGCCCGGCCCCGCCGTGTGTGCAGGGGGGAGAGGGCAGCACGAACTGCTGTGTGATCTGCTGCAGTGCATGAGGCTTAACTGAGAGGTTGTGAGGGAATTTAGAACCAGGAGTGGTTGTCCAGTGTTAGAACAAGGGAAGCTGTCGTTCTGTAGTAACGATGGTATTGTGTTTTCAGACCTCCTCAGTGTCGGCAACGTGGTAATGGAGGAGGCTCTGGGAATTCAGAGGGAGGAAGCCTCTCCTTGGAGGGAGCTTTCATCTCCTGCCCCACCCAGCAGTGCCAGGAGGGACGAAGAGGAACAAAGGATTTCTATAATGTGTGTGTTTGCTTGTTTTTAGCATGGAATGAAATGAAAAATTTTCTCATTGTCATCTCTATACACCCAGGAAACTAAATATCTACCCTTTCTGTCCCTCCCACCACCACCACCACCACCACCACCTAAAGTAGCGCTCAGTGAATGTTAGAATGTGCAGAAATGAAACTGGAATGATCCCCAGTTGTTTATTCACCACCACCCCCTGCCTGATATCCTGAAAGTACTCCTTGAGAACATAAAGGATGATATCAAAGCCACAAGTTTTTTTAAAATATTGTTTGTGCATTTTCAAAATTACTTATTTATATGAATGAGAGAGACAGAACACAGATTTTCATCTTCTGGTTCACTCCTCAAATCCACACAACGACTGGGGCTGGGCCAGGAGGAAACCAGGAGCCAGGAACTCAATATAGGTCTCCATGAGAGTGGCAGGGACCCAGGTACCTGAGCTGTCACTGCTGCCTTCCAGAATGCCCGTTAGCAGGAAGGTGGAATCCAGAGAGCCAAGACTCAAACCCAAGCACTCATATGGGATGCAGGCATCCTGTGGGGCGTCTTTCACTGTGCACCAAATGCCTGTCCCCATTTGTTTATTTTTGTAAACAACAATTGTATGTATATTTATTGTGAAAAATGAGTTTTCAAAAAGCCAACAGAATTTGGCTATTGACAAGAACTTGATCTTTCATCTAAATCCTGAATCCCTAAGCTTTCTTTTTCCCCTGTGCAAGTTGTCCTGGCTCACCCAGGGCTCAGACTTGTGGAAGGTGGCTCTGGACTGTCACTAAGTGCCCACTAGATGGCAGAGGAGAGCTGCTTGGCGTCCGGACATGGCCCTGCACAAAGCTGTGGCCGCTCCCACACTTCTGTCTGCTGGAGTTGCTCACGGGCTGGCCTTGTGACTCTGACCACCATGACCATTCACCCTGACTCTGCAGAATGTGTCAGGGCTGAAGGATCTTGGAAGTAGAATTCTCACGGGGATTTCTCACATCCTGGAATCCAGCACAGCAGAGCCAGAAAGACCCTTGTCGAGGGCATCACAAGCTTGCCCCTTTCCACAGGAACGTGGCTAAAGCTCCGAGGCAGGGAGTACATGGGCCGTGCCCTCCAGTTGGAAAGCCTCAGAGCTGGGACTAGGACGTGGGAAATCTCTCTCCGCCAGGCATCGCGGCTTTCCCCTTTCCTGGGAATTTTAAGGAAAGCCAGATCCAGAAGGTAGTCCCAAGACCTCCAGTGTGGACCATGGGTGCTCCTGGCTCTCTGTCCTTTCCCTGGTGACCCCCACTCCTTACCCTTTCTGTGAACTCTGCTGCAGGAGGATGCACTTGCCAGGTGCCTACCCTGGGAGGCCTCACTTCATCTTGCCTCCTGTTCCACCCATGCCCAGACAGTGTGTCTGTGTTCCCAAGAGCATCCAGTTCCCACTGTGTAGCTCTTGGCTAAGGGAGATTTGGTGATCTACTTATCCTGCCTACCTCCCCTTGTAGAACGTGGGCCTATGAATTACGGAAAGCGGCAGGGCCAAGTCCTATTCCCATCTGGGTCCCCAGCCTGACAGGGTGCCTGGCCCTGCAGGATGAAAGGTGATGTTGTATTGTGGTCCTCTGTGCAGCAGCCACAGTGAGGCCAGATGAATTGCTTGTTTTCCCATGTCTTTTTAGAAGGGGGGCGTCATGCCGTGGAGTAGAGGCTTCCAGCAGCCAAGGATTTGGTGCATTTTAAGTTCCAAGGGCTCCTGGAGTTGCTGCCCTTCTAAGCCTATGTCAGCCCATTTCAAATGGGATGATTACAGAAGCGCAGCTGGGTAGAAATGTTGACCACAAAACCACAGGAAGATCGGGTTGGGCGTAGTGGGTTATGTTCCTCTAAGCCCCTTGCAGAATCTGAAAGAAGCAGAGCATCGTCAGTAAGCCTTGTCTTCCCGTTCCTCAGACACTTGCAGCAGGGGTTGAAGTACCTGTATTGACCGGGAGGCCAAGGCAAGGGTTACACTTTGATTTATGTGAGAGTTTGCTTTTCAGTGCTTGCTTGGAGTGATTCATTCCCTGCCTCACTGCTTTCAGAAACCAGCTTTATTGCTTCTCAGCTTTCCCCCTGCACCAGTACTGTGGGCTCTGGGTTCCCTGTTTTTATGGCACCATCAGGTAGGCGTCTCTATCTTCTACTTTCTATCCAAGCCACCAGGAGGTGTGTGTGTGTCACCTATCAGTTGGCACCTCTTACCACTCCTGCCCTGATGCCGTTGCCATGCAGCGTCACACAACTTGTTCCTTCCTTTCAGGTGGGAGCCTCGCAAGGAGGCACTGTTGCAGGCTGCACTATCAGGATTTTGCTTTGCCTAATCCCAAAGTGATGGATGCAACCAAGACTTCTTTGCTGTTCTTTGTGTGGCCTAATCCTGGGGCTGAAGCCGAGCCTCATGGGGCCATGGCCCTCCTGAGCATGTGGTGATCATCAGTGTTTGCCTCTTCCCCCTCTGCACCGTCTGACTTTCTGGAGCCTGACTCCCCACCCCCAGCCACTCGCCCACTTTGGGAGCTGAGACGGCAGCTGATGTTGTTCCTTGTTTCTTCCCTTGTAGGCCTTCACCAGGGTGCAGGACCTGCGGTACTTGGAGCTCATCAGCAGCATTGAGGTAACAGATGAAGCATTCTTCCTTCCCCAGCAAGCACAGGCTTGGCGTTAGCCCTCCCAGCAGCAGGTGCCCTGAGGACACGTGAACAAGGCCCAGGTGTCTGCCCCTGCAGGGCAGAGTGCTGCGTAGTGGAGACAGCACCCTGGGGCAGGGATCACAGTCTGCTGCTTTGTGCTCCGTGGGGCACATGGGTTCCTGCTCTCTCGGAGCGCTGGTTTGTTGTCCAGAAGTGGGATCAGACCTGCCTGGCAAGGTGGCTGTGCAGACTAAAAGGTCCTCAGTAACTGGCTACTGTGTTCTCAGGTTCCAGGTATCTGCAGTGTAGCAGAGGCTTCCTCAGTGTACATGGCTATGCCTCAGCCCCAGAAATGCACCTGGGCTGAACTGGGCTCCCCGGGCCTCTGGAGCACCCCAGCCCTGCCATTCCTGACGAGAACACAGACCTTGACAGCCAAACCCAGACAGGTCTTGGGCGGGCTGAAGAGGCTGGTGCTAGGTGCCCCGGTTGCTAGGTGCTGGGCCCTGCTGTTCTTAAGTTCCACGCTTTGCAGTGCTATCTGGCTGTCTGTAAAAAGGCGTGCTTGTTTTTTTTTTTTTTTTTTTTCCTGAACAGATTTATTGTGAGCCTAAAGGAATGTGAGATACATTGAATTCCCAGATGGAAGTGTGAGGAAATCTGCAAATGTCTTGTCCCTCTAATGCAGTTCGCATAATAAATACTGTCATGGGCCAAGCCTTGTGCTGAGCCTAGTGGGCAAAGGGCTGATCCCAAGAGAGGCCTGCAGGAGCCCTCCCCCTGCCCTCTCCACTCCTCCCCACCACCACCACCAGAAAGCGTGACTGCAGTCTGCGCTGTATCCCAGGCATAGTTGGTGTGTGCACTGTTCTAATCCTGCCAGCACCTCCACAGGGCAGGTACTTCTGTTAGACCTCTGCAGTAGAGGAGGAAACAGGCTCAGAGAGGCTGTGTCACTTCCCTAAGGCTGCATAGCCAACGGCTGTCTGTTTGCCAAGCTTCTACTGCTTCACTCTAGGCCGTGCACCCTTTGCTCATGCACTGCGTGAGCATCGTAAGGAGTGTCTGTGTCACCTTCTGTGTGCCTGCCTGCCTGTTGAAGGCCTGGGAGGTCCAGTGCTGCCTGTTGCCCAGGCTGTTTGTGAATCCACTGGCCTGCGTCTAGGGAGTCTTCATTTGAAGCCATGAACATCCTTTTTGTCTATGCAAAAGCAACTGGCCTCTTTGCAGGCCAGCTCCCATCATTTGTCATGGCCAGCTGAGTTCAGAATGTGTGCTTCCTCTAAGGTGCTGTGAGTTGGGACTTCCATAAGGTGACTTGGAGGATTCTGCCCTTCACAAACAGGAAAGTCCCTCTCCGTGAAGATCCACCTGGACTGCTCCGAGGCCATGTTGCCTGCTGTTCAGCCAGGCCCAGAGCCTGAGGCTCCTTAGTTGCCTAGGCGAATGTTCCTCTTTGCTCATAGGAGGCAAGGCCTCTGCCCATCCTAATATATGGCTTCTGAGTATCCACAGATCATTTTAATTGATTATGATGAGCTGCCGGGGGCCCCAAGGGGATAGGGCATAGATTCCGTGCCTGGTAAAACCTGTTTCTTTCTGTCTTTTTTTTTTTTTTTTTTAATTTCAGTGCAAGATCTTGATTCACTTCCAACTATTAGGAGTTAGTTTATTGGGCAGATTAGCCAGAACTATATGTAGGTTTTTTTTTAATTATTTCTGTCAGTGGGGAGGCATCATGCCTCCAGCTGTTAAAACTTTCACCAGCTTGTCTAGGAGTTTGATTCAATGTCTCATCTTCCTCCACTATGATACACTTGTGAGAAAACAAGCAAAAGACAACTGCTGCAGATGAAGGGTCGGGTGTGACTGAGTGTTTACAAATACTTGAGCTGTAGAGTAGTGACTATTTCCTAGCCCAAGAGGCAGGAACGTGCAGTCCCTTGAGTTATCCTGGCACTGCTAAGCATGTGTGCGCATGTGTACATGGGATTGTTAGGGAGAACCCCTGCTGACTTCAGAAGGGGCTGTTGTGGTTGGTGGTTCGTGGCACAGGGAGAGCTCTGTGATGTGCAAGGAGCACTTGGGGTCTGACAGAACTGAGTCCACATACCAGCTTCGTCTGCCCTCTGCCTGTTTGTCTTCTTGAATCCCAGCTTCCTTCACTGTGGTACGTGGGTGGTAATCACTACCCCTCCAGCTGCCATGAGGAATAAAGAATCCACATGTGTGCAAAGTGTGTACCTGGCACCTAGCGTGCATTCAGTGTGCTCTCTGAAGAAAGAGGAACATAGTGAGGCTTGTTTTACTATTGTGTGGTCTCCATCTTGGACAGAAACCCTACACTTTGCCCTTGTCTGTCATCATTCTGGGTCACAACTCTGCCAGCCAGGGCTGAGATGTGGGAGTTAGGAACCACCAGTTAGCGGGTGACACACACTGTCCAAACTGTCCAGTTGCCTTGGAAGAATAGACCGGAAAGCAAAACTGAGGAATTTCCACTAAACAAAGGTTTGCATCTTTTTTGGTCTTTACTTGTCTGGAAAAAAAAAATCTGCTTTTGTTGTCAAGCATTCCCACCAGCGATGTAGGTGAGACACAACAGCCTGGGAGCCAAGCCTAGATTCCAGGAGGAACGCCCAGGGGCTTAACTGGAAATAGCAACGTCTACCCTTTGTAGAGGCTGCTTCCTGCCCATGGCTGCAGAGGCCATTTCCTGTGCTTCTAATTTTTCCAGGAGAGGAAGAAGCGGGGAGAGACCAACAATGACCTGTTTCTGGCAGATGTGTTTTCCTACCAAGGGAAGTTCCACGAGGCCGCCAAACTGTACAAGAAGAGTGGGCACGAGAACCTCGCACTCGACATGTACACTGACCTGCGCATGTTTGAGTATGCCAAGGTAACCCACCTGGACCCCAGGGTTCTGACCTGCAGTGTCCAAGTTGTTTGCCCCAAGAGGTGGTTTAGATGGAAAACAGCCGTGGTCTCAGGGTGTGGGCAAATGGGTAAACAAAGGAACCATCAGTGGCCACTGGTTGAAACTGGTCTAAAACTTAATTTCTGGGCGTGTGTCAGAGGGACAGAATGTGACATTTCAGACCTTCCTGAGTGACAGAGTTGGTTGGTGTGAGTCTGCCCCAGCACAATCCCCTTCAAAAGTGTTGAGTGCAAGGCTGTGGGGCTGCCTCCCCAAAACTCTCAGATCTCTCTCAGGAGCTTTTAAGCATCAGTGCCCTCACACACATGCTGTTCCTGCAAGTCCTGTGGGACCGTGTGGGGCCCTGCAGCCTAGGTTCCTGGGTGCCTGTGTTCTGATTGTACAGGGCCTTTGTGCTGGGTGCAGAGGCCATGCCAGACCCCGCCCTCACATGTTGGCTCCGTGTGCCTCTCTGCCCTGATGGCTGCAGAGCGTTTCCTCAAGGTGGAGATTCCCTTTCAGATTTGGGGTCCCCCATCAAGGTTAGTCCCCAGCAGGTGTGGACTTCTGAAAATCCCTATGGGAGAAGAGCTAGCTGGCCCCGGCTCCTGAGCAGCTCCTACAAAGGAGCTCAAACCAGTCAAGACATTTGCAGTTGAGCCTAGCACAAGGTGCAGCAAGCAGCAGGGCTCTTCCTTTACGGAGGTGCCGCTGTTAACCTGCCTTTCCCGGTAGTGTCAGAAGTTCTCAGAATGTTATTGAGTCATCAGCCACAACCAATTAGTGGCTATTAATGGTAATTATCTAACTCACGAGTTCAAGATGGAAAATCTTCCCCCTTTTTTTCCTTTTCTATTCCTGAAGATGACTGTGTTCTTTGATCTTCTACCATCTGCTCGATGCTGGGGCTGAAGGCGTGTTTGGCTCCCTGTGATGTGGCCCAGGAGTTACTGTTCACCTGTTGTGGCCAAGCACCTGGGCTCCAGCCAGGCTGCCTTTTCACCTTGATTCCTTCTTTTCTTTCTTCAGATCCAGGGTAGCTTCCCTCGTTTTCCTCTTCACCTTTCTCATGCTTCCCCGTGCTCCTGCTCCTCCCACAGCCCCCACCAGATTTCATGAAACATGCATACTGAGCACACCTAAATCAGTGCAGCTCTCTTCTGGGCGTAACAACATTTTAGCTGCGAGCACAGCCTGAAACAAGGATCAGATCCCTGGAGGTAGAATGTTGGCCTCAGAAACAGCTGGAGCTGCTTGTCTCTTGCACTTGATGGTACCTTCTGGAACCCTTGGAGCCTCCTCAAGTCGGCAGCCCTGCTGCGGTGGAAAAGGCCCCAGAATCCAGAGGCCTGGTATGAGTCCAGGTTCCTCCTGTGGGGTGACCTTGGTTGCAGGTCTTCCCTGTGCCCAGCCTCTGTGTCCTCCTCAGCTTGGTTATATATAAGGAGTGCACAGAACAGTGCATGGGGCACTTTACAAATGCAGGCTGTAGAAAGATGAAAATAAGAGGGGCCCAGCATGACCACAGAGTGCACCCAATCCTGCCCCTGCTCGGAGGCCCCTCATCCCTCCTCAGGTGGGCTTCAGGCACCCATAGTCTCCCACCCAGAAATGTGCCCACTGACACAGTCCATCTGGTTTGTCTCTAGGAAGGTAAATACTGTAGAGCTTGTTTTGGGTTTCGGTTTTTGATCACAGTTCCAAGTAGATTGGTTCTGTTTCAATCCCCTCCCTGCTTTGCCCGGTAGTCGGGATTGAGAAAATGTGTACATATGTATTATGTTGGGGGAGTGGGGGACACAGTGCTTATTAACATGGCATGTTTTTGTTTACTTGAAAATTGCTTCCCAAGATTCAATCTGGTTTTCAGAAAATTTTTAAATTACATTCCCACATACAAATAAATTGTATGCTTTCCGGATAAGTGACATGTTTATGTGGTGATAAAGGGAATGATAATGCTCTTCACTCTCTGTAGTATGTCCTGATTGAAATCACCACGCAGGAGAACATTGTTAAGTCTCATTCATCACTCAGCACAGCCTTTTTCTGTCCACTGCAGGACAAAATCTTGGCTGTGGCCTCCAGATAACATGTCAATTATATTCATGGAACCAAAAAGCCTTTGAAAACCCAGTTAGTTGAGCCTTGAAGGAACCATTTAGACTCAGCCTCAATTAAGTCCCAACTCCCTGAGCTATATGGCTCAGGGCTCCTCCTAGGAGACTCCCTCGAGCCTGTGCGCTGCGAGCCTGGCTGGTCTCTCTGCGTCGACCACGCAGACTCATGGCTGTCTCTTGGCCTCTGACCTTTCTTAGTCACTCCCAGTATGCTGAGCGCCCAGAGTCTGCTAAAGACTCTTTAAAGGACATTGCCATTCTCTGATGCCTATTTCCCCGCTGCTGACTTCATTGGTAGACAGAGTGGCAGCATACAGAGTGCACGTTGTAGTAGCTGTAAGAGTAAACGGTGAGTCTGTAGTGCCCAAACTAGGCACAGTAAGTGGCTGCTTTCCAGGCCCCTTCCCCTCTGAGCTCCAGAGGGAACCAGATGCTAGCCAAGGTTAAGCCTCTCTCTCTCTCTCTCTCTTTTTTTTTTTTTTTTTTACAGGCAGAGTGGACAGTGAGAGAGAGAGACAGAGAGAAAGGTCTTCCTTCTGCCATTGGTTCACCCTCCAATGGCTGCCGCGGCGGTGTGCTGCGGCCAGCGCACTGCGCCTATCCGAAGGCAGGAGCCAGGAGCCAGGTGCTTCTCCTGGTCTCCCATGGGGTGCAGGGCCCAAGGACTTGGGCCATCCTCCACTGCACTCCCTGGCCACAGCAGAGAGCTGGCCTGGAAGAGGGGCAACTGGGACAGAATCCGGTGCCCCGACCGGGACTAGAACCTGGTGTGCCGGCACCGCTAGGCGGAGGATTAGCCTATTGAGCCGTGGCGCTGGCTAACGGAAAGTTATTTTTTTTTTTCCTTTTGACAGGCAGAGTGGACAGTGAGAGAGAGAGACAGAGAGAAAGGTCTTCCTTTGCCTTTGGTTCACCCTCCAATGCCCGCCGCGGCCGGCGCACTGCGCTGATCCGATGGCAGGAGCCAGGAGCCAGGTGCTTTTCCTGGTCTCCCATGGGGTGCAGGGCCCAAGCACCTGGGCCATCCTCCACTGCACTCCCTGGTCACAGCAGAGAGCTGGCCTGGAAGAGGGGCAACCGGGACAGAATCCGGCGCCCCAACCGGGACTAGAACCCGGTGTGCCGGCACCGCTAGGCGGAGGATTAGCCTAGTGAGCCGCAGCGCTGGCCTTTTTTTTTTAAGATAAATTTATTTATTTGAAAAAGTTACATGCAGAGAGAGTGAGACAGAGAGAGATCTTCCATCCACTGGTTCACTCCTCAATTGGCTGCAGTGGCCAATCTGAAGCCAGGAACCAGGTACTTCCTTTGGGCATCCCACACGGGTGCAGGGGCCCTAAGACTTGAGCAATCTTCCACTGTTTTCCCAGTTAATAGCAGAGAGCTGGATTGGCAATGGAGCAGCCAGGACTTGAACTGGCACCCGTATGGGATGCTGGCACTGCGAGCGGCAGCTTTGCCAGCTATGCCACAGTTCCTAGGTCTCTCTTTAACTGAGGTTCTAGCATCAGGGTAAACTAGACTGTTTCTTCTCCTTCTTAATCATTGGGTTGTCTAGGGCAATTTTAGGGGTTACACAATGACTTGAAAGCAAATAGTGGGTGAGGGGCAGTGAGCTAATTGTTAGAGGGCTTTTCTACTTGTATTGACTGCACTTCTTTGACCAATGAACAGTCATCACGGGGATGAGTTGTCTGCACGATACATGATCCCTGCAACAACTCTGTCTTACCCAGGATGCAGATCCAGACTGAAAATGCTCTCAGTGTCCCCTTTTGAAAAGCCCCCACCTCTTAAATGTCAGCACCAATGCTGTCTCAACTATGGTGACTCCTAGGTGTGTATTTTGCATGCCAGTGATTTTCTGAGGCTATTTCTCAAAATTATAGGGACAGCCCTGGGGAGCTAGGCATAACCCTGATCTGTGGCAGGGGAAACCCAGACCCTGCACCCTGCTTCCTGAGCCTCTGGGATTGCAGGCTTCTCACTTCCTTTACAGTTCTCTCCTGGTGGCCTTGGTCCACTTCAGATCCCTTCCTGCTGGCCCACCTTGGCTTGGGTCCCCACCCCTGCAGACCTGACTCAGACCAGAGTCCAGTAACATTCAGTTGAGAATGCATTAACCAAAGAGAGTTTTGCTTATTGTCTGTCCTCAACGCATACCTGGGCAAGCCAATGGGATGATTCCCTAAGGGCAGGCCACAGAACATCTCAGAAAACAGATGTGAATGGTACATGTTGTGAGTGTGGTGGTAGCTGAGGGAGGCCACAGGAGGCTGAATCTAGAACTCATTTTGCTGGCATTGAGGGGCCCACATGCCAGTCCCACTGAGATCTCCAGGTATGTGGTATTATCCATACAGCGGAGCAGAGTCTAGGACCAACTGTTTGAAGTTAAGCAGCCGTGTTGCCTATCACTCTGCAGGACAGTGGAGAGAGACTATCCACTGTAGTGTGTGTGCACGCACATCCACCCAGAATGCTCCGTGGTCTGGCAAGTGCCACTTGGCTGAAGAACAAGTGTTCATTAGTAAAGGAAGGAAACACTGAAGGCCACAGTCCTTGACACTGTCCCAGCATCCTCAGGAGCACCTGTGGGGCAGCCACAAGCACTCCTCCCCGACACCTGGGACTGCCCCCTGCTCAGCCGCACAGGGATGGGCCCCTGCCACATCCTGAGCGCCTGCTGCAGCCAAATGGAACCCTTCCTTGCTCCAGCTTTCGGCAGCCTGACGTAATGCTGGCACAGGAAGCTCTGATCCGGAGTGTTTTTGTTTGTTGTGCTTCCTCAGGATTTCCTTGGATCTGGAGACCCCAAAGAAACAAAGATGCTAATCACCAAACAGGCTGACTGGGCCAGAAATATCAACGAGCCCAAAGCCGCTGTGGAGATGTACATCTCAGCGGGAGAGCATGTCAAGGCCATCGAGCTGAGCGGCGACCACGGCTGGGTCGACATGTAGGTTTTCGCCCCTGCCCCCAGAAGCGTTTGGCAGCATGTCTTGTCATGTCAGCTCTTGGTTTTGACTGACGAGGAAAAAATAGCTATTCTCTAAATATCTAAACCAAATGTGGTAGTGACTACATCCTAGCGGAGTCAGGAGATTGAGCCAGGCAGTCACTGATTTTGAGGAACTTCTCGAGTTCCTGGGGGAAAGGGTGCTGGGGACCCAGGAGGGGGCCACCCAGACAGCAGAGCTGCCATGGACTGAGCCCTCACTACAACCGAGGCACGGCAGTAAGTTTGTAGGCCCCTCGGGTGACATTTCCACATCCGTCTTGCAATTGAGTAAACCAAGACCTAGGAAACACACTATTGCCAAAGGCCAAATAGTAAGGAAGCTATGTGCTGAGCTCCAGCCTCTTCTGAGCAGTTTCTGTGCCCATGAAATGTCTGGTGGTGGGAACCAGACAAGTGCAGGAAAAGTTCTAAGTAATAAGGAAAGGAGGATTCTGGGAGCAGCTGTGGACGTCTTTGCATGAAGGGGCCTTGAAAGATTTTGAGAGGTAGAGATGGCAGGAGGAAGAGCCCAAGAGCAAGTGGGTCTGGTTGGAATAAGGCTGGTGTGGGAGCTGGAGGGAGGGGCGGCTGGCTGCCGGCAGGGCTGCCCACACTGGCCACACTAGGACCTTGGGTACCAAGTGGAGGCACTTAGATTTGCACAGGTGGTGAGACCCCATCATCAGGGAAAATTAGAGGAAGGGAGAATGGCTGGCCAGCCCAGCAGGCTGAGATGGACAATGGTGGCTGAAAGTATGAGACGCAGAAGAGCTGCAACAGGGGCTGCCTCGGGCTCGATGCCACCTGCCACGTAGAGAATAGAAAAAAGAAGTGGGCTTCAAAGATGTGATAGGCTTGGTGAGCTCCAGTGGGCTTCTTGGTCATGCAGGCGTGTGCCCGTGTGTTGCCACACCTGGCTGAGAAGGGCAGGAAGGAAGTTAACTCAGTCTGCGCCGTGAAGGCTGTTGGTTGTTCTGGAATCAAAGTTGCTTATAGGTTAGTAGTGGCCCAGCCAGGACCTGGGATGGGGAACAGGCCGGTTCATGACAAGTTGTCCTGTTGAACTGCATTGTACATATGCCGCTGAAGTGAGCACTTCAGCTGCATTGTGTGGTTGGTCTCTGGGCCTGTCCCAAGGAGACCTTGGTGGTGGTGGGGGGACCTACTGCTGAATCCTGTTGTCCAAGAATGAAGTTTCTTGAACGTGGAGGCAAAGATTTTGCCCCCCCAAATTTTTCTTTTCATGAAAGGGGTGGCACAGAGGAGAGCCAGGCAATGTAGGCCCCACTCTACCCTCTGGTGTTTCATCTGTCGCTTTCTTTTTAAGTGCTGTGTTTCAGGTTACCCTGGGGACACTCAGCTAGCTCAGGAAAGAAAGAAGAAGCATGTTCTGTCCTTCTTCCAGGTCTGATTGTAAAGGGTGCTCTCATCCAGGGCCATGTGACTCGATGGGGGAGGGCTCTTAGGGGCTGCCTGTGCCACCTTTCCCTAAAAATGTGTCCTTTCCCTGCTGAGCAGTGTTATTTTTAGATGCCATTATTATTCTAAGTGCAAACTGACAGGCCTCCCCAGCTTGCCTGTCTCTGAGATGGGATCTGTTGCGGATGCTTCCCTTCCTTCTCAGAGCCGGCTGGGACTCAGAGCCCTTACCCCAGTAGAGCTGGTCTCACTCCAAACATCAGCCTGACCAGAGGGAAGAGGCGCATTCCATCCACCCCATGTCCCCATGCGCAGCGGCAGGGCTGGTCACCATTGGGAAGAGGGGGTGAGCCAACTGGTCCCTGTGGCCCCTCACTGTGGTCAGCCCCTTGGCCAGTAAAGGGCAGTCAGGGCTTCCTGCAGACCCATCTTTTGGCACTCAGAGCAGGCCACGCATGTCTCCCCTAGAGCGCATCCCTGGAGAATACTCACACACTCTGCCACTTCCTGGCTCTGAAGCCTCAGGGGGAAGCTGCACCTTCCACCCTGGGCTTTAGTCTTCACATCTGTGAAATGAGAACAGGAGCACCCACCCGTTAGGGAAGATCCACACATGAGAAAGCGCACAGCACCACCTTGGACCCAGCAGGAAATTGGTAGACTTTCTTTTCTGCTGGGCAGATTAGTAACTTCTGTGGCCGACACACGAGGTGACAGAAGATGCCCCTCACAGGCAGCCTCACCTGGTCCCTGGCCATGTTTCCAGAGCACATACGCTCCCATTGACAGCACCTCCCGGGGCCGTGGTGCTGTGGTAGTGCTGGGCATGACAGAACAAACAGCCGCAGAGCCGCCTTTGAGGAGACCCGCAGCCCCTTGCTGCTGCTTTCTATCAGACCACTTCACAGGGCCCTCTCCTCCCCGCCCTCTCCACTTTCCAGGTTGATTGACATCGCCCGGAAGCTGGACAAAGCTGAGCGTGAGCCCTTGCTGCTGTGTGCTCACTACTTCAAGAAGCTGGATAACCCTGGCTATGCTGCCGAGACCTACTTGAAGATGGGTGACCTGAAGTCTTTGGTGCAGCTGCACGTGGAGACCCAGTGCTGGGACGAGGTGAGGGCAGAGTGTGCCTCATGGGTGAGGGGTACAGCCTGAGCCCTGGGCCACAGGCAGGTGTATACAAGTGCCCCCTGGGGTTTGGATGGTTATAAGCCTCCCATGGTGGAATGAACGTTGGCCTGGTGGTCAGAAGACAGCCTAGAACCCTCTGAGCCATAGTGTCTTGGAGAGCTTTCCCATAATACTTTTCTCTCCCCTGCTTTCCCCCACTCCCTTCCCCTCGCCTCACCTCCCTCTCTTCTTCCCTCCCTCCCTTCTTTCCTTCCAGAAAATCTTCATTGGCTGCCTGCTCTTTTGTGGCCCTAGGGTAGGCACTAGGGCATGAGTGTTCACACAAGGGCTCCAGTGCCTGCAGTTTGTCTGAGCTGCCTTGACCAGCACCACAGGCTCAGACTGTCTCTGGTGTGGAAACACACTTAGGTGACATTTAAAACCTTCTGGCTGGCATTTTGCAGCAATGCCACCCATACTTTCCGTGTCCCAGTTTCTCCTTCCTGGCCTACCCAATTGTAATTCCTCTGCTGTGAAGGGTGGATGAGGAGGATTAGCCAGGCCACTGCAGAGCAGCCGATGCCACCCTCTCCATGCTTGGCTCCCATCCTCCAGCTCAGGGGCCACTTGTGTCCTGGAGCGAAAGTGACCCCTGGGCCTCTCCCCTTGTCAGCCAGCCAGGGTGGTCTCTCATACAGGGCAGTTCTGAGGCCTTTGCTGGGTTAAGAGCTGTCTTGACTGTTGTCTGCCCTCCGAGGGTGACAGGTCACTGACAGAGGCTATAATGGCATCTTGAGACAAATGTACCAGGAGGTTTCTCAAGTGGCCATGAGTGACATCACGGAACAGGCCTGGCCAGACATGAGGCAAACTTCGTGCCATGGCTTACTTCCCTTCCTCTGGCCTGCCAGTGATCTGGGGCTTAGGTGAAGCAGCGACTTGGTCCTAGACAACCCCAAGCCCACAGTCATCTTTGACAGCTGATAAGCAGTGATGATGAGAATGTCAATTCTGTTTCCTTAGGTGTCGCCTGCAATTAAAAGAAATCTGTTTGCAGCGCTCCATGAGCCTACGCAAACCCTCAAAATAAAATGTTTCCGATTTTGTGCCGCTCCTGTAGTTCAGAAACAGACTGTGTTGTTATTGAATCCAGTCGCTTGCATATTGCTGTTAATTGCCTTTTGTTTTCAAAGAGCTGATTTGTTTTTGTGTTTCTGGGGGTGGTTGGGTGGGGAGGCTCTTTCCCCCTCTGAGTTGTCAGGCTGGCAAAATAGGACATGCCTAATGGATTCAGCCAAGTGCCGTGTTTTCATGGGGACTGCAGGGCTGCTTCATTAAGGATGGGTTTGCTGCTTCCTCCAGGCCTTTGCTTTGGGCGAGAAGCACCCTGAATTTAAGGATGACATCTATGTGCCCTATGCCCAGTGGCTGGCAGAGAACGATCGTTTTGAGGAAGCTCAGAAAGGTAGGCACTCAGACTGGCACCTGGCAGGAGGGGCAAAGGTAGGCACTCCCCAAGCACACATTTCAAGAAAGCTGCCAGGCCCCTCACATCTGCACACTCCAAGATAGGCGATGTTCCATGGGGATGTGATGTATGCGGGGATGAGAGATGGAAGCAGTGTAAAGGATGTAGACTTTGGAGATACATGGCTCGTGAGCCCCTCACCCACTGCCTAGGGACCTTCGCAGTTTCTGTCTGCTCTCTCAGGTGCTGTGGTTATTGAGCAAAGCACCACACACCATGCACATCCGTCTGTATTCTCAGTCTTCATTACCGTCACATGGTGTTGGTACTGTGGTTGTTATTCCCATTTTACAGATGAGAAAGTGGAAGTTGAAAGAGGTAAAGGCATTTGCCTTTAGTCCTATAGCTAGGAAGTGGCAGAGGTCACTGGTACCAGGGTTAAGTGAGGACAAAATGAGAGGACTGCCACAGATGTGTAGCACAGTCACCTCCTCTTTCCTCTACTGAAAATAGAAACCCAGGTTCCATTTCTGTCTGCAGTCAGTGGGGTGACCTCTGCTCCTTAGCATCTCTGTGGGTGAAATGGGCTGCACACAAAGTAGGGGGTAGCTGAAATAGGAGCCAAGCAAGTGAGCTTTAACTGATAATGGGAATCATGATTTTAAAACTCAGCTGCCTTTTCTGTGTCAGGCACTGGCTGGGCACTTAACCTGTATAACCTTGAGTCTTGCCAACAGCCCCACAGAGACACAGGCTGTGTGCTGTACAAAGTCGCAGAGGCAGTGAGCGGCAGAGAGACTTGGACCAGGATCTGTCCAGCTGGGGAACCTGATTCTTCTGCCTGTGTTTCGCTGCCTGTTTAGGATGTCTTTAATTGAAGCTGGGTGTGTCATAATCCATAGCATCTCATTTGCACTTCTATATGGTAACAGTTGCCACCTCCGGACACATTGTGGAACAAATGTCTCTCTGTGGGAGCCCTGCAGTTAAAAGCCAGGCCTGAGGACAGCGTGTTCTCCCTGCTGCAGCATTGCCAGAGCACCCAGTTGCTGAAGTATCTGCATGTTTGGGCAAAACACATCAACCTATCCATCTGTCTGTGCCTGCCCTTCCAAGAATCCATCGCCATAGTAACTTGGTGCTCAGACAAGAGTGGAGGGGAGAATGGGACAAAGGCCAGACCTTTCCTTCTCTCAGGCAGAAGGTTGGGGTCATCTGGAGGCCCACATGTGGATGAGTGTCCCAGCCACAGGTGCTTCGCTGGCAGCCCCTGATGTCCTGAGGGGCTGGCCACCGAGGAAGTGCTCAGGGAATTTCTGTTTGGTAGATAGCAAGAAGACTGAAAGATTTGTGGCTTGTTTGTGCAAGTGTCGGGTTTCAATAACTGAGCCAGATCTTTCTAGATTGTTATCAAAAAGTGTTCAGTTGAAAGCAACTTGAGAGACCTTGAGCTGGATCCTCTTCTTTGACCTTGGGTATGGTGCTCTCCACGTTGCAGAACCTGCTCTGTTACCTGTCAGAAGAGGGGATGATTTTCTCTTCTTCCTGTGTCTGTTGTGATGCACCTGTGAGGAAATTAGCAAAGAAAACACTTTATAGACAGTGAAGCCTGGCCAAGGCTGCAATGTCAGATCCGGTTAGTGTCGCCTCAGTTAGCTTTGTCCTCGAGTTGTGCAGGGGCAGAACCCACCAAAGATGAGCAGGTTTTGTCATCACACTTTGCCCTGCAGTTTGGCCCCTCAGGTCTTCTTTTGGCCAGGCTTTCCCAACATTGGTTGCCTTTTCCCAGCCACAGAGGGTTGTGTCTCACACAACCAGGGTGTAGCCTCAGTTATTTATAGGTTTCCGCCTGAGAGGCAGCCCAGCAGCCAGGCACTACAGATGCTCTGCAGTGAGTGTCCTACTTCCAGAGCCGCCCCCGCGAGCCCCATAGACTTCTCCCCTGCCTCCTCCTCGGGCTCTCTGGACCACGTGTGCTCTTGTGCCCTCAGCGTTCCACAAGGCCGGGCGGCAGGGAGAAGCCGTCCGGGTTCTGGAGCAGCTCACGCACAACGCCGTGGTGGAGAGCAGGTTCAGTGATGCCGCCTATTATTACTGGATGCTGTCCATGCAGTGCCTCGAGATAGCTCGAGGTAAGGGAACATTGGCCAGGCCGCTCTGGCACCAAGATAAACATCAAAAGAGCTAGCCTGTTTTAATGAAAGCCCTGGGCTTGTTTATTGAGTATATTGTCCATCAGCCTGTCTTGCAGCGCATAATCTGCAGTGTCATCTCTCCCTAGTTTGTGGTAAGGATAAGGGTGGGATGGGGGCCACCTGGGTTGCGGTTGGGAGGTCCTGCCCTGTGCAGCTAATTTAGAACGTCTCTCTCCCCTCCTACCTGGGCGCCCATAGCTGGACCAGGGTAAGCACTGGCTTAAAAAAAAAAACAAAAAACTTAATTAAATGAAAAGATGAACTAGAGATCACTTGAGAATGATACACACTGGATTCTCACTCGTGCGGGGGTTGGGGGGAGACAGTCTCAGTGTGCCTTTTTCTCACAGTACTTCCCGTGATGCACTGAGGGAGTTCTGGAAGCAGAGGGGATCTGTAGCAGGCCCTGGTTCCTTCCTGAGCTCTGCTTGCCCCTGTGTCCCATGGGGGCACTCTGCCCTGCTTCCCCCCTAAGGTTTCAGTCTGGCCTGTGGTTTGTGTTTCTGATGAGAAGGAGCAGAGAGGGAAGAGGCCCCAGGTGAGCGTGAGTCAGGTTGGCATCAGCGTGCCCTTGAGCCAGCTCCTCTGCAGGTCTGGGTTGGTAGCCATGGAATGACCTGGGAGGGTGCAGTGTGAGGTCTGGGGGGAACCTGAGAGAATGTCTTCATGCTTCCTGGCCATCTGCTCTGCCCAGCTAAGAGTTCAGCATCCTGGGGTGGCCACCGCTCCTAAGCAGAGCACCCTTCTCATCACTGCCCTTCTTTGCTCTTGTCCTTGGGGTAGGAGTGGGTCTGGTGTTGCAGAATAACTGATGCTACTGATAAGTAGCACCATCACCTGGCTCTTCTGTGGCCAGTGCCTAGGCACGGGCACTATGTGACACATCTCCCCTCCCTGTGCACAGCAGATCCTGCCCAACAGGACTTGATGGTTGGCAAGTTCCACCACTTCCAGCACTTGGCTGAGCTGTACCACGGCTACCACGCCATTCAGCGGTACACGGTAAGGGGAGCGGGAGCCAGTGCACTGCACCTGCTTTAAAGAGCCACGGCCATGGGGTGGAGACATAACCCTCGGGGGTGATGAACTGCTGGGGGATCCTGGTCTCCTCTGGGGAGAGAAACTTTTGATTTTCCTTGGTCTGCTACTTGTTTGACTTGCAGCAAGAACTGGGCTCCTGGATTGCAATCCAGAGCTGGGGCAGGTCTTTATGAATACTTGGTTCAGGCTTTGATGGCTCAGGCCAGCTGTGGATCACCCAGGTAAGGACTGTCTCTCCAGAATGGCCAGGGGTTACAAGTTCCGTGGGGCTCTCTCCCTAGACAAGTAAAGCCCAGGGTTAACCAAAAGCTTGAGTTCTTCCCCTCACCTGGCACTGGCTTGCTGTGAGTCAGTGAGCAATTCACTTTACTTCTCTGCCCTTCAGGTTCCTGTCTTTGAAATACAAGGAGTTGTTTGGGCTCCAGATAACCCAAATAGTTCTTTTTGGTCATTTGCTAATTCTTTGGATGAAGCCATTTTATAGGCTTTATTTTACTTTATTATTATTATTTTTATTTGAAAGGCAAAGAGGCAAACAGAGACAGGCAGACACACAGATCTCCCATCCACTGGTTCACTCCCCAAATGCCCAGGATTAGGCTGGCCCAAAGCCAGGAGCTGAGAACTCCATTCACATCTCCCATGTGGGTAACAGGGACCCCAATTACTTGATCCATCATTGCTGCTTTCCAGGATCTGCAGGAATTGGGAGCAGAGCTGGGGCTCAAACCCAGGCCCTCAGTTATGCGGTGTGGGAATCCAACATGGTGTCTTAAACAATGGCCCACCCCCAAACCATTTTAACTCTTTTTTTAAAAAAGATTTATTTATTTATTTGAAAGGCAGAGTGATAGTAAGAGAGAGATTTTCCATCTGCTAGTTTACTCTCCAAACAGCTACAATGGCTGGGGCTGGGCCATAGTAAAGCCAGGAGTCTGAAGCTCCATCCAGATCTCCCACCTGGGTGGGTAGCAGGGGTCCAAGTACTTGGGCCATCTTCCACTGCTTTCCTAGGTACATTAGCAGGGAGCTGGATCAGAAACAGCAGCTAAGACTCAAACTGGTGCTTTGATATGGGATGATACGGGATGTTGACATGGTAGGTGGTGGCTGAACCCATGGTGCCGCATCACTGTCCCCTGTTTCAACTCTTGCGGCAGTGAAGAGCAGGTGGCAGGTGGTGCACAGCACCCTTGTACTGTGTGTCTCCACGGTTACTTAGCACATGTTGGTTGAGTTCCTGCAGTTTGAGCGTGTCCTATCTGCAAGACTGGAAACATGTTAGTGGGTAAACTTTTCTGAGCACTGACTATATGTCAGGCAGCGTGGCAAGAGCTTTTTGACATCACCTCATTTCATGCTCCCAATCACACCCTAGATCAGTACCATCACCCCCACTTTAGAGATGAGAAACCGTGGTATAGACAAGGCATAGATATATAGGTATAGGTATAGACAGGGCAAGGTCTCACAGCTGCTACGTAGCAGTTTCAGTATTTGGATCTTGACAGGCTGTCTCTTAGCCTCCCTTCTCTCTACCCTCTAACCTAGAGAAGGCAGGCTGGTTCAGCCCACTCTGCATGGCTGTTGCTCCACATCCACAGATAACCAACCAAAGATCAAAAATAATTCAGAAAAAAATTGAATCTGTACTGAATGAACATGTAGGACTTTTTTTTTTCTTTATCCCCTAAACAGTACAGTGTAACAGCTATTTACACAGTAGTACATGTGTTAGGTATTTTTTGTAATGTAGAGGTGATTGAAAGTTTGGGCAGCCAGCATTGTGGCTTAGTAGGTAGAGCCACTGCCTGTGATGCTGGAATCCCATATGGGCACTGGTTCAAGTCCCGGCTGCTCTGCTTCTGATCCAGCTCCCTGCTGATGTGCCTAGGACAGCACCATAGGATGACCCCAGTCCTTAGGCCCCTGCACCCACTCTAGAGATCTGGAAGAGGTTCCTGGCTCCTGGCTTTGGACCTGCCCAGCTGCAGCTGTTGCGGTCATTTGGGGAGTGAACCAGCGGATGGAAGATTTCTCTATAACTGTGCCTTTCAAAAAAAAAAAAAAAAAAGTCTTTGGGAAAAGTGGGTATACTCTGCAAATACTGTGTCCTAAGGGACTTGAGCATTCATGGATTTTGTCATCTGTGGGGAAACAGTTCCCTAAAGATACCTAGGGACCCTGTAGCTTGGTTTAGAAGGGAATTTTCAAGGCTCCACACTCCAGTTGTACTGTGTAATTTTGGGCAAGTCGTCTTCTTCTTCTTCTTCTTTTTTTTTTTTTTTTTTTTTGACAGGCAGAGTGGATAGGTGGATAGAGAGAGAGACAGAGAGAAAGGTCTTCCTTTTGCCATTGGTTCACCCTCCAATGGCCGCCACGGCTGGTGCGCTGCGGCTGGCGCACCGCGCTGATCCAAAGGCAGGAGCCAGGTACTTCTCCTGGTCTCCCATGGGGTGCAGGGCCCAAGCACTTGGGCCATCCTCCACTGCACTCCCTGGCCACAGCAGAGAGCTGGCCTGGAAGAGGGGCAACCGGGAAAGAATCCGGCGCCCCGACCGGGACTAGAACCCGGTGTGCCGGCGCCGCAAGGCGGAGGATTAGCCTAGTGAGCCACGGCGCCGGCCTGGGCAAGTCTTCTACCTGCTCTGTGCTTCAGCTCCCTTCAGTAGGATATGGGGATAATAACAGCATCTACTTTTGAAGGTTGTGATGATTAAGTGAGTTCATAGTGGAAAAGCACTTGCAAAAGTACCTGGCAGTGACCTCACAGAAGCCTTAGCTCTTACCAGTGCCCCAGCTTCCTATCAGCTACCCCGTCCCTTCCCTGGGCACTTTCCCCATCCCCGTCTGTGCCAGCCACTCTGCCTCTTAGGAAAGTGTGGCAAGAAAGCCTCCTCTGACAGACTCTGCCTTGCCATCTCTTCCCACAGTGGAGTTAAGACACTCAAGGGACCTCATCTCCCCTCCCATCTGCTTTCCCTGAGATGAGACCCCCTTGGGCATCTCATATCTCTCAGGTGCTCATTTAGAGAGAAGCCACCAGAAAAAAAGAGTCCAAACTCAGGCTCAGAAGGCGGACTCCAGTTTGGCCTGGGTTTGCCTGAGCCAGTCTTGAGCCCTGCTCCCAGGCTCTGAAGCTAAGGGGCTTCACAACAGCTTGCGGGGCTGGGGTCTGGTCGTTGCTGTTCTTTCCTTCAACAGATGCCTGCTCTGTGACAGGCTCTGCATTGAGGAACGTGATACTGACCCTGCCCTGCAGGAGCACACAGTCTAGTGAACAGAACAGCCCCACAAGGGAAGAGCTTAGAGGCCTGTGGGGAGATATTTTTGGAGGTGATGGCCCCTAAGCCAGGAGGAGGAAGGCAGGACGAGTGCAGTGGAGGCAGGAGGAAGAGGAAGGCCATTCCTGGCAGAGGCCACGGCCCGTGAGTGGTGGTGGATTCGGCCCTGGGGGACAGAGCAAGTCAGGTGACTAGCAGGGAAAGTTGCCCAAAGGAGAGGCGCTCGTCCTGAGGACCCTCCATTCTCTCTGGGCGGTTTCTTAGCAGTAGAACCAGAGGCCCGCCTCATCCTGGCTCTCACCCAGAGAAGGATGCAGTCTGAGGTTTCCTTGGGTTCTCACAGCTGCGAGAGGCTGTGGAAATTTAAGTGGGAACTAAAGAGAAAATGCTGGCTGTGAAGCGAAGAAGTCCACAGCCAGGTGAGTCCACACGAGTTCGTAGCAGTTAGGAGGAAGCCCTGTGAGTCGGCCCCAGCAGGACCCTTGGGGAGTGTCAGTTTTGTACCATTTCCACGTTTGGGTCAGGGGTGGGAACTAGCCAGCTTTCATCCTTGTCATCCACAGCTTGGCTAGACATGGTCTCAGTTTGCAGCATGCCAGGTTCCCTCAGATGGGGTCCCCTCAACCTCCTGCATCCCTTCCTGGTAGAAGAGACCCTGTGTTTGCTACGCTGAGCCGCCAGCAGCCTCTGGGTCCAGAAGCCCTATTCATCCCACTGGTGTGTTCTGAGTGCCCATCACAGTGCCAGGGTTTGGGGATCAGCAGGTGAAACCCCACATGTGCTGTCGCTGGCTGCCCCTGCACAGCCCTGAAAAGGCATGCAGGCTCCTGGTGGAAAGGCTAAATGCCTCTTTTCAAGGCAGCTTGTGTCGGGGTCATGTCCTAAGTTGCATTCGGGGTATCCCTTTAAAACTACGTGCAGACAGCCTGGGCTCGGGGAGATGGGGTCCTGAGCAACCCCAGAGGCCGTGCAGCTGGGAAGAGACATTCTCGGCTGGCTGGCCCCTCAGTTCAGTGACGATGAGAACGTGTGCCTCACTAGACTGAGACAGTGGCTGTGTATCCGCATATGTTCTTTATGGAGACGACACGGAGACCCTGTTTACTTTCTCTTTCCTCTTGTGGCAGGAGGAGCCATTCAGTTTCCATCTTCCTGAAACCCTTTTCAACATCTCCAGGTTCCTGCTGCACAGCCTGACCAAGGACACTCCCTTGGGCATCTCTAAAGTGTATCCTTTCTCTTCAACACTCTTGGTCCCACCCCTCTTGTCTAATGGCCCCGAGATGTTCTTTCCAGAATGCTTACTGGCAGAAGCTCTCCTCTCTCCCGCAGCCCTGGGGAAGGGAGAGCGCCTGCCCTCCTCCCGCTCTTCTGCTGCAGAGGAGGCTCAGCCCGGGAGGCCGAGGGGCCCATGCCAGGGAGGACTGCACTGCAGGGTTCTCTGGGCTCAGGCAACACATGGTCCCCGGCCCTGTCAGAACCCACAGTGAGGGTGGGACTGACGTGGAGGATGCACCAGGCTTTGCACCTGGAATCTTTGTCACTTCCCCAGGTCAGGGGGTGGGGGAGTTTGTTCACCCCAGGTATACAGAACACCTATTGTGCCCCCACACAGGGTGAGTTAGCAGGTGACACAGCTGCTGTCCAGGGGCAGATGATCCATGGTGTGTCCTGTGCCTGCAGGTGGAAGGCTGCCTGGAAGAGAGCATGCATCCTGCAGGCCGAGGCAGCCCGTGCAGACAGTAATGTGGATGTGCCAGGAGAGCACCTGGCACGCAGCAAGCAGGGGGGAGCGCTGGAGAGGGGCCTGGGGGTTCCTGCAAGTTGGACTGTCCTGTGTCAGTGAAGGCCAGCGTGGGGCCATGAACAGAAAACGGGCCTGATGGGATTGTGTGGCCTGAAACTACAGGAAATGACCGAAACCTTTAAAGCCCTAGAAGTCCTAAAGCCCTCCTTCTCTCCATCCTCTTCACAAGCTCCCTGTTTGCTTAGCCCCTTCCCAGTTCCAGCCCCGCCTTCCAGAGCAGGGCCCTGAGGTGTGCTCCCTGGGGAGGCCCGGCCTCTCCGAAGACCTGTCATTTACATTCCAGGGGAACCCCCGGCTCCCAGCTGCCTGAGACCCTGCTCACTGGCGAGTCAGTCTCATCCCAGAGCAGTGGTCATGGCACTGCATCGGGCCTTTCCAGTAAGCGCTGGGCGAGCCTCACCCTCTGCTGTCCACTGGGGACTGGCAGTGGCTCCTGACAGGGTCCCTGACTTTGAAGAGTCCCTTTGGAGACACATCCAAGGAACCTCACCTGCACAGACCACCTGAGTTGAAGGGGGGCCCTGGGGTAGGGGAAGCAATAACACTTGAAAAGAAGAATGGGGGGCATGGGACTTGGGCCTCCAGCATTGAGCTGAAGCTTACCTGGGAACGAAGGTGTTGTGGAGGACAGACAGTACCTAGGTCCAGCAGTGTTCAGGTGGTCTGAGGTCAGAGCACAAAGGCCTATCAGCCGCAGGCCCCAGTGGGCCCCTGGTAAAGTGCAGGCAGAGAGTGCTAGGTATCCAGGGGCCTCTGAATGGGACCTGAGGTTGGCTCCCCAGGCAGACCAGGCCCAGGGCTGGAGTGGGAGGGCGCTTGAGGCCAGGTGTCCTCGAGCCAGTCTGGTAGGCTCAACGCATCAGGAATAGCTGTTTTGGCTTGCTTAGGGTACAGGATGAGCCATCAAGAGGCCCAGAGAACCTCCACTGGGTTAAAATATTAATGGAAATGGTACTGCCTTTATTTGTGGAAAAATCCCTGGGCCTTGCTTTCCAAGAGATATAATTACAGCTCACAAAGGAGCAAAATACTCCGCAGGCTTCTGCCCATGTCCTGGCACCAGCATGAGCTGTACTCCAGTGTCAGGCTCCCTCCTGGGGTGGTCTCTGCCATCCTTAACCTTGTTAATGACAGGAACACACTCTTCACCCTGGCCAAGCAGAGCAGGGCGCTGGGTGCCTACAAGCTGGCCAGGCATGCCTACGACAAGCTGCAGGGCCTGAAGATCCCTGCCAGGTTCCAGAAGTCCATTGAGCTGGGCAGCTTGACCATCCGCTCGAAGCCCTTCCACGACAGCGAGGTGAGGATACAGCTCCTCGACGGAGCTCTTTCTGTCTTCTCCCGTGTCTTTAGAGGATTTCTGCCCAGCCTCGGTTCCATCTCAGAGGGCTTCTGTGTCTTTGGAGCTCTGTGCTCGGCCCTGCGGAAGCCTCAGCATTCCTGTGCCTTGTTTTCGATGCCCCGTTCCTGTTTTCCAACTCAGTCCCCAAGCCTTCCCCTAGGCTCTCTTGCTACTGCTTAGGCCCAGCCCCCACTGCCTGGCACCTGGTGCATTCCACACCTCCATATGCAGGGGACTATATACCTCTACTCTGGCTACAGGCTGGCCCTCATCCTAGGAGCCCCTGCCATACCTGACCCCGTTTCTGGAACCAGGTAGTGGCTCTGTAGCCAGTCTGCCCAGAGTATCCACGCCCTTTCTGTCAGCCCACTTGCCTCCAGCCCAGCCAGTTGTTGTCTCTTTCACAAACCCCTCTTTCAAGCTCAGAGCAGGGACTTGGCATCAAATCCCATCACCACCACCACCATTTCCTAGCTGCGTCTCGATCTTTCTGAGCCTCGGTTTCCCCCTCCATTAAGTGGGGACATGTGTGGTACCTTTCCCACAGTGGGTTGTAAGGGTAATCAAGGGTACACAGGTAGCACAGGGTCCTGCTGAGCTCTGCCTGTGAGGAGGCAGCTGGGCCTCTGCCATTGCTGTAGACCTTTGGCTTCAGCACAACACAGAGCCTGGCCCTACCCCAGGGAGCTGGTCTTCTTGGTGGCCAGGGCCTGGGGCCAAAGCCAGAGTTGGGCAGGGAGAGGACCAGTGTCCCCTGAGCAGACTGTGCTGTGTTCTGCAGGAGCTGGTGCCCTTGTGCTACCGCTGTTCCACCAACAATCCACTGCTTAACAACCTGGGCACTGTCTGCATCAACTGCCGCCAGCCCTTCGTCTTCTCTGCCTCTTCCTATGGTGAGTCCTGGTGCAGGCAAGAGGGGCAGCCAGGCTGATGGGCACATTGCTGCTGCCGCGACTGCCTGACACACAGAGCGTCCAATGGACCCAGGGCTGCCCACCTGACACCCTCTCTTTGCACCCCAGCAGGGCTCTGTATGAGCAATGCCCTGGTACAGAGACCAAGGTGGCTCCCAAGTTCCCTCTCCTCCAGTAGTGACAAAGGCTCAAAGTCCCTTTCCAGCAGCTGAGCTGAGGCCTCTCATCGCCCCTCAAAAAGGAGCCTGCCCAGCTCCTAGGAGGAGGGGGAGCTAAAGGCACCTACCTGATGTGTGTGCTTTGTCTCTTCGCAGAGGGGTGGCCTCCACCCCTGCTTACCCTGCCAGGAGCCTGCCAGCAGGTGGGGAAAGAACTTGTGGTCATACCACCTTTCTACTGCTGCCTGGTGACAGCGTCCTGGCCCCAAGGCCACCATGCCCCCTCAGCTGCTTCCTTGTGTCGTGTGTCTCCCAGAGGTGCTGCACCTGGTTGAATTCTACCTGGAGGAGGGGATTACTGATGAAGAAGCCGTCTCCCTCATTGACCTGGAGGCGCCAAGACACAAGCGGGAGAACAAGTGGCAGGAGGTCACAAGCAGCAGTATCCTGTGTCCTGGGCGAAGTCTGCCTGGGCTAGCAGTGCACTCAGTCTACAGCAAGGCAGGAAGGGGGGAGGGGCTTGGAGACGGGGCTGTGCCAGGGCAAGGTGAGGACAGGGACCCGAGCCTAGGGGATTCTGGGGGCACAGCTGAGCCTAGCCTCATGGCTTTTGAAATATCTAAGAAGCCCATGTGGCAGCAGAGTGGGGATCAAAGATGGGAGAGCAAGGCAGGGCCAATAGACACGGAATGGCCTCCACCCCTTGGCCTTCCGCCGTGTTTCCTTCCCATGAGGGTCTCCTACCCACCCTTGTTCCTGAAAGGCACTGGCTATGCCTCTGGCCATGCATAGCTAATACGTGGCCAACATGGTGTGTGATGTCCATAGTGATGGCTCCAGCTCTTCTGGTCAGGCCACTTTTCCACACAAGTGAAAGGAGGAGGCTGCACAACAAAAGTACATGCAGACGGCCAGCAGCTGAAGCTCAGTGAGATCCAGGGCCTTGCTCTGCACTCCTGGAGGCTGTCTCTGGGGTTCTCCCGGCTTTGCTGGCCTCTGGGTAGCTCTACCCCTAGTCACCACTGCCTGTGAGAACTGGCAACTAGGGGTGCCAGCCCTGTATCCCATTGGGCTGGGAATCCCTAGATCTGGCGACTCAGCTGTGTCGGGAGAATCCCAGGGTGCATCTTGTTGGAATAACTTGGGCCATACCTCAGCTTATCCTGTGTGCAGGAAGAAGGATCCTGTCAATGGTGCAGGCTCGGGTTCTGTGCTCCCAGGCTAAATACAGGGCACGCACCTGTCAGGCCCCTGGGACCTGTGTTGGCACACGGCAGCTGAGTCAGCAAGTCTGGGGCTGAGAGTGTCTTTCTAGCAAGCTCACAGGTGATGCCACTGTCCTTGGACCATGTTCTAAGGAGCACCCGGTCAGTTGTCAGGCAAAGAAGGGAGACCCAGCCTGTGACTGGCACCTCAGCTCCCCATGGGCCCCGTTGCACACTCAGCTGGGTCGTGGCCGGGGTCTATAGCACTGATTCCATCCTTGACCGGTCCCCCCTGCAAGATGCCCAGACGCTAAGGCTGGAGGAGACCCAGGACTCCATGGGAGACGACGACCCGTTCACGGCAAAGCTGAGCTTTGAGGTGAGGCCACTTCTGTGAGGATGGGCTCCTGAGGCATGCAGGGCCTGTGGGGAGGGCAGCCTCAGCCCCCTTCTGTGTGCATGGGGACCCTCAGTGGATGTGGCAACCAGAGAAGAGCTAAGACCCTTCCCTGTGAGGCTGGTCTGTCTGCAGGGGCTGACAGCCGCACTGCCGCCTCCAGGAGCTTGTCACTGTCAGGGCCCTTTGGGACAGAAGGTGGGGTTCTCCCCAGCCAACCACAGAGATGCAGGATCCTGATGCACCGCTGCTGACTGAGGGTGCCGTGCCCTCCTTCCCATCTGCCTGGCCCTGCAGCAAGGCGGCTCGGAGTTCGTGCCCATCGTGGTGAGCCGGTCAGTGCTGCGCTCCATGAGCCGCCGGGACGTCCTCATCAAGCGCTGGCCTCCGCCCCTGCGGTGGCAGTACTTCCGCTCGCTGCTGCCTGACGCCCCCATCACCATGTGCCCCTCCTGCTTCCAGGTAGGTGCCCACTGCCGGCGCTCCTGTGGCTCCGGGCTCCCAGAGCCCTGTCTATTGCCTTTCCACTTCCCAGGTACCCCCTGGGGCTACTGGGTGTCCAGGAGGAGCACAGTGATCTCTCCATGGCCAGCGTTCTCCCAAGCTCCTGCCTCCTCCCCTGCGTTTCACCACTGTCTGGAGTGGACTTCCCCTGGCTCTGTGCATCCAGACCTGTGCTGAATCCAGGAGGGCCTGTGCCTTCGAGCTTCCTTTAGCAAAAGGGGCCTCAGCCCCTCCGTGCCCCCCCTGCACAGTGCTTCTGTTTCTAACTCTGCCTCACTGCCAGGCGCCCTCCCTGCCTGGTAGCACGTTCTGGGCCGAGGCTTAGGGCTGAGCACCCAGAGCGTGGACTGGGGTCAAGGCCAAGGTCATCTCTCCTCAGATGTTCCATTCGGAGGACTACGAGCTGCTGGTGCTTCAGCACACCTGCTGCCCTTACTGCCGGAGGCGCATCGATGACTCAGGCCCGTGACCCCGAGCAGCGCCCTCAGGCCTGACTGCCGTCCGAAGCCACCTTGCGGGCTCCTGCGCCGCAGGGGAGAAAGGAGTCAAGCTGTCTGAGTGTCCCCTGCCCAGATGAAGTTTGTATTTTTGGGAGGGACTTTGTATATCCTTGGAATTCCTATTTTTGGCTTTTCTTGCCTTGTAAATAGCACCCAGAGATGGGGAGAGAGTGTACATATATTTTCTAAGGAAAAAAAAATCTGTGACTTTGAGAAGGGCTCCGAGTTTTTGTGGCAGCCTGCTCGAGCCCACAGATCTGTCAGACCGTCAGCATGCACACTTGGCCCACAGATTGCCTCAATAACGACAAATAAAAGGGCTACTTATTTTCATCAGTGTCTGCCTTTTAGCAAATCTTCATATTGTCTGCAGCTTAATTTCCTTATGCAAAAGTGCACCTGTTTCTAATTTGATCTGAAAGGAACATTACATTTGCGTGCTCTTAAAATTTAATCTAATGGAAATGGCAGTATGGGAAGAAGTAGGGGAGTGGGTAGTTTTTTGTTTATTTTGGCTTAATGGGGATCTGTCTTGACAAGAAGATTAGATACCTGGCTCCAAAGAGGTGGCACAGAGGTGCGGAGCCTGCTCTCCTGAGCCCACCACATGCCCCAGCCCCACAGCGGGGCTCTCCCCTGTCCTTCCTCTCCTCAAAGAGATGGGTTCCCTCTGAGAGCCCAGTCCTGCAGCTCGAGGCGGGGCAGGCGTTGCGGGCGAGAAGCTGGGGAAGGAAAGTGCTTGCTTCCTGGGCACCTTTTCTTGGCCAGCCACATGCCACGTGCACGGGGAGGGAGAGCTAGAAGGTGCTGAGAGGGGGCCCCTGTGTGTGCATCCCTGGTGTCCTGTTCCCTTCTCGCAGCGTGCAGCCTGCCATGAGGGAGGTGGTGAAACAGGGCTTGATGCCATGCCCCAGAGCAACATGAAGCAAGAGGGCTTTAAGAGATGGGCAGGCGTGTGTCAGGGGTTGTGTTCAAAACCACCCTTGTCTGTGAAGTGGGGGCCCTGGTGCATGTGCCCATGGGAGGGATGGAGAGCCTGAGGTCTCGGCAGGGGAGCAGCTGCAGAGGACCCCTGCCCCCACCCCCGCCAGCCCCCTTCTCCCTGCCTCCCTCTCACCTCTCTTTGGAGATGAGGGAGGAAAATAAAGAGAGGGAGCCAGACAGTTGTGCCAACAGAACTCCTCCGTTGAGTGTCTAATTACTTACGATCATGCATGCTCTCTCTCGCTAAACATTTATTAATGTGTTAGGATTTCCATTAGTGCGTTACTTGAACTGAAATCATTTGCATATGGCTGGGAAAAAGTGGAAAGGGAGAAAACAGCTCCAGCTACCCAACAGGCGTCAATCACAGTGACAGATCAGATGGTCCCTGCTGGTGGCAAGGGAGGGGCCCAGCGTCAGACTCCCGCATGCACGTTGTCAGCCGGAAAAGACGAAGCCGAGTGCACTGGGTGCTGGGAGCCCAGCCTGATCGGAGCTCCCAATTCAACTGAACATTACCCGTGCCTTGTCTAAAGGGCACTTCAAAAAGTTCACAGGAAAATGGAATTAAACAAGTTTACTTTTGAGGCAGAATTTTAAATCCACGCAGATTTTTCATAATACGCATTTTCCATGAATTTTTTGAAGTGCTTTATTAACCCTCACAGCCTCCGAGGCTGTCCGTTGGGCAGATGATGAAACTGGGGCTCAGTGGCAATCTCTTCTTTTTCATTCAACAAATAGGTCTTGAGGCAGTGCCACATTGATCCCTGGGGACATGGACTCGCCCTGCTCTGCTGCTCCCCCAGCCTGGCCAGGACTGGGCCAAGCCCAGTCCTCTTCCTAGGCCCAGTTGCCTCCATCCAGCTCTGACACCGAGCTTCCAGCCTCAGTCTGCGTCTGTGAATGGAGCTCAGTGGTGACCTTGGGCCCTTCAGGTGCCCACGACAAAGAAGGTGCCGTGGGGATGTGGAGGTGTGTGCTTCAGAGGGTACACAGGCCTACAGGAGCCGCGCGGAAGTGAGGGTGGGGAGTGAGCGTGCTCCTAGCTCCAAGGGCTCGGGAGTGAACCTGCAGTCCTAGAAATGGGAAGTTAGGAAGAGGAGGACCAGGTGGTTGGAGGTTGGTCTGCCTCCACCTGGCCTCAGCCGTGGGGGGGGGCCTGGGTTTGCCACCTCCCTAGCGAAGCTGTCGAAGCCAGGAGCCTCGTGGTTCTCATGGAGGTGGGCAGGGGTCCCTCTCCAGTCTGCTGCATGTCTTCCCTGGCGCAGGGTCTGTGTGCAGATGGCGGGGGTGGTTGGCAGGGAGGCCCCCACTGCATGGGCCTGCTACCCGGGGCCAAGCCTGTATCCCAGGACTCCCTGACACTCTTCCATCCTGACGCCAGATCATGGCCCTTCCCTACCAGTACCAGTACCAATGGGACCCCTGGGCTGGCCTGCCCTCCCCACCTGGGCCCAGCACTTCCATACCCGGCTGCCCTCCCCATGGCGCCAAGGTGCTCTTCCCCAAAGCCAGTCGCTCTGAGGGCCTCCTCACCCACCCTGCGCCTTCCTGGTCCATCTCTTGCACTGCTAGGTCCCTGCAGCCCCGGGCTGGTAGCCAGCTTCCTTCTTGAAGTTAGCAGCTTCCCTGTCCGCTGCCCTGAGGCAGGGGCTGGTGGGATGCATCTCGGGGTCCTCTGTCAGCCCAGAGTCCAGCCACAGAACATGTTTGCTGGATGTTCCAGAAGCAGCGAAAAGCGTGCAAGGGATGGAGAAAAGGAGACGGGGAGGAGACTGGGTCTCTCTCCTTCCCTTACTCCCCCTTGACATTCTCAGTCGTGGTGACGCAGTGGGGGAGGTGGGGAGAGGAAGAGGAAGAAGAGGAAGCTGCTGACCCAGCAGCCCCTTTTCCTGCTGAGGCTTAAGAGCTATTAGCAGCTGCAGGCTAAGCCCCTAAGCGCTGGATCCCACAGGGAAGTCCCAAGAGGGATGTGTGTGCTCAGAGGCAGCCAACCATGGGCCCCTACAGCTCCTCCCCGGCCCGCCCAAGGGGGCAGCAGGGGGGACATCATCTCAGGTGACTCCTGCTTGGGCTTGGCCATGGGCCTCTGCCCAGGGCCCTCTGGGTTGCCTGGTAAAGGAAGGAAGACCTCAGGCTGGGAGAGCTGGGCCTGGCTCCACTCCCAGCTCTGCTGAGCAGCCGTGACCCTCTGCGCTCCGATTCTCCCGGTCAGAGGGGAGCGAGCCTCTTCTCAGGGATCAGGAGCAGCCACTGACTCATGGGACATTTGCTGAGCAGTTCCAATGGGCTGTGAGTTCAGAGGCAGCCATGAGCAGGCCCAGAGTGGGCACAATGGGGAGGCGGCCCCACGGGAGACAGCAGGAACCAGTGCCAGCAGCACTCAGCAGCGCTCCCCACAGCCATTCCCCTTTTACAGAGCAGGGAACCGAGGCACGGGAAACGGGAGCTGGCTGTGCCCAGGCTGTGTGGAGGCCAGCACAGGGAGAGGAGGGCACTGAGACCTCCGCGGTAAGGTTTGGGGTCGGCGAGCCAGGCCCTGGTGGGGCGAGCAGGGCAGGTTTGCGAGTGGGTCCCCTGGGTCTTCCTCGAGGCCCAGCAAGGGGAAGCAGAACTTTCTAGATGTCCAGGTGACCCAGAGACACAGCCTAGAAGCTGGGCCTGCCCTGCCCTGGGCCTGTGTGACTCAGCCTAGGTTCTTTCCTTTTTTACTCACTTATACCATAGTGTGAGTGACTGGCAGCCCTGTCCTGGGAGATGCCTCCTTGGGGGAGGGGAGCATAGCCAGGTGGGAGAGGGGCTTCCAGGGCTGCCCAGGACAGATTAGTAGTGTGGCACAGGCAGCGTGCTGTGGCCTTGGCCTCAGTCTCTCCGGCCTACCCTCTCGGCCTATTCTGAGTCTGCCGTTCTGAACAGAAGAGTACTTTTTCTCCAAGAAACGGAAGTGTTGCTCCATGGAGCAGAGAGTACCGTCCCCACCCTGGGTGACGGCCTTTGGTTCCCAGTCACCACAGCCCCTCACAGAGGAGGAGGCCGCGACTTGGAGAAGGCCTTACTCACTCGTTCATTCCACATATACCTGGAGAGCCTGGCCTGGCAGCTGCCGCTGTGAAGCAGGCAGACAGAAACCCCTGGCTCCCCAGCTCCACGCCACCCTGTTGAGAGCAGGACTAGACCCAGCCTGCCCCGCACGCTCGTCCTGCAGTCTGGAGACGCGCAAAAGCCCTGTGAGCAGACAAAGGGACTTGCAAGCTGTCGTGATGAGCAGGCGCCGTGCGAGGGGCTGGGTGGGCTGGGCTCCCTCCTCTGTCAGGCCACTGGACGCTGTCAGAATCAAACCTTCCACCTTGACCTCATTAGCTTGCAGCCTAATCACTGGGTCAAGCGTCTTAAAGTGCGAGAGGCTGCACCTCGCCCCCTGCCCCGCCACCCTCTGCGCCTGCTCCCTCAGTCCTCCATGCTCAGCCCCACACTGCCTGGGAGGGGCAGGTGCACTGGTGGGAAACAGGACACTTTTCTGAGCAGACAGATGTAAGAACTCAATAGAGACTGGGTGAGAGAGAGAGAAGGGGGGGAAGTATCTCAGAGACAGGGACAGTCCCCCACTGACCTGCCCCTTGCCTCAGGGCCTGTGCACGTGCTGTTCCTCTGCTATCTGCCTGCCGATTGGCATAGCTGGTTCTTCCCGCCATTCAGTCCTAGTTCGTTTCACTTCTCAGAGAGGCCCCATGGCTGTGTTGGGAGCAGGTCGCCATCTGAACATTCCCTGTAGTTATTCACATCATTGCTTGTTTCTGGTTCCACCCCCCTTCCTCCAGAAATAGAGGTGTCAGGCGGGCACAGCAGCCAGAGCGCTGTACCTGGGTTCAACTCTGCCCCTCTTCTCATCCCGCTTCCTAATGATGTGCACCCTGGGGGGCAGCAGTGATGGGTCAAATACGTGGGTTCCTGCCATCCATGTGGAAGATCCAGATGGAAGTCTAGGCTCCTGGTGTAGCCCTGGCCATTGTGGGCATTTGGGGAGGGAACCAGCAGATGGAAGATCTCCCTCTGTCTCTCTCTGCCACTCTACCTTTCAAACAATAAATAAATCTAGAAAGAAAGAAAGGGGTGCAGGCATCTTGGGGGCAGGGGCTTGGTCCTTCTGAATGTCCCCAGAACTGAACTCCTTATCTGGGACACAGCCACTGCGTGACCTGCGTGACCCTCATGCTGGCTGATGGTCATCACCAAGTGCCACCCACTTCCCTCCTGGGGTGTCACCATGCTGCTTTTGGAGGTGAGGGACCTGCCAACACTGAGCCTCCAGGGCCCTGATCATCAACTCCAGACTGCCTCCCCCAGCGTCCTGCTGGCCTGGGACCGGTCCTCGTGGGCCGCTTGCCTCGTGGCATCCTCACAGCCTCAGTGTCCTGCCGGCCCCCTCTCCAGATTGGAGGCCCCCAAGGTCCCGAGGATCTCTGTCCCCTCCATCTCTGGGGGACAGTTGTTCATGTTCCTGCCCCTGAGATCTGCCTGAGCCACTGCCCTCTGCTTAAAGCCAGGCTCCTCTACTTGTCATTCAGGCCCTGTCGCCATGGCCCCCTGCCCACATCCTCCCTCCCTCAGAGCCCAGGCAGGAGCCCCCTGACTCCACGGTGGACAGTGCACACTGTCCCGGGGCAGGACTGCGGTCTCCCCACATCGTCCTCCTCGGCCATCAGCTCCTTCAGGCGGGGCCTTGCTCTCTCCTTCTCTGCGTCCCCACGGCCTCCACGTGAACATGTGATGAACAAGGGAGCGAGTCAGCTCCGCATCAATGCAACCGTTGCTGAGCTCTGGGGCTCCGCCAGGCCCTGGCTGGCATGGGGACAGCACAGCCCCTGCCCACACAGAGCTCAGTGACAGGACAAGCCAGGAGGTCCCTTAGGGAGGGTGTGGGGAGGGGGCTGCCTGTCGGGATGGGGAGTTAACCAGGGAGCCTGCCTCTGCCCAAGGGGGAGCTCCCAGGGAGGGGTCCGGAGAGCCAAGGTCCGATCCCAAGCAGGCCCAGGCCAGCAGACAGAGGTGGGCAGAGATTCCCAGAGGGAGCTGGGGGCCGACAAGTTGGGGGCGTTCACTTTCCCAGGGTGCTGAGCCCTCCCAGCCCCGGCCCCAGGCTTCTACCTGGTGTCACCTTGGCCCCTTTTGGAAGCCAATTAGGCCCCTAGTTGCAGCCATGGGGATTAATATGATTATGATCACCCCCAATCTCCCCGGTGCTGACTCAACCGGGAGCTTAGGGGGAGGGAAGGTCACTTTATAAGGGTCTGGGGGGGGTCCGAGCTGGGAGTTGTGCAGCCGGAGCCCTGGGTGGCTGAGCTCAGGCCTCAGCAGCGATCTCGCGTCGGAGCAGCCGGTGGGGCAGCCACCAAGGCCGCAGCCATGAACGGAACGGAGGGCCCGGACTTCTACATACCCATGTCCAACCAGACAGGCGTGGTGCGCAGCCCCTTCGAGTACCCGCAGTACTACCTGGCCGAGCCCTGGCAGTTCTCCATGCTGGCTGCCTACATGTTCCTGCTCATCGTGCTCGGCTTCCCCATCAACTTCCTCACGCTCTACGTCACCGTGCAGCACAAGAAGCTGCGCACGCCCCTCAACTACATCCTGCTCAACCTGGCTGTGGCCGACCTCTTCATGGTCCTCGGGGGCTTCACCACCACCCTGTACACCTCTCTGCATGGCTACTTCGTCTTCGGGCCCACGGGATGCAACGTGGAGGGCTTCTTTGCCACGCTGGGCGGTATGAGCTGCGGTGCCGGGGGTGTGGGAGTGCGGGGTCTGGGAGGGGTTGGGGGCCAGTCCCAGGCTTGGCGACGGGGGATGACATTCGTTCTTGCCCCTCCTGTCTTCTCCGGTCAGCACGATCCAAGGCCTTGGTTGATTTAGCCAGTGAGCCCTGGTCGCGATGGCAAGCTGGGTGGCTGTTTGTGGGAGGTGGGCCTTGCACAGTGCACTGACCTGGGAGAGGCGCCCTGGTCGCATTCCACAGCAGGGAGCCTGGGGTTCCAAGGAGCTGATGACCAGGGGGGCCAGGAGCAGAGCTGAGGTCAGGGCCTGCATCTCCGTGGCCCCTGGGCTGGGCTGGGCTGCAAGGAGAGAGCAGACAAGATGGGTCCCTGCCCTCCAGGGACCCTGGTCAGGGTGGGAAGCAGATCCTGGGTCCTGCACTTGCTGGTTCTCCCAGTGCTGGGCGGTGGGCTTGCCTGCCCAGCATCTGTCTTCTCCCTCCCCAGTCCACCAGATCCCTGGGTACCCCCAGGCTCTGCCCTTCAGATGGGTGACCTCGCCCCACTCAGAAGCGGCCCCTTCATGGGGAGGCCTGAGGCCTGTGTGGCAATCTTGGCTTCAGCAGGTGCACTCAAATCCCTCCTCTCACTCCCCTGGAAGACTGAGGGGCTGCGACGGGGAGAGTAGATCCCATTTAGCAGATGAGAAAACTGAGGCACGCAGAGGGCAGAGACTCATTTAAGGAGGGCAGAGCCTGGGTGTGCTGGCTCAGATCCGGGAACGTTTCCTGTGGGACACAGGAGGAGGTAGGCGAGATGTCAAGGCAGAGCTGGGTGACAGCAGAGCTTAGCGCTGCAGGGTGGCTCTCCTGCCTTGTCTCCTTCCTCTCATTTGAGAAAGAGAGTTCCCGCCCACCCATTGGTTCACTCCCCAGATACACACAGCAGCCAGGGTCAGAGTGGGCTGAAGCCAGCAGCTGGGAACTCAATCTGAGTCCTCCGTGTGGGTGGCTTTGTCCCAACATCATGACTTTGTCCCAACATGCTCATTGGCAGGAAGCCAGAGTCAGGAGACAGAGTCCAGCACTGCACCCTGGCTCTCCAATGTCCTTGCCTGCTCGGCCCCGTATCTGCCATGTCCCGGTGGACCCTCCTCTGCGGGGTCTGTCATGGCTTACAGCTAACATCCAGGCATAATTGACACTAGTGTCCCCTCTCACGCTCAGAAATGCCCCAGTTGGCCAGGGAAGCACGCGACCGATCTCCCTTGCTGAAGCTCTGAATCCCGGGGATCAGGTGGGCTAGGGAGGGAGAAGACAGACACTGGGAGGCAAGCCCTGCCCAGCACGGGGAGAATCCAGCGACTGTAGGACCAGGGATCTGCTTCCTCCGCCCTCCCTCCAGGGAAATCCCAGCCCCATCAAGTCCCCTCAGGAACCCCGAACTCTACGGAACTCAGCGCATCAGTCCCTCTGCGGGAGCCGAGGCTCTGCTCCAGTCCTGCTCCCGGGGCCTTCTTGAGGGAGGAGCGGCTCCTGAGCCAGGCAGCGGGCTGCGGGTGGGCGGGGAGCTGAGCGCCCACTGCCTTGCAGGTGAAATTGCGCTGTGGTCCCTGGTGGTCCTGGCCATCGAGCGGTACGTGGTGGTGTGCAAGCCCATGAGCAACTTCCGCTTCGGCGAGAACCACGCCATCATGGGTGTTGCCTTCACCTGGATCATGGCCCTGGCCTGCGCCGCGCCGCCCCTCGTCGGCTGGTCCAGGTAACAGCCCTGGGCAGAAGGGAAGGGTCTGTCTCCTGGGGGCCCTTCCTAGGGTCCTGCCATCAGGACTCCGCCCAGACAGGGGCCAGACCCTAAGGTTGCTAAGGGGGCTGCTCCCACTTCCGGGGCCCCAAGTCAAGGAGAATCCCAAGCACCCCAACCCTTCACCTTGGCCAGGCCCCTAATCCCCACCTAAGCCAAATTCCAATCCTCTTTGGGTCAGCACCCCTCTGACCTTGGGCTTCAACACCTGGGGAAGCCAAGCCTTCCGAGACCAGTGGCCTTCAAAAGCTCATGGAAAATGGAATTAAAAGTTAATTTTGGTGTAAAAAGAAATTTGGAGTCCATATGTCCGAAAGATGTTCAAGACATTTGTGAGAAGTGCGTGTTATGAAAAACTTCCCATGGATTTCAGAAGTGTTCGCACTAAATAACATGTTTTTTAAAAAAATATTTATTTATGCATTTGAAAGAGTTAGAGAGAGAGAGAGAGATCTTCCATTCACTGGTTCACTCCCCAAATGGCTATAATGGCTGGGGCTGCACCAGGCTGAAGCTCAGAGCCTGGAACTCCATCCTGGTCTCCCACATGGGTGCAGGGACCCAAGTACTTGGGCTGTCTTCTGCTGCCTTCCCAGGTATAATAGCAGGGAGCTGCATCAGAAGTGGAGTAGCGGCCGGCGCCGCGGCTCACTAGGCTAATCCTCCGCCTAGCGGCGCCGGCACACCGGGTTCTAGTCCCGGTCGGGACGCCGGATTCTGTCCCGGTTGCCCCTCTTCCAGGCCAGCCCTCTGCTGTGGCTAGGGAGTGCAGTGGAGGATGGCCCAGGTGCTTGGGCCCTGCACCCCGTGGGAGACCAGGAAAAGCACCTGGCTCCTGGCTCCTGCCATCGGATCAGCGCGGTGCGCCGGCCGCAGCGCGCCGGCCGCGGCGGCCATTGGAGAGTGAACCAACGGCAAAGGAAGACCTTTCTCTCTGTCTCTCTCTCTCACTGTCCACTCTGCCTGTCAAAAAAAAAAAAAAAGATCTCTCTCTGTAACTCTGCCTTTAAAAAAAAAAAAAAAAAAAAAAGAAGTGGAGTAGCAGGACTTGAACCGGCACCCATATGGGATGCTGGCATTCCAAGCAGCTTGTTAATCTGCTGTACCACAGTGCTGGCCCCAAACTACTATTTTTTTCATTCCACGTTCCATGCACTTTTTGGAGTAACCCCAGAGTTGGTGCCACTGCGGCTCCTGGGGACAGGGTCATACCCAACCCCCAGCCAGTCTCCCAAGTAGGTTAAGATAAAGGAAGGTGGCATAGATGGCCATACTGGCTGCTTAGGGGACAGCTCCACATCCCACCCTCCTTTCTTCGGCCTGGGGTCCCCTTCCAGGCCCTGGCTGAATTCGAGCCCTCCCTGCCCTGGCCTCTTTCTCCATCTTCTCCTGGTAGGTGCCCGTCACTGCCTGTTAGTGTGGACGCTGTGTGCTCGGGGTTTTCAGAGGCCAGTCCAATGTCACCAGCGACATGCCCCAGGCACCTCTTGTTTCCTTAGAATCCCCGGGTGGCTCTCTTAGGCCTAGAACATGCTGCTCCCCTGTGGCTTGCAGACCTGGGTTGTCCAACCTGCCTGGAAAGCGGAGCTGGGGGCTTTCCCCTCCTCTCCGCCAACGTCCAAGGGCACTAGCGGCAGGGGCTGTGAAGAGATGCCAGGCAGTTGAGGCAGCAGGGAGATGTTGGGGCGGGCACACAACAGTGCGGGGAGGCTGGGCGGTCTCGCCTGGTGACAGAGCCACCAGGCCGCCAGGCCCACCACAACACGGTTTCCCAGAAATCATCCCACCCTCGGGCCAAGTCAGTCTGTTTACAGGGAGTGGGGAGAAGGGGGGCCGGGAGAGGGGCTAGTGACCAGCCAGTGCATCGGCTGGGCCAATCCCAAGCCCCTCTGTGGGGGGTGGGCAGTCTCCCTGATGAGCCCCGCCCCACGCTCAGGTACATCCCTGAGGGCATGCAGTGCTCGTGCGGAATCGACTACTACACGCTCAAGCCCGAGGTCAACAACGAGTCGTTCGTCATCTATATGTTCGTGGTCCACTTCACCATCCCTTTGATCATCATCTTCTTCTGCTACGGGCAGCTCGTCTTTACCGTCAAGGAGGTACGGTCGGGGCTGGCCTTGCCCCGCAGGCGGTCTAGTCTCCTCCTCTGCCCTCCAGGGCCCCTAGCTGGGTGCTGGGGACAGGTGCTGGGCACCGCAGCCCAGACACCGGCCTTGTGTCCCTGCAGGCAGCTGCCCAGCAGCAGGAGTCGGCCACCACGCAGAAGGCAGAGAAGGAAGTGACCCGCATGGTCATCATCATGGTCATCGCCTTCCTGATCTGCTGGGTGCCCTACGCCAGCGTGGCGTTCTACATCTTCACCCACCAGGGCTCCAACTTCGGGCCCATCTTCATGACCATCCCGGCGTTCTTCGCCAAGAGTTCCTCCATCTACAACCCTGTCATCTACATCATGATGAACAAGCAGGTGCCTGCAGGCTGGGGAGGGGAGGGGGCCTCCCCCGGGGCTCCTGGAGGCCACACCCCCTTCAGCTGGGAGCTTATGAGAAGGGCAGGTTGTTGGGCCCCGCCTTTGAGATTCTGCCTGGCTGGCCTGGCGGAGGCCCAGGACCTTGTTGGGGGTGGGGGGAGGGCCAGTGCTTGCTCATGTGTGAGAAGCACCCCTCACCCTGGTTCTGGACTCTACTTTAAGGCTCACGTGACCTGAGCCTGGGGGTAAGATGGTGCTGGTCTCCGGAAAGCTTAGCAAGGAGCTGAAAGGCTAGAAGCCAGTGGCTTATCTGCGGAAGCCATGAGTGGGGGACCCATGGCCCCTCGAGTCAGGCAGATCGGGTCCTGCATGACCTTGGACAGCTTCATTCCCTTCTTTGGGCTTTGGCGGCCTCAAGCTTAGAAACGGCAGAATCCCGGACTCAGAGGGCGCCCCGCAGTGTCCTCCGTAGCCGAGCCCCTGGGGTTGGCCGCTGGCATCTCTGGGGGCAAGATGTAGATGCAAGGTTGCCCCCAGAGACCCAGACTGGTGCGAGAGGGCCGAGCGGGGAAGGGCGCGGAGGCAGGTCTCGCTGACCACGCCACCCCGGCTCCACACGGCGCGGCCTTGCAGCCTGACCCATGCCTCTTGCCTTCCAGTTCCGGAACTGCATGCTCACCACCATCTGCTGCGGCAAGAACCCACTGGGTGACGACGAGGCCTCTGCCACCGCTTCCAAGACGGAGACCAGCCAGGTGGCCCCGGCCTAAGCGCTGCCAGGGACTCCGTGGCCGACTGTAGGAGTCTCCCATCCCTCACACCCCACCCCCAGCCACAGCCACCCCACCAGGAGCGGCGCCTGTCAGAACCAAGTTTCGCAGGCTCCGTGAGAGGGTTGTTTTCCCCTAAAGAAAAAAAAAATAATGAGAAAAATGATGCTCCCCTCTCAGCGGGGCAGCCCAAGACGAGGCACCCACCGAGACCCCGACCTGGAGTCCCAGGTTCCCAGGGGCCCATGGGACCTGCCTGTTTCCCTCCTCCCCTAACTCATCTCTCAGGAACAAAAGAACTCTTGCTCTCTGGAAAAGTGTCCCAGCTTAGGGCTCAGAATCTAGCACAGAACGGGGCACACAGTAGGTGCTTAATAAATGCTAGATGGAGGAAGGACAGAATGGATGAAGGAGTGAGTGGAGGAATGAATGAAGGGACGAGTGGGCCGGGACAACACACCCGCTGTCTCCAGCTCCCTTGGCGGAAGCAGCTCGCACCTGGCTGACGAGTTGCATAAGTTGTATCTCTCTCCCTGGGGTCCCACTTGCTTCCCCCATAAAATGGGAATCCTCACGCCCTGCCCGGCCTCCTGGCTGCTGTGTGTGTATGTGTGTGTGTGTGCGTGCCCGTGTGAGCTGAAGCGCTCTGTAAATAGTTAGGAGCAGTACAGACTGTAGCCAATGTTATGAATAAGATCAATTAATACAATGCATGTGATCCTTTCCTCTCGACAAGTGACCATTTGGAACTGGGCAGGGCCCCAGGCATTCAGAGGGTGGGTCTCACCCAGCCTCCAGAGGTTTTACAAAATTAGCCAGGAATCAAGGCCAGCCCAGGACTGGGGGCTGGGCTTCAGAGAGGGACAGTCTCAGGACGCCGAGTGCAGCCCTAGGCCCGATAGAACAGCCTCCGGGCCTAGTGTGGCCCCTGCAGCGTGAGGCCCAGGCCCAGGGCCTCTCCTTCCCAATGCAGCCTGCAGAAGGGCAGGCCTCCCTCGCAGCCTCTGGGAGCCCCGGCATCTCTGGGTTAGCATGGAGCTCCCAGAAGCCCTGCTCACCTCCCACATTTAACGAAGAGCTGAGTCCCTGATGTCACCCTTATCTCCAAGAGCTTAGACATTCGGCTGAGTCCCCCTTCCTTGGGACGTCCGTGGGGCTCAGTTTCCAGCTCCCCGGCTGGCCGAGGCCCTGTCTTCAGCAGCTGCTGGTCCATTCTCCATTCTGGAGTCTTTGCTCAGAATTGAGCTGCCTCGGTAACTGCCTCTCCTCAACGTAACCAAAGCCGGAAGCGCTAGCCTTCCCCAGTTCTGCCTGGAGACAAAGGCAAATCGAGGCATTAAAAGCTCAGCTCCTATGCTTGGCATTAATGGTGGTGGATTTTGTTACTCTCCAGCTCTTTAGCATTGGATTGAAACTGGGGGGCTCCCACCTGACCTTGGGGGTTCTGGATCGAGCAATGGGTAGAGCCAAGCCGGCCAGGGCCCCTTGGGGGTGGGGGTCAGAGGAGGAGTCCTGGGAACAGGAAAAACCCTGAGTTTGGAGTCCTAGAGACCAAGGTGACCCATGAAATTGCAAGCAAGTTCTGTCACCTCTCTGACTTCCTTAGCTGCAGAAGGGGACCTTAAATGTGGCCTTGAGGGGTGGACTCTGTGCGGCCCCCACTTTCTGGCATGCGGTAGGTGGTGAGAGACTTTGGTGTTGCTGAGCCATGGCTCAGCACGGGCCTCACCAGAGACCCCTTCCCCAAGGGGCGTGGGATGGAGATAGACTCCTGCTAGTGACCCCCCCTCTGAGGCGGGGAGGTGGGGCAGGAGGCTGTGAAGACCCTCAGGACCACCGTGTCTTTGCGCCATGCCTCTTGGTGATGTCACTCGGGATGCCTTTGGTTGCTAGTGATAGGAAATCTGACCCAAAGCGGCCTCGTTCAAGGGCTGACTGTTCCCAGGAAGGGGCAGAACCTGCCCCTGACAGCTCCAGGCTCAGCAAACCCTGCCGACTGGGCTTCTCCTCCCAGAAGGGGCTCTGATTGGCCAGGCTTGGGTCACCTGATCACTCCTAAGCCCGCCCCGACCACTGTCCTGAAGAACCGTCCTCCCATTGGCTGGACCTGGGTCACCTGATCACCCCTGCGGGCCATGCTAGTGTCAACCTCACAGAAGCTGTGCAGCCTCGGGGTGGGCAAGGTAGGATCCCCCAGGAAAACCAGGGGTGCTGTGAGGAGGAGGAGGAGGGCATGAGCGAGCCGCGTGGGCAGAAGCAGCAAGGGTCCCAAGGGGAGGAAGCGTCTTGCCATTGGTGACATTGGGGCACGTGGCTAGACCAGGCCTGCCTCCCACCTGGGACACGGGGTGGGGGGGGGGGGAGGTGGCCGTGAGGGGGTTCCATGGTCTCACTCTCCATTTTGGACGCTGTGTCCTGGGCAGCCAGTCCCAGCACACCTCACCTCACCCAGCCCACTTACTCTGAGCACTGAGCACTGGGCCTCTCGCCGCAGCCTCACGTTTACAGGGCAGATTTACTCTACAACGAGAACATTCTTTTTTTTTTTTTTTTTTTTAAGATTTATTTATTTATTTGAAAGAGTTACAGAGAGAGAGATCTCCCATCCACCACTTCACTCCTTAAATGGCCACAATGGCCAAGGCTGAGCCAGGTCAAAGCCAGGAGCCAGGAGCTTCTTCTGGGTCTCCCATGCGGGTGCAGGGGCCCAAGGACTTGGGCCATCTTCTACTGCTTTCCTAGGCCATAGCAGAGAGCTGGATGGGAAGTGGAGCAGCTGGGATATGAACCAGCACTCCCACGGGATGCCAGCACCATAGGTGGCAGCTTAACCCGCTACGTCACAACACTGGCCCCAAAACCAGAGTATTGTCTGTTTCTTCCTGGAGGAAAGGAGAGCCTCTCCACGTCCTTAATTCACCCTTGGTCTGATAGCCCCTTAGGGGGCTGCATGTGTAGGAGAGAGCAGCTGACTTAAGCTGCCAGGGGCTCCCACCTGGCCCCAGGCCGCAGCAGCAGCAGGATGATGGAGCGCCTGCTGTGTGCAGTCGCCGCTCTGTTGAGCCAATGCCAAGGAAATGGTCCCAGGCTCGACATGCTGGGGACTGAGAGGTGAACTGTGGGGAGAGGGCTCTGGGCTGTGCCCTGGCCAGCTCCAGGGCCCCAGAACTCCCACCCCCCTCCCCGGAGACAGTGGAGACAGTGGAGCTGGGTGGCCTCGGGGCAAGTCCCCAGATTGCTCCAGGCCTCCACGTGGTGGGAGTGTCCGAGGGAGGGCTGCTGAGGTGCTGGTGTGGAGGATACACGGCTGCAGCAGCTGGGAGCTCCCAATCGGGAGGAGAACCGGGTTCTAAGGAGCTGTACTCTGCTGTGGCGCGAGGCAGACTTGGAGAGAAATTAACACACGGAGGGAGGTCTCAGGACAAGGGGGAAGCAAGTCTTCGTTCCTCCCCTGAATTCTAGCTGGACACATCCCTGCCAGCACCTCCCGGTTTCCCTGGCATCCTGGTGGCATCACATTAAGGTGCAGCCATTGGTGTGCACTTGGAAATGACGGTGCCTCCTCTGGTTGTAGATTTCAGAGAAAGGAGGAGCCCTCCATGTCCTCTTAGCTAACACAGAGTGCCTTCAGGTCATGGCCAAGGACCCGAACTTTGGCTTCTTCCTGCAGAAATAAAAATACAGCAAACCTAGAGTATTTTCATAGACACTGGACATGGCAGCTGTTGCTCTGTGGACCCAGCCCTCTCTGCAAATCTCAGCCCATCATCAGGAAAGGGAGTCAGAAATGTGCTGACATTACAGGAGGGCAGGGGCCGGGGGCAGACCCTGAGCCCGCCCGGGAAGCCAGAACAGAGCCGTCGCTCCACCCGGCATTCCAGGGGGGCCCCTACTGGTCCCATTCCATGCCCTCCCCTGCAGCCTGAAGCTCATCACCAGCCTCCTCCCGACAAAAGGCAACCCTCTGGAGGAGTTTGTAGATGGCACACACATTCTCGAACTCCTTGCCTTCGAATGCGAAACGCTACCCTGGCACAGCCGGGAGAGGGTTTCAGACGGAGCCGTGGGGATGTTTCTGTCGCTGAGTGTTGCTCTATCGCTCAGTTCTTGGAAGCACCCCGCAGATGTGATCAAAATCGCCGCCCCCGCCCGTGCCAGCTTCCGCTCGCTGCTCGCCTTGGCTCACTCCTGCTCTGGCCCAGACCCAGGGCGCAGTTTTCAGGCCTCCATCTACTCAGCCGGCTCAGAGGCTCCCGCAGTGTCACAGCCATGGGTGCTGAGCACCTACTGTGTGCCAGGCCACACTGGGCAACAGGGAGGCCTCCAGAAAGCAGCCAGCCACAGCCCCTGCCCCTCTCCCAGAGCTCAAGAGTCAGGGCTGGGCCACTTCACAGGGCTCAGGGTCCCCGGGGAGCAAGCCCAGGGGCTGGGGCACCCCCCAAGAAGGGCCCCTCGCCTTGGAGGGGTCGGGGACTGCCATCTCTCCTGAGGCCAGAGCAGGCAGCAAGGGCAAAGCAGGCCTCCAGGACGAGTGTCCATCCGCCAGGTCTCACGCACAGCGGTGCGGGACTGTGCACGTGCTGCGTGGCTCTGCTCACTGGGACCATGCTTTGGGGTCACACTCAAACCAGATCCCAACTACGCAGCTCCCCTACCCGGCAGCCATGGTGTCACCCCATGCTGACCTGCGGTGTGGACAGACGCTCGGATGTGGGGCGCCCTGCTGCTGTGACACTCACTCAGCCTCGTCACCCGTGGGAGTGGCTAGGGGCATAGAAAGCGGGTCCTGATCCTTGCTGACACGCCCACTGCTGGCAGCTTGATGGGCTCTCATCATGGCTTCCATTGGACGTTCCCCCGGGGCAGGTGCCTGGGATGCTGCTCTGCTTCTGATCCTGCTCCCTACAGATGCGCCTGAACGCCGGGAGGGTGAGCAGCCGCCAGGAGGGTGCGTGGCTTGTTCATAGTCCGTGCGCTTTCCCTGGGGATTTCATCCTTGTTCATGAAAACTTTTGCTAAGTAATCATAGCTTTCAGCTCCTCTCTCCTCCCTTAGTGATCTCTCTCTCAAAGCAGAAGGCAGAAGGCAAGCACAGGTGCCAAGCACCCTGCTGACGTCAGCAGAGGCTGCCGCCTGGCCTGGCCGATCTCCTCTTTGCCAACAGCACTTCCACCTTCAATTGTCATTTTTGAGAAACCAAGGCCAGCGGTGGCCTGAAAACAGGAGCCTAAGCTGGTGCGGCACTTTGTTGGCCTGGAGGGACTGGTCACCCAGGTGCCGCCAGTTCCCCATTAGCACCCCCAGCCCCTGGGGAGCGGAGGGCTGGGACCTGGAGAAGCCAGTGACCCACACAAGGCCACCCAGGAGCAGGGGCCCACACTGGGGCTCCCGTGCGGAAGGGAGGGCTGCCAAGCCCCGGGCCAGCCCTCCTGCCCCAATCAGCGGCTCAGAGAGCTCCCGGCCAATGAGGGCCGCTGGTATTTAAGCAGTGCGGGCAGGCCCAGCAGCCTCGCACCTGGGGCAGCCTGGCTACGTGCACCTGGCTGGCTGGATGGATCCCAAGAGCGTCCCCAGCGACACCTCTACCTCTTTGACCTCCGCAGCAGGCTCATCCAAGCTGCCAGCGTCTACACAGCCAGGTGAGCGAGGACACCACCCGCTGCCGGGGCTCTCCTGGGCCTTCGTCCTCCCACCCTCCTCCTTCTTCTCCTCTCCCAGCCTGGTTCCAGCACCCACGCCAGGGGCTGCTGAGTCCAACCACCATTTGGGAGAAGGACGAAGGCTACTGCTGAGGCCAAGCAGGGCCTGGGGGCTAAAGCCGGCCCAGCTGGAGCCCATTTCCTGTCTGGGCCAAGGCGCCTTTCAGGGCCGGCTGGGCTTTAGGTTTCGGCCGCATCCTGACTTTCAGTCAACAAACAACCCAGCGTTTCTCTTGGACAGGAGGGTCTCCGCGGGTGAACCAGACATAGCTTTCCCTTGAGATGCCCCCAGTCTGTCTGGGGTGGCCGCTCTGCCAGTGCTGCGGCCTGGGCTTCAGTGTGCTGGCCCAGAGGGCTGCCAGAGGCAGAGGTGGCCTCCCACCGATGAGCAGAGGTCAGGGAGGTCTTCCTAGGGGAGGTGGCCCTGCAAGTGGGGTCTCCCCTCGAGGAAGGGAGTGGGCAGAGGCTTCCAGGAGCCCAGGGCACAGTGGCTCGCTCTCACTTGGGAACGGGGGGGTGCTCTGAGGCTGAATAAGGTCTGCCTGGGTGAGCAGAGGCAGACACAGCACAGGCAAAGGCCCTGGGGTGGCAGGGCTGGCGGAGCACTTGGGAGTTCAGGTCCTCCTTCTGGCTCGACAGGTTTAGGGGAGTGGAGAGGATGGGTTCTGTTCTGGACATCCTGGTATACAGCAGGCATTGAATAATTGTTGAAGGAGAGGCTGAGGGGAGGGAGGCGACAGTCCTGGGAAGACCCTTGGGCATGGCTCCCTGGGACAAGGGCATGGTTTGACACTGAGGGGTTGGAGCTACCGCCTGAATGTGGGCTGAGGACCCCTTGGGAACCCCATAACACAGACTGTGAAGGCTCAGACCCCTGCAGAGGGCCACACTCCCACCATGCAGATGGGAAGACTGAGACCCAGAGAGCGGACGAAACTCCGGGGCCTGGGAATGACTGAGCCAGGACTCGCCAACCCGCAGGCTTTGGTCCCAAGATGAGCTTTCCCGGGCTGGGAGCTCTTCCTGGCCAGGAGGCGGTGGGAGGGAAATCGGATTGAGTCTCTTGGCAGTTTTGCTCTAGACCTGGAGTTTGAGGTACAGGATTCTTTCTCTATTTTTTTTTAAATTATTTTCTAAATATATTGTGGCCAACTGATGCCTCTTTTAAGTCTTCACATTTTTGCAAACTGATCATATCAACATTTCCAATCGCCACATTGAAATCCAGTTTCATGTTGCAGTTTCTTTCCACACACAGGCACACACACACACCCAAGACTGACAGCTTCTTGGCTCCCCGCCCCCACCCAGTCTCATTTGCAACTTTGTGACTTCCTGAGGAGTCATTTTCACTCTCTGCTCCCTAACTCCCCCATTTAAACTGTCAAGTGGCTTGAATGTTTTCATGGAGTTGTGCAACGCCCCCACAACCCATGGAGGGTATTTTCATCTCTGCAAGAAAACTTGTAACTTGTACCCCTTGATGGTCACCCCCACCCCGCCTGGCCCCAGCCCCTGGCAAGCGCTCAGCCTATGAATTTGCCTACTCCAAACATTTTGTAGAAACCGAATCTTACAGTAGATGGCTTTTGGTGACATAGTTCTTGGGCTCAGCCACCTGTTGGGAGGCTCGCCCCGTGGCGGCGTGTAGCTGTCCTTTGTTCCTTTCTGGGGTTGTGTAAGGTTCCCTGGGTGGACCTACACTAGTGCAGTGGCTGTGTTGCCGTTTCTCCTGGTCCAAGACCCAGGAGGAGATTCTTGTTGTTACTACAAAAACAATCAAGCAGATGCAAAAGTAGACCCCTGAATGGTCTGAGTTGGCCCCCTGCACCTGTCACCAACTTCCACAGTCACCAGCTGGTGTCACTGGGGATGGGGGGGGGGGAGTTATTTAGAGACAAACCCCAGAGGTATCCTTCCCTCTGTAAGTAGTGCAGCGTTTGTCTCCAACAACTTGGGACATTTTCAAAAGTAGCTGCCCTACCATCAGCGCACCTGAAGCGGTTGGGTCCCTGTCAGATTTCCTTCCAGCGCACACCCTGGTCGGCTGCCCGCTTCCCAGCTGGGCTGTTGAGGGCGGGCTCAGCCTGAGCACGGTCCTGCTGCCCTTGGCAGGGAGGTCCCCTAAGGGACCTGTCTTTAATCGACAGGCTGCACCAGGAGCTGACGTGTAGAAGACACTTGGGGCACGCCCCAGAGCCCCTGCCAGCCCGTGTTCTGTTCCCTTCTCCCTGCTGCTGGTGCCGTATGAGGTCATTAGGTCTGGAAAATGGGCCAGACTGACTTCAGTTTCTTAAAAGGAATAATTGATTGTTTAAAACCAGAGGTGAGGTGAGCATCCCGGGAGACGGCAGCCCACTCTGCCTGTCCTCAGGGGCACTCAGGGCTGCACCTGACCCCCGGCCCCGCGGAGCTGGCTAGGGGACTGTGACCAGGCCAGGGTGATGAGCCGCTGTGCACCCCACAGGCTGCAGCCGCAGGACCGTCCTCATGGGACGCCGCAACCCGCCGATGCTGCGCATGGTGCTGGAGGCGCTGCAGGCGGGCGAGCAGCGCCGGGGCACGTCGGTGGTGGCCATCAAGCTGTACATCCTGCACAAGTACCCGAGCGTCAACGGACTGCGCTTCAAGTACCTGCTGAAGCAGGCCCTGGCCACGGGCGTGCGCCGCGGCCTCCTCACCAGGCCGCTCAACTCCAAGGCCAAGGGCGCCACCGGCAGCTTCAAAGTGAGACGCCGGAGGGGACAGCTGGAGGGGAGATGGGGGGCCCTGCCCGCTTTCGTCCCAGCCTCTGCGCCACTGCCTCCGCCCGGCCTCTGCCCTCCTGTCTTCCTTTGGGTGCTGGCCATTTCATTCTGCACAGATGCCCTCTCCCCGGGGGTGGGGGGTGGTGCCTGTGCCCCTCTGGGCTCCCGCCTGCCCTGGGCACCCTCGTGGTGTCTGTGTGTCTCCATCCGGGTGCTTTCTGAGCCCAGGGACTGCATCTGGGCGCTGGGCACCCAGCTCCTTCCTGCCAAGTGTGCCCTGCCACCGTGGGGCTCCCTTCACCCTGCTCCACCCATGCAACAGCTGGCCCTGCCCAGCGCCACCCCATTGTCCCCTTGCCTAGTCAGGGGGCTCTAGGAAGGGAGAGCCGAGGGCAGCCCCGGTCTCCTGGCTGCCGTTGGCCACCAGAAAGATGGCAAGGACCCAGGCACAGGTCTACTGGTCACCCCTGCCCGACACCTGGCACAGAGCAGTCACTCTGACGGCTGCTGTGTGGCCTGTCCCAGGGGTCCTCCTCGTGGAGTTGCTGGTCAGGGGTTGGAGCTGGGACTCAAGTCACAGCAGGGCCAGGTGGATGGGCGGGGCAAGGAGGAGAGCAGGAGGGGGTGCTGGGGAGTGGGCTTGGGGCGGGGACAGAGCCCCCTGTGTCCTGGAGTTCGGGATGTGTATGCTGCTGGGTGGCAGCAGGGAATCGAGGGGGTCTGAGGGCAGGGGAGCAGTAGCCTCGGAGCTGGGCTCCAGCAGTGCTCACACCCTCTGTGTGTGCCCATTGTAAAGGTGAGAAGACTGAGGTTAGTGGGGAGTGGCCCAGCTGGAGAGGGCGGAAGAGGGAGGCAGCAAGGAGGGGAGCAGGGGGCTGTGCAGAGATAAAGGGGGTGGGGCCTTGGGGTGGGGCAGAGCAGGTGGAGCTGAGAGCCCGTGGGAAGCTGAGGGTAGTGTGGTCGGTGGGAGGAGAAGGTGCCTCCAGCAGCCGAGCCCTCGCCCATCCCTAGCCCCATTTGGGAGGGGGCTTCCTGCCCTGCATCTTCCAGGGGTATAGGGCAGGAGCCCCCCAGAGCTCTGCTCCCTATCCCAGCCCCGCTCTCTCCCTGCAGTTAGTGCCCAAGCCCAAGAGGACGCAGCCCAGGAAGACGTCCGCCCCGGCGGCCCCCAGGAAGGCCAGGAAGGCCGAGGAGCCGGGCCCCGAGAAGCCGAGGGAGGCGAGGCCAGGCCCTTCCAGCCAGGGCCAGGGGGAACGGGCACCCAAGAAGCCGGACGGGTCGGGGAGGGCTCCTCCCAAACCAGGTGCAGCCAAGAAGTTCCCAAAGAAAGGTGGGAAGGCCAAGGCCAAGGATGCAGAGGCCAAAGTGGGCCAGGCCAGAAAGGCGTCCGGGGAGTTAGACAAGGCCACGCAGGCCTCTGCCAGTCCCAGTGTGCGCAAAGGGAAGTCCAAGGTCAAAGGCCACGGGCAAAGCCAAGGTGAGTGTGTGAGTGCGTGAGGGGCTGGGGGCGGGAGGCAGGGACTTGCTTTTCTAGTTGAAGGTGTCCTAGGTGCATGCTTGACCTGGAGAGACAGAGAGCCCGCGGTGGCTGGGGGCTGCGAGTGGGCAGCAGTTGGATATTTCAAGGGTTGTGAAGGGGCAAGGAAGGCCAGAGAGCTTGGAGCCTGAGTCGCCCCTGAATCAGGAGGCAGGCTTCCTGGAGGAGGTGTCCCAGGCAGGAGCACAGCCTGTGCAAAGGCCTGGGGGTATAAAGAAGGCAGCACTCTTAGGAACCACAGTGGAAGGAGGGAGAAGCCGATGGACAGCCGGGAGATGGGAGCCCATCTGGAGGGCGGTGGGGAGACAGGGGAAGGTGCAGGCCGGAGGCAGCTGCAGGCTGTGCTGTTCCGACACTCACCCTGGCTGCCACGTGGAGCACAAGCTAAAGACCTCTGGGAGCCTTGGGGGGGGGGGCACATGCACAGCAGGGTGTCCCCCCCGCCCCAGGGCCAAGCATTGAGTCAGGGGTCCCGGGAACTCTCTAGGCACCCTGCAAGGGGGACCCAGGTGTGGGCAGTTAGGCCCGCAAGGCTCAGAGCCCCGGTCTCGGAGGCTGAGTATCCGAGTGCCGGCCTGGGGCCCAGGAAGCATGGGACTGCGGCCGCTCCTCCTGGAAGGAGTGCCTCCCACAGGCCCCCGCCCGCCCTTGCAGGACATGCCAAGGCCCACGGGAGAACCAGCGCTGGCAGCAAGAGCTCCAAACCCACTGCCAACAAGGTAGGGGTCCCGGGGAGGGCCGGGGTCAGCCAGGGTGGGAGGGCCATTGTTGTTCCTGCAAAACATGAGGCACCCTGGAGGTGCCACGGTCCCCGTTTCTGGCCCAGGGGCTGAGGCTGGGAGAGGCGGGGCTGCTGACCCATAGCCGTGCGGAGCTGGCATTTCAGCCCAGCCCCCGCGGGCTCCGAGCTGGGCTTACTTGCAGGTCAAGAATGGTGTTGCCTCCCCGTCCGGAAAGAAGACCACCGCCAGGGCCCCTCGAGGGGTGGTCCCCAGGGTGGGGGCTGGGCCCAAAGCCAAGGCTGCCACCCCCTCTAAGGGCCATGGGTCCAAGGCGGGGCCTGTGCCCCTGTCTGGGAAGCCCGAGGGCCCCAGGAGCCCGAGAAAGCCTGGCTTGTCCTCCAAGGCCCCAGCGTCCAAGGCGTCCGGCAAGAAGGCCAAAGCCGAGGGCGCGGGGCGCGGGTGAGGACACACACGTGCGTGTTTTTATTTCCCATGGAGCCATGCTCTATCTCACTCACTGCCACCTATTTATTAATAAAGGCTTTGTTTCTTCTTCCTTGCAAGTTGGCGTGGCCAGAGGCTGAGACGCAAGGAGGTGGCCACTGGTGCCTCATTAACATCCCCTGAGCGCCTACTGTTTACCTGGCTGGCGCCGAGGCCAGTGCGGGGCAGGCAGGCTGTATGGTGTCAGCAGCTGGGGGCATGGATGTTGGGACCAACAGGGGCCTGTGAGAGCCCCGCAGGTGTCAGATCTGGGACTGCTTCCAGGAGGAGGTGGCTTTTGGTACCAGATACAGGAGGGAAGTGCCTTCCAGGCCGAGGTCCCTGGGGAGCAGTAGGGCTGGAAGGTGTGGCTGAGGGCGGGGGTCCGTGGCTCTGAGAGGAGCGTGGGGATGGGCACATGTGGACTTGGTCCTGGGGCAGGGCCGAGCTGAGGAGGGTCCCTGGCGGGGTGCAGTGTGTGCCTGACAAGGAGTGTGTGTGTTCGAGAGCTGCTGTGAGAAGGTGGAGCTGAGACCCTTGGGCAGAGCTGAGGATCTTTCAACCCTGGTTGTGGAGCTCCCCGGGGGTGGGGCTGGGGACTGCGCCCCGCAGAGAAGCAGGGGCAGGGGCTCCAGCAGGATAGACAGGGCCGACTGATATCCTGTGGCCCAGTGGGGGAGGCCTTTCCAAGCAGGGGCCTGTGTCTGGAGGGAGGAGACTGGCAGCCAGCAGCAAGGGGAGGTGCAAAGGTCCTGGGGTAGGCACATGCTCCAAGGCCCAGGCGGCCAGATCCTGGCGGGAGAGGGCAGTGATGGAAACTCCGTCAACCTCAGTGACGCTCCTCAAGTGAGGAGGGGGAGTCTGGGTCCCAGCCCCTTCATTCACTTCCCTGTGGGCCTGCAGCTGCACACAGTGGCAGCCAGGCTGTGACAGTACCAGCTGTCTCCCCATCAGTGTTCAGCTTTGGTTTCCCGTACCTGAGCCAGCGTGCTGTGGGGAAACCCAGGCCGCTGTGGAGGAGACCTGAGGCGCCCCGGCTTCCTGAGCTGCAGGCCAGCCAGCGGCTCTGGGAGTGGGTGTTCCTGGAAAGGAACCTCCCAGCCCCGGCTGACACCCCCATAGCACGGGGCAGCTTCCCCAGCCAGCTCCCAGCTGATGCACCTGGGAGAGCAGCTGATGATGGCCCAAGTGTTTGGGCCTCTGCAGCCACGTGGGAGACCCGGATGGAGCTCCTGGCTTCAGCTTGACCCAACCCCCGGCTGTTGTAGCCATTTGGGGAGTGAACTAGCTGATGGGAGGTTGATCCCTCCCTCCACCCCTCTGTAACTGCCTTTCAAAATAAGTATTTAAAAAATAAACAAACTGAAAAGCCAGCGTGGGGCCTGGCTGCAGGAAATAGAAGCCCCTAGGGCATTGCTGGTCCCCAGCCCCAGGCCCTCTGAGCCTGGGCTGAGTGCTGAGTGCGGAGGGTAGGGTGTCTGTTCGGAAGCCCCTGGCAGTGGGCGCTCTGGGCAAGGTCAAGAGCAAAGAGCCTGAGGACAAGAAAAAGGACTTCCGGTGGTTGCACAGGGAGGGGTTCCCAGTGATGGGTGTAGCAGAGGTGAGGCTGGGGGAGGGGCGAATGAGCCCAGGGCAGGGCAGGCTGCTGGGATCACAGTGGCCATAGCCTGGGAGAGGCCTCCACCAGGGGACAGGAGACCTGAACCAGGGAAGGCAGGGGGCAAGGGGAAGGGTCAGAGGTTACAGGGCGGGGCTTTGGGAGGGCGGGGCCGATGGGTAATCGGTAGTCTCCCAGGAGAGTATTTTGCTGTGCCTGTGCCGGCTTCCCAGGGACACCTGTGGCACGGCTGCCGGCGGTGGTTCTGAGGGCCACTGTGAGCAGGTGGTGGGGCTGCCGTTTCCCCAGCAGGGGCCGCCTCTGCCGCCTCTGCTTCGAAGTTTGGCCTGCGACTGAGGGAGCCGCCTTCCCTGGGTGACACAGGACAAGTCAGCGTTGCCGCCCTGGGCAGCGGCTGGCACCCAGGCCCGAAACCTCCCGGCCTTGCAGCGAGTTCAGCGGGAGGACACAGCCCGGGGCGATCTCCACCCTCTCGTGAGTCTCAGGTGGGGAGCAGGCACCCCCGCTCCCGGCCACAGGTGCCAGGCAAGCGTTCAGGGCTCCAGACGGACCGGGGCCCCTTCTCGGTGCTGGGAAGTGACCCCCGAAACTGAGGCTGCCTCCGCTGACAAGCACGTCTCCCCATTTCAAGAAAGAACCGCATGTTAATCAGACATTAAGACAGGCAGCAGAATACTTAATGACATCGAAAGATGTTCCTGACATATTGGTGCGTGGGGGCGGGGCGGAAGCAGGTGGCAGAGCAGTCATGTCCACGGTGATCCTGGTGACAGCCCTTGGCGCCGCCCGTCCGAGCCGGGGAACCCAGCAGCTTTGCCTGGCCAGGGTCAGCGCGGCCTTTGCTCCCTTGCTGCTTTGTGTGCTCCCTGGGAAACAAGTCTTCACTGTAGAATCACACCCTCCCCAGTGCCAAAAAACCCTATCAGATGGGCTGATCATTTCCGTTAGAAAAATCTGCCGCTTAATAAGAAAGAATCAGGGCTCAGAATAGAAAATTCGAGAGATGAAGCCTCTCTCCACCCAAGCCATTAGGGGAGAGAGCTATTTTTAAGGAAAAGGACTGCTTACTTTTCAACTCACTGTTCTGTGCTCATTAATTCTGGAGCTGGGATGTGGTGGGATTCTGTTTAGATTTCACGGATTTTTTGTTCTAGTTCTTACTCTTGATAAATGTGGTGCACTGCTTTGCCTTCATAAAAGGAAAACAGTAACTGAAGTTGCTGTGAATTGGGGGGTGGGCTCTCCCGGGGCTGGGGGATGAGCCCCACCCCAGCCCCATGGCCAGGTGGGTGGGCTGGAGGGGGTTGTGTTGGGGGGGCTTCCTCAGCTTGGATTCCTTATCGCCAACAACCTGCCGCGCGAGGAAGTCTGGGGTGACGTTGGCCTTGGCAGATGTGCTGGCCTCTCCCAGTGTGAAAACCGGGGCCCGTGTTGTTCAAGGTCACCAAGAAGTTCGGGGCCTCTACGTGAGCATCAGCTTGGACCCTCCAGTCCTCTGGGGGCCACTGTGGGGACTCTGGCTTGGAGGGAGCCTCCCTCCCACCTCCTGAGACTTAGTGTCCCCTCCTGCCTCAGAGGCCTGCTACAAGCAGCAGGGCCGGGCAGCCGGGACATCTTCCTGGGGGCCCCCACACACGCAGCCCAGCGCCTCACTGAATCTGCCTGCTCCAAGCTGAGCCAGGCAGTCACGCTGCAGGCACTAAGGGTCCCCCACATCCCCTGGTGTCTCAGGACAAAGGTCGGAGCCCACGGTAGGTTTTCCCCATCAGACTTTTATTATAAAGAAGGTTCCAGAGAGTCTTGCCCCCACCAACCCAGCCCCTGCGGGGCTCTGAGTCAGGGCTAGCGAGGGGCTGACGGCCGGCTCTGCCCCCGAGGGTCCATGCTGCAGGGACAGGCCGCTCGCCGGCGCAGCCGCTTCCAGTGTTGCATGGGGGCCCCTGGGGACCCCTCCCCAGGTCCCCTGTGCAGGCGGCAGCCGTTCACAGTTGGTGCGTGAGAAGTTTTTTTAATATATAAAAGCTTTTTTTAAAAACAACAACAACAAAAAGTGGTGCTATCTTTAGAAACACTTCCAGCAAGATCGAGTAGCCCAGCTACATACAGCCTTGGTGCGTCTCAACCCCTCCCCTGCCCGGAGGCCAGGAGGCCGCAGCACCTACCCCTCTCCACCCACCCCTCCCTTTCGGGAGAGGGGCCCCCAAGCCGCCTCCGGGGCAGCGGGCACTGCCCACTCCACCAACATCACCGCCGGAGCAGCAGGAATCTGACCGGCTTGACTGCGCCCAGCCGCCCACCGCCAGGGTCCCCTCTGGGGGAGGGGAGGTGGAGACAGCGTTTCGGTGGCTGAAGCAGGAACTGACGGCCAGCTGCTTCCAGGAGACCTCCCCTTGCGCCAGTGTGCATGAGGTAGTGTTTCTGGGCCAGGCGGCCTCTTCTCCCCGCTTTGTGCCCAGCGGCTGCCCCCTGCACTGGTGGACAGGGTGGGCCAGGCCAGGAACTGGCTGCGGCATTCAGGGCTCCACCCCAGACGCCAAGCTGGGGGCAGTCGGAGGGCATGGAGGTGCCCTGAGGGTCAGAGCTGGAGCGCCTCTGCCTGGCTCAGATGGGCCCCTCCCGGCTCCCCACTCTCCCTGCCCCAAGCCATCTCTGCTGGTCACTTCCCAGCCTGAGCCAGAGGCACAGGGAATCCAATACAGGGGGGCCAGGTGGCGCCGTGGTTCTGGGCGGCGGCAGCGGCGGCTCGGCAGGCTCCTCCCCGCCCGGCTCAGGCCTCGCTGTAGCACTCATAGATGTTGTCTTCCATCAAGGCCACCACCTGCTCAAACTTGTGCTGCAGCTGCGTCCTCCGGGCCGTGGGGTTGGCCTCCAGAGCAGCCATGATCTGAGGGCAGAGCAACCGGGTCAGTGGGGCTGCAGCTGGAGGCCCCCGCCTCTGACCCCGGGCAAAACACATGGCCCGGTGTCCACCACCAGACACCAGGAGGCGGGGAGAATGGAGGTGGACGGAAGCGGAAGCAGAGGGCAGGTGCACACCCTTGGCTGCTCACCTGGGGGCGATACCTCTTGGCGTATTTATAAATCTCTGCCATGGCCACGTTGGTGTTGAACTCGTTCTGGTATTTCTAGGAGGAAGGAGCAGCAGGTGGGACAAGGCGCGGTCACCCCAGCCGTCTAACAGGACCCAGCCCCAGCCGAGGCCGGAGCCCCCGGTTCCCACCATGGCCGCCCCCAACCCTCCTGGGCCGAAGCGGCGTCCCAGACTCAGAACTCCTGTGTCCCAGGGCTGAGGGCACCGCGCTGTGGCCTGCGCTGCTGCCGCTGCGGGGCCAGCTTCTCTCCCTCCGCCGACCCCGCCCGGCAAGACCCCCGTGGAGCAGCCGGCGGCGCACCCGCGACTCCTCGGCCAGGTGGGCGTTCATCTCCTGCTCGCTGAGCGGCGTCATGTCCTGGATCTGCTTGTAGTAGCGCTGCACGATCTTGCGGTACTCTGGGATCTCCTTGGCGTACAGGAGCTTGTTGGTAGGCGAGTCCTGCGCCGAGAGCACGGCAGTGAGACGCAGCCGGTGCCGTGGCCTTGGCCAGGGGCCGCCCTTCGCGGCGTTTCCACGGGACCGGCAACAACCCGAGGGAGGCCCAGGTTCCTCTGGGGCCCTGCTGGCAGCACCACCCTCTCCCGCGTGCATTTCGCGGGTTCCCTGTGGGCTGTGGCCGGCCGGTGGCTTGGCCTCCTCGCACACCACGCTGGCTCCGTGGCCTAGGTACTCAGGGCTGGTGCTAGGTGCACCTGAGGCAGGAGCGGCTGAGCCCTTGTGACGCGGTGTTTCTGTGAATGGGCGCGAGGTGGTGGGCGTTCTCCCATGTCTGAGCGACCCCCCTGGGACCTGAGCTCCTCTCCCGCCCACCCCGCCTGGAGCCCAGGCTGCCCCCTGTGGCACAGCTGACCTTGCCCAGCTGCAGGTCGGAGATGGAGCAGGCGTCAATGAAGGCTTGTGCGATGACCGACAGGCAGGCGTCGATGTGGTCCGTCTTGTCGATGTCGAAGACAAACTGGGGGTTTTTCAGGATGTTCACCCAGAAGCGGAGAGGGAGGCTGGGCGGGGAGGGCAGGGCAGCGTGAGTCCCCCGGGCGGGGTGGGGCGGCGGGAAAGGGGCCGCATCAGGGTTGAGGGAGGGAGGCAGGTGGCCTGCAGGACAGCACCGGCTCTGCCCATGGTGCAACCGTCCCTGACGTGACTGGGAGCCTGGCGTGCTCCTCCCTGGCGACGGAGGGCCCGGCTGGTCCACCCTCCTTGCCAGCCCCCACCCGCTGGGGAGCCTCCCGGGAGCCTCGGGCCAGATCCTGGTTCTCATTAGAAAGCTCCCCCACCCCACGCACTCCCGGGCAGCGAAGCTCCTCCTCCCACCGTGCAGGCAGCAGGAAGCCCTGCGCTAGCGCCAAGCAGCGGGAGGGCTGGATGGGCGGCGTCTGGATGCTTGGCCTTGGCCTTGGGAGGCCAGAGGGGGTTGCTGACACCCCCCAGCCCCACCCCCACCCCAGGGCCACCCAGTGACTTAGCAGCCGGAGCCCCGTGGGGATCCCGGAGCTCTGAAAAGCTCCTGCAACTTGACAGAAAATTCTGGTCGGTGCCATTGTTGTCTGAGGGTCAGGCTGAAGTTTTTGCAACAACTTCTTGGCAGGATGCGTGACCCTGAAAGCTAAGCTTTGTCTCCCAGGAGGGCTGCGGACTGGATGTGGGATTGCAGTCATCTGGGGTTGAGCCTGGTTCTGCCGAGGGCTGTGCGGGCTCAGGGGCTGCTGCTCTGAGCCTCCATGTCCTCGTCCGTAAAATGGAGCTGCTGGCGCCCCCCACCCCAGTGGGGCGGAGGGAGAACTGTGCTAGGGGCGGTGCTTCTGCATTGCACACCGGCTGCTCGTCGTTGGTCGATTGCGGCAGTTACGGGGTGGGGTTTACAGGCAACTGAAGTGCAGACAGGTGAAGTCGCTCGGGGAGGCCACATGGGGGAAGGGGCAGAGCAGAGAGGGGCTGAACCCGGGCAGGTGGAGCTGCAGGCCTGAGCCGCTGCTGCAAGGTTGCGGGGCCGGGCCCTCGCCGTCAGCCTGCTCGCCCGCACCTATTGGTCTTCCAGATGTGCAGGGTGTCAGGGTCCGAGATGCCCCTCTTCTCAGCCTGCTCCTCCAGGAAGTCAAAAAAGTACTTGACGGCCAGTGGGGGCTTGTCTTCCCGGATGCTCAGAATGGCCTTGAACAGGTCATCCAGAAACTTCTGCAGTGTGCCCTGTGGGGGAGCGGGGTGGCCACCGTCAGCCCATGCCGTGTGTAGGGGGCAAGTGGGCACCCCTGCTGAGCGGGGATGCCATGCGGCATTAGTCTGGCCCCCTAACCTCTCTGGGCCCCGGTTTGTCTTGTCTGGGAAATGGGTTAGCAGAACCCACCTCACAGGGGCATTGAAAGGACTGATCAAGAAACTGGGACACAGAATAGGAAACCAGTGGAGGCAGAGTGGGAGCTGCGGTACCAACGCTGCCACCCGAGCTGTGAGACTTGGGACATCACTGACTCTCTGGGCCACCACTGCCCTGCCTGTAACACGGGCGACCTCAGCAGCTGTCCTTGGAGTCTTTGCTGCTCCCCCTCCCTCCCTGCCCCCACCAGGAGACAGGGAGGCTGCAGAGGGCAGGCAGAGGCCGGGCCCACCTTGGTAGACAGCAGGCGGGTCAGGTAGATCTCCGGTAGCACCTTCTTCCGGTGGCTCTGCCGGTGCGACTTCTTGGGCTCGGCCAGCTCGTCGGTGGGCAGCACCTGAGAGGCCTGGCAGCGTCAGTGCTGTGCCAGGCGCCGTCCCCAGCCGCCCCAGGGGAGGTCCATCCCGCGCCCGCAGGCACCCGGCTCTGCCCTCGCTCCTGGGTCCCCACCCCCCAGCGCGAGCCTTTCCCAGGGCCTGGGAGTACTTTTCCCCGAGGCCCGGGGTGGCAGAAAGCCAAGGCCACGCCCGGTGAGGGGCCGGCTCCCCGGGGCCCGAGGCTGGGCACTCACCAAATGGAAATACTTCTCTGTGTCCAAGTCTTTCACTGCGAGAGGAAAACACATGCGATAAACAAACAAGGGAGAGGAGGGGAGGGGAAAGAGAGAGCAAGCAAGGGACAGACTCACACGCAGAGGAAGAGGGAGACAGAGCCACAGGGAGATGCAGAGAGAGAAAGTGACAGGAGAACGACTCAGAGAATGACAGCGAGGCAGAGACAAAGGGACAGATGCGGTCACAGGGTCGGCGTGGGAGGAGGTGGCAGGGAGGGGACAGCCCTCAGCCACCCGACGGTGCCCAGAGATCCTGCCAGCCCGGGGCCTGCTCCCCACCTCCAGAGGGGACCCTGAGACCTAGAGGCGCCCGCGTTCCCAGGCCTAGGGCATCTGAGAGCGCCAACGGGGGGCCTCGAGGCTGGGCACACGGGCCCGCTGGCCTCCGCCACTGGCCTGGCCGCTGCCCAGCCCTCGTTGGAACCACATCCCGCCCTCCCGCGGCCTCTCTCCAGATGCCCGCAGGGAATCGGCTCAGGGAGGCCTGGCTGCGGGCCCTGCCCACGCAGTACTGGGTCAGAGGCAGCTGGCCCAGCCCCAGCCCACCCCTGTCCTCCCCCCACCCCACCCTGGGGGCCTAAGTTTCCCCGCTGGGGCTGCTGGCATGGGCGCGGGATGGGAGATGCCCCCACCGGCCCAGGTGAGTGGTGCTACCTCGGCCCAGCGTGTTGCTGTCCTTCTTGTCTGTGAGGCTCATGGCCAGGGAGGCGCCCTCGGGGATCTGAGGGGAGAGGAGAGGTGAGGGCTGACGGCAGACGGCAGACGGCAGAGGGCCGGGTAGGGGTGTGTGCGCGTGCGCGCCGCACCTTGTAGTGGGCCAGGGTGTTGAGCTTCTTGCGGCCATCCTCCACCACCGACGTGTCGTCCAGGTCCCGCAGGATGTAGCTCTGAGTGCTCGACGCGAACCACTCTGGGGGCAAGGAGTCGGTCAGGGCCCAGGGCGCAGAGGGAGCCCGCGGGCAGGCTCTCCGCTCTGCACCCAGGTGACCCCAACTGTGACATGGGGAGGTGGAGAGGCCAGGGGAGAGGGCGTGGGGGCACAGAGCAAGGGCGCCAGAGTGGGGGAGCACCGAGGGGGGCTCTGGAAGGGCCCACCTGCGCCGTCTCCTGCCTGCCGGCCCCAGTGGGCCGTGGAATGTTCTCGGTTCTGCGTGGACAGCCACTGCACCCGCCTGTTCACCCTAACAGCCCGCTGCTTAGAACAGGGCCTGGTGCCCAGCGAGCGCTCAGGGAAGGCCCTCGGGGACCAATGGCCTTGGCTTCTCGGCCTGGCCGAGACCGCTGTGCCTGGAGCACAGTGCCCAGCGTGCCCGCTGCGGGAAGCCTCTCCCGAGTCTTGGTGCTGCTGCCTGCACCCCAGGACCGTCTTCTCTCACAGGAAGGGCTCCTGGCGAATCATCTCCAAGCCCCCACCCCGCCCACCGGCTCTGCCCCGCCCCCACCCCTGCCCACCAAGGTCAACGTCCTCAGCGCGCGGCCACTGCGAGTAGGGCACGTTCTTGCAGAAGGCTTCCAGAATCTTCTCCTTCACCTGCGTCAGCGTGTCGGTGTCCATGGCCCGCACGCTCAGCGAGTCCATGCCACAGCCCTGGAAGGACACGTTCAGGTTCTGCGCGAGAGAGAGGGTGGGAGCAGGGGGTCAGCAAGCGGCCGCCGCTGCCACACAAGGACCCAGCAGCAGCCCAGCGGCCGGCGGCACCCGGCCCGGCTCACCCGGGGCTTGGCCTCGATGTTCTCCCGCAGCAGCCACTCCTCGTTGAGCGTGTAGCGGGCCTTGCCCGTGATGGCGTCGATGGAGCCCTTGTTGACCTGTTGCTTGATGGCACACAGAAGCAGGAAGAACGGCTCCCCGACGGTCTCCTGCAGGTGGAAGGGGCTGTCAGGAGCCGGGGCTCAGCCCCTCACTCTTCCCAGCACCCCCCCACCCCCCCACCCACCGCATTCCAGCCCCTTCCCCAACACCTGCTGGCTGCCTGCTCCCTGTCGCCTCCTTTGGGATTGCCATGGACTATGAACTCCGGTTTGCTAAAAATCACCAGCCCAGAGCCCCTCCAGGGACCCAGTGGCATCCTCTCTGTATAGCTGGCCAGCAAGGCCAAGGCTCAGAGAGGCCAAGGAGGCTGCCCAGGATCGCCCTGCTGGGAAGTGATGGAGCTGGATTCGAATCCTAGGTCGACTGACTCCCGTACCTGTGACTTTCTACTAAGTGGGAGCCTCTTGGTGAAACCAGGACCCAGGTATGGCCTCAAATGACCGCAATCACAGCCTGACTGGGGGAGGCGCTGGCTGAACCGGCTCACGCCCTGATCCTGCCCACCTCCGGGGTCAGCGGGTGCACCTGGCCAGGAAGGACTTGCTGCAGGGATTTTCATGGTCGGGGCAGAGCAAGTGACCCACATGTTCCAGTTGTGGTGGACATTTAAGTAAAGTGGTAGATCGGTTTAAAGAGAAAAGCAAGCCCCTACGAGAGACCTGCCCGCCTCATGCAGAGCCGATTCCCTGGGCCTGGGAGCTACGCAGGCCTGTATTCTAAAGGAGGGAACAGGCTCCAGGGGAAGGCCTGCCTAGGGCCACACGCAGAGGCCAGGGGAGCTGGGCCAGGCTCGTTGTGGCCCCACGGTCCCTGACAGAGCCCTGATGGCCCAGAGTGAGCAGGAGACCCGAGCACCCCACGCGGTGGCTCCTTCCCAGGCCCACCTCTGCTCCCCCACTCCCAGGTGTATCCACGGGACACCCCTGGGGCTGGGGTATGGGCCCATTGCACAGAGAGAAACCACAGCCCAGAGGAGGCAGCAACGTTTCCAGGGTCACAGAGCCTGGCTTGTGCCCAAGGCTGGACTGAAGCCCTGGTAGTGGACCTGGCCAGGCCTCTGCCCCTCTTTCCAGGCCCCCAACGACCCTTGGCCTGGGCCACCATAGGGCAGTTGGGGTGGGGGTGAGATGGGGCTGGGCACTGGGCAGACGCAGCAGACCCTGACGCCAGCCCCTGCCTCCCGTCTTGGCGTGAACGCTGCCTCTTCCCAGCTGTTGCCCACTCTGTGTTAGGGCCGTGCACCCTGCCCACCCAGCTTTCCACCTGGCTCATCCCCACCGCCTGCCCCGGACTGGGCGCCACCCGCTCCAGGGAGCCCCGCCGAACCATGCAGCCAGCCCGGGGCCGCCTCGGGCTGCAGCCTGACGTTCCAGCGGCCCAAAGACGCAGCAGCGAGGGCCGGCTGGCTGAGAAGACGCGGCCCTGGTGCAGCCTCTGTCCCTCCCGAGTGAGCTCGGAGCCCTCGCGGCCAGCCCGCCCGGCCTTGTCTGAGCCTCCCTTCTCCATGTGCACAATGGGCCCCGGGGCCCACCCCTGCGCCCATGGCAACCCATCCTGGCGAGGGTGCAGCAACGGGCGGCCTCACCCGCAGGCAGCTGTACATGCAGATGGACATCCAGTTGGTGAGCATCTTCTCCACCACGGACTCCGTGCGCCGCAGCATGAGCTTGGGGTTCTTGGCGGCCGAGGCGTCAATGAGGTCTACCAGCAGCTCTTTCATGATGCTTGTGTAGTACTCTAGCTTCCCGTGCAGCGCGATGGTCAGCAGCGAGGCCAGGCTGCACCTGCGCACGGCGGCGGGCATCAGCGCCGGCACGCCTCACAGCCCTGGGGCTGCCGTGTGCCTGCGGGGCGGTGCGGCTGAGCCTGGCCCAGGCGGCACCTTCTCTGACACCCACAGCAGTGCCGTGAGCCACAGTGCACGCCCCGGGCATCCCGGCCCAGCCCGGGTGGGAGTAGAAGCCCGGGGCTCAGGGTGCGCTGCCAGCCGACGCAGCTGCCCAGCCGGCGGTGGGTGAACCATCCGTGCTGCAGCCTGGGTCCCAGGGCTCCGCGGGGCAGACCCAGGCCCTGCCCGCCCCAGGGAGCCCGAGAGAGCCTGACCTGTCGCGCACAGCGAAGTCCTTCTGCTGCTCCAGCGCGTGCACGAAGACCACGAGGAAGTGTTTATTGCTGAGCAGGGAGGAGAACAAGCTGATCCCCTCCTCCATGTTGGGCCTGCAGCTCTCCGGGATCTGCGGAAGCAGCTGGTGGTGAGCATTCCAAAGGGGCCCGGTACCCTGCCTGGACCAGGGTCTAGCACTTGCGATGTCCCGACTAGCTGCCCACCGCATCCTAACTCCCTGTGACTGGGAGCAATGGCTCAGCTGAGTCTAACAGTGGGGCCCAGCGAAGAGCCAGGGTGTCCCAGGGCATCCCAGGCTGGTACACGGGTCAAGGATGAACGTCTACCTCCTGAGTCTTCGCAGGTGCGCTTGAAAGATTAGACTGCCTGCTCCCGTGAGCCGATCAAAGATCTCAAGAACCTCTTCCAAAGGCAACATCGTCACATCAAGACTGCTTCTCTTAAAGACACACTGTACCTACCTCTTCTTTCGGTTCTTTCTGGGAGCTGTTATTGGCAGGAAAACTTCTTAGTGGGTTCTTCTATTCTATTACTAGAAGGTTGTGGTGTGCCACATGAAGCTAATTTTAAAAACCTTAGGCAGTCTGGCTTACACTTCAGGGCAACTATTACAGCAAGTACTTAGATCCATGGACACTCTGGCCAAGGTTATGGACAACCGACAAACCTTGGAATACACACGGATAGAACAAGGAGAAACCTTGTGATCAGTGGGCTCTGCCAGCTCTGCTCAGACTGCGGTATGCTCACAGCCTGCACAGGGCCTCCTATCAGCACCCACTAGCTGGGAATCAACGCTATCTAAAGGGCACTCCACGTGCAATAGGCTTGCTTCCAGTTCTGCGCATAGTGACTGATGACCTTCTGTGTGCCAGAATTCAAGCGCTTCTGAAAGTCGTGATGGGGCACACGGACTCTGGCAGTGACCGCAAGTCCTCTAGCTCATTAGATTAAACAGGAAGAGATTTCCTGACCCAAGACAGGCAGGGCCTGCGACCACGTCCAGCAGGAAGTAGATACAGAAGACTTGACGACTCTACACCCTTAAGCATCCCCTAAGAGTGAGGGTCGGAAATCTCTGAGCGGGGAGTGGTGTGGGAAAGGTCAGGGAGATAGGTCAGGTTCATGAGCTGGAGACCACATCTACACACCCCATGTAATCCTATCGTCAATCGACAGCTCCTCCCCTACCTGGGACCTGGGGGCCTCTGACCTTGCGTTCCGTCAGCAGCAGGTAGAATGGGGCCCAATCCTCTGAGTACCTGGCCTGGGAGGGCCAGCACTGGTAACACCTTGAATGCCTCCTGGGATGAGGGGCTCACCACCTTTCAGGGGCAGGTGCCTCCCAGTGTCCCACGATTAAAGAAAGGGTAGAAGCCGCTGGACAGGGAGGCTCAGGGTCGCCCTAACGCAGCCCAGTGTGTGTGCGGATGAGGTACTCACCTTCCACTCGCCCAGCAGAGGGTGGGTCTCCTGCACCGGGGAGCTGCCCTGGAAGTGGGGGTGGGAAGACAGGATTTAATGCTCTCTGCAAACAGGAACACTGCAGAGGGCCCCCAGCACCTCAGGTCATCACCCCAGCAGGCTGCCGGTCACTCAAGAAATGGGGTGGGGGGACTGTGTCAAGAAACCCCATGTCAAGAAAGAGACAATGGGCCAGGCCCAGGGGGCTGTGGGATTCTACGGGAGGGGGGTCCCTGCAGGGGATCACTCACACAGGAACCAGTGTGAGCCGGGGGCAGGCAGTGCAGGAGGGCATAAGGCTTAAGAGGAAGCCAGAGCAGCTCAGTATGCATGGGGAAACTGAGGCAGAGAGGCTGGGGAGAGCCACTGCACAGGGTGGCCATATGTGGCCTTGCTTCAGCTGCTGCATGGTGAATGGTGTGGACCGTGACCATGACCGGGAGGGGGCTGGCCACAGGCACACGTGTCTGGGCAGGTCAGGGAGAGTGGGGACAAGGCAGCAGCCCTGGGACTCAGGAGGAGGCGTGGCAGGCACGGAGGGGCTGGGGCACAGTGCAGTCGCCAAGACCAAGAGGAGCCTCCTTGGGAAGGGGCCCAGAGACGACAGGGAGTATGGGGTCTGGGAGAGTCCCGACCATCCCTTCTCTCGGCCTCGTGAGCCCGGAGGCAAGCCCAGGATCCCGGGAGGTGGGAGGGACCAGCAGCTGGCTTCTGCACGAGCAGTTAAACATCAAGTAAGCAGAAACGGAAGTGGACGCGGAAACTGGGCCCCTCCCGCAGCACGCCAGGCCAGGTGGCCAGCACCACTGTGGACAGGTGTGCAGGTTTTGCAGTGCTCAAGGCCCATGCTGTTCAGAGGAACGCTCCAGGCCGCCACAGCCCTGACGGCGGAGCTGCCAGAAGCGCCCTCAGCGTGGGTTCGGGGCCCTGGGCTGACCTTGGGGAAGAAGGTGCGGGTCACGAAATGCTTGTACTCCAGGAAGGGGATGCCCTGGCTGCGGTTCAGCTCCTTGGTCAGATCCGTCATGTCCGTCTGCAGCTCAGCGAAGCCTGGCGGGCGGGCAAGCGGGTGGCCGTGAGTGGTCTGCACGGTCAGCCACAGACGGGCGAGCCCCACCTGGCCCCTTGGCCCTGCCGCGCCCCCCGCCAGCTACCTTTGCGGATCTCCTCGCGGATCTGCGACTCCATCTCCTCCATCTGCAGTAGCGTCTTCTGCCAGTAGCGCTCTGCCCGGCGGCTCTTGGTGCAGAAGACAAACAGGGCTGCGGGCAGCGGAGTGGTGGTCAGGCCAGGCGCCGTCCGTGGCCCAGGGATGCGCTGACCCCGCCCACTGCCCACAGGGCCCAGGCGTGAGGAGTGCAGGGAGGGCTCCTGCCGCCGGCCGTGGTGCTGCACCTCTGGGCAGGAGGGGCCCGGGCATCCCCAGCCCTTGGGTCACCCTCGCCCTGGGCACAGCTCCTGCAGGCCAAGGGGCTTGGGAACGGACAGCAGAACACCATTCCCTAGGCCTCCTGCAACACCCAGGTGTTACTTGTGAATCAGGAAACTTTACATAGCACTCTGTGTAGACATGTGTGCCTGTGGCCAGGTCGCCAGGCGGGACCCCTGGCAGCTGTATCAAAGTGCCGGCCCCTCTGGGTTCCAGCTTCCTGCTAACGCGCACCCTGGGAGGCAGCGGCTGATGGCTCAAATGCTCAGGTCCTTGCCACCAGTGTGGGATACCCAGGTTGAATTCCTAGTTCCTATCTTTAGTCTGGCCTGACCACAGCGGTTCTGGGCATTTCGGGAGTAAACCAGCAGCTGGAAGATCTTTTTCTCTCAAACATGTACATTTTTTTAAAAAGTAATATTTCTGTTATGATCCCCATCTAGGATGCAGGCAAGAATATATATAATGTGTGTATATATATACACACACATACACACCACAGTATTATTAGAAAAGAGACTGCAAAAAACTACAAAACATACACAGGAGGTTAATGAGGGGTATTTTTTTCCTTTTATCTTCCTGTGGTTTTCCCTTGAAGTTTTCTACACTCACTCTACTCATGTTTTACAAGCAGCTTTATTGAGGTATAATGCACATAGCATAAAATCAATCCCCTTAGTGTGTGCCATTGCATGGTTTCTCATATGTTCAGGATTGTGCACCTGTCAGCGCCAGCTAATTTTAGAACACTCCGACCACCCCGAGAAGACCTGGACCCGCCAAGCAGCCCCTGCCACCTCTCCCTGCCCTGGCCCTGCTGTCTCCGAGCGCTCGGCCGATGCACAGGTCCACCCAGGGGAGTCATGCAGGACCCGGCCGTCTGTGTGGCTGCCTTCACTGAGCGTGGAGCTCGTGCGAGGATCTCACTGCTCTTTATGGCCGAGTGACAGACCACGTGTGGCGAGACCACGCTGCGGATCCATCCATCAGCTCTGGCCTCCTGGTTGTCAGTGCCGTGTACATAAGCCTCTGTGTGGCTGGGCGTGTGTGCGCTCTTGTGGGTAGATCGGTAGGGGTGGGATTGTGGGCCTCTGTGTTGAACCCAGGGAGGAGCTGCCGGACATCCCCCCAGCCGTGAGGGCGCCACCTCTCCGCCACGCCAGCTCCACTTCAGGCAGATGCCACAGGGTGGCAGCCGTGGCGCCCAGCACACGGGCAGCCTAACCTTCCCTCGGCACCATCCGCACTAGGGCTCCACACCAGCCCTCTGCGGGCTGCATAGAAAGCTTCCGGATTTGTCCGCCCGACATCTGGGGCCATGGCCTGGGCCTGGTGTCCACCATCTTGCACCCGCACCTCCAGCCCCTGCCCTGTCCGCAGAGCAGTAGGGGCCAGGGCTCCTTACCGACCACGGAGAGCAGCAGCAGGACGCTGCAGATGACGATGGACACGATGATGGCTGTCTCGCTGCCCCCCAGCTGCAGTGTCGCGAGTGTCTGGTTGAAGTTCCCTACCTGGATCTGTGCAAAGCGGCGGGGAGAGGGTTGGAGCTTTCCTGGACTCGCACCTGGGCTCTTCTCGTTCGCTGCGTGGCCCGGGACAAGTCACCCCAGGTCTCTGAGCCTCATCAATAACACAGAAATAGCCACGTCCACCCGCAGGGGACACGGGTGACTCGGCAGGACGAGCCTTGTGAGCCCTCTATCCTGAGCCTGGCACAGATGTGAGACTCAGTGCGGGGGCCTGCGAATCCTACTGCAGCCCGGGGGGAGGGGCAGAGGAGACACAGGGCCTGGGCGGTGCATGGGGCCTGACTGATGTCCCTGAGTACTTGTAGGGCTGTCCTGGGACCAGCAGAGCAGGCGAGGCAGGAGTGGGACCTGCTGTGCAGGTCAGAGGAAGCTTTCCCAGTCAGCGCCGTCCTGCTTGGGAGTGAGCTCCCCACCCCAGGAGGCGTGCAAGCAGATACGGTGTAGAAAAGGTCCCTTCTGGGTCCTCGCTGCTGCCTCCCCCCCCACCCCTGGCCTGCTGGCGGTGACTGGCAGCCACCTGTCCCCGCCCCTTCAAGTCCCGCCTGGAGGGGGCTGGTCAGAGACTCACTCCTCGATCCCGAGTTTCCTCGTCCGGCAAGGCGGGGTGCAGAGCTGCACTGTGCTCACCTAAGCTACTGAGCCTGACCGTGCTCGGGGACTTCCGCCGCGAAGGGGCGGCTGCCGGGCAGGGAGGCAGGGGCCGGGCCTGTCTGCTCACCGTGATGGGCAGCTGCCCCTCTGCCGTGCCCAGCGACTCGTTAACGGAGCAGTGGATGACCCTGTCCGAGATGATCTGGATGTCGCAGGCCACTTGGCCGATCTTGACCCGGTACTCGTGGCTCTCCAGCCCCAGGCTGTCCTGCTCCTTCTGCAGGCGACAGGGTTGGTCTGGGGGGGGTGCTGCCTGCTCACCCCCCCACCCCCGCCCGGGGCCCTCACGGCGCTCACGTGGATGACGAGGGTGAGCGGCTCCCCGGGGTGGTGCTTGATCCACTTCTCCCTTTTGGCTGTGGAGAACTGGGGGTTGGGCAGGTAGTCCAGGCGGAACCTGCGGCTGCGCCACGCCTCCCCAGGGTCCAGCAGCTCCTCGGCCACTGCCGCCTCGTCCGTGTAGGCCCGGCCATTGATGAAGAAGTCCACGGGTGCCGAGGCGTTGCTCAGGGCCCCCGGGGATGGGCAGGTGATGAGGGTGGAGTTGAGAACCTTGCAGAGCTGGGGTGGGCGGCCAGGGATCAAGGTCAGGGATGGAGGATGGGAGAGACAGAGGCAGGGGGAGACACGTGGCTGACAGAGAGAGCCATGCAGAGACAGGGAGAGGGACAGGGAGAGGAGGTGCAGCAGGGGAGGCCTGGCCACGCCCAGCCCACGCACTGCCCGCCCTCACCGTGGGCTCCTTGCCGATGTGGTGCACAGCCATGGACACGTTCTGCACCATGTGGAAGCGCTCGCCGGCCACCGTGATGGTCCTGCCACCGCTGGGGAGCACAGGAACCTGGTGAGCCCCTCCCCCACTCCCCACGGAGGCCGGCCCGGGGGCTGCTTGTGCCCGGGTCTCACCTGACCGGGCTGCGGCGCGGGCTGATGGCCGTGATGACCGGGTTCTGCATGTACTCGAAGATGAGGTTGCCGCGCGCGCAGCCCCGGCGCTCGAAGCGCACGCACACGGACACCGGGGCCGCCAGGGCTCCGCTGGGCACGGTGCAGGTGATGCTGGTGTCTGTGCGCCTGCGGGCACAGTGGGCTTCATCAGCAGGGCCCCCTACCCTGCTCGCCCACCGCCGAGGCCCCCAAAACTGCTCAACTGGTCCTAGCCTCGTCTCCTGCCCCCTTGAGCAGAGGTTGATGGCAGACAACTCCCTCTTCCCAGTCCCACAGCACAGCATGGGCCCACCTGTGCACCCAGCCCCATCTCGCCTCCTCCAGGAAGCCTTCCCAGAGCCCCTCTCCTCCTGCTCCCCAGGCCCTGGAAGCACTGTGTTTTCTCCCCGTCCTGTCGGGATGACCCTGTTTCCTATGGCCCCTGAGGGCCTCAGTGTTCCCCAGCTATGCCCCTCCATCGGGCCTGGTCCAGTCTAAGAACCCAGTCAACACAGGGTCCCACGAAGAGCTGAGGTCCACGCTCTTGCCACAGGCCACACCCCCTGGGCCCGCGCGAGGAGCTCAGAGGCACCAAGTTCACTGCCACTGTCACTGGTGCAGCGTCTCGTGCAGAGCCCTTCCTACCACCCACTGGTGCTGTTACCACAGGGGAAACTGAGGCTCAGAGAAGGGAACAGGCTTGGCCAAGTGGACACGGCCAGTGAAGACGGGGTTGACACCTGCAACAAGGTTGCGCCCCACCCTGGGGCCCCTCTTGGCTGTCTCCGGGCAGCAGGGTAGGACGGGCGGGGGGTCTCACACAAGCTCCGTGCAGGGATCCGAGTTGTTCACCAGGACCTGGAGCTCGGAGCCCACGTGGAGGTCACTCCCGTGGATGGTGATCCTGGTGCCGCCCGCCTTGGGGCCCTTGTCCGGCTCCAGGAACTGGACCTGGGGCAGCTGTGGCAAGGGAGGCAGAGGTCAGGCCTCGGGTGGGGGCGCCAGCTGGGGGTGGACAGTGGTGGGCTGCAGCCTCCCTTACCACGTAGGAGAAGCGCTCCCGGGACCGGCCCTCCTTGGAGGCGTTCACGGTCACCACGTCCGAGAAGGGCCCTGGGGCTGGCCCCGTGGCGCACACGATCCTGGGGGAGGCAGCTGTGCTCAGCGGTGCGTGAGGACCCCGTTCTTGCACTGCTCTCAGCAGGGACACCACCAACAGCAGCCCCCCAACTTTGGAATCCCGAAACAACTCCAGCAGCTGGGGAAACCCAGGCAGAGGGGCCTCCGCCCACCCCCCTGTCTCCCACCATTTTGCAACTCTAGGTCACAGGGGTGGCATCCCTGGCCTCTGAGCCTGACTTCCAACTCCCTAGAAGGAGATCCAGCCATTCCCTGCCCACAGCACTGCCCGGGACCCCAAATGTCTGAACCTACAACTCCTTGCTTCAAAGCAAGAGCTGGGAGGAGGGGGCATCAGAGTTGGGACTGTGTGTGGGCTGACGGGGACAGTGCTGCGAGGGGCGGGACCCTGAGCGCTACCCGCCGCCACTCACTCCTCCGACACGGTGTATCTGTCGGCCAGCGGCTCGCAAGCCACGCTGCCAATCCACACGCCTTGGGCCACGTCGCTGAGCCGGCGGCCCAGGTTCCTGCCGCGGATGGTCAGCAGGGTCCCGCCGTCCAAGGGGCCACTCAGGGGTTCAATCTGCCAGGTGACCAGAGAGGTGGTGAGTGGGGTTCCTGAGGCTGGGCTGCCCCGTCCATGGCCACACACAGCAGGGGGAGGGTCCCATAGATCCACTGTGCAGAGGAAGACGTACTGGTCCCTGGCTGGCCAGCGAGAGTGTGTGTGCGTTACGCAGCCCCCGGGGGCCTGGGGATGTAGGGAGGTCTCCCGCGAGATGCTGGGGTCAGCTCCCAGTGGCCACGTCTGACCACATGGCCCTGTACCCAAGCTGGAAGTTGTTGGGGCCTGGCTGAGCACCTGACCCAGGTTAAGCAAATCAGAGTCCTTCCCTGCTTAATTAAAACAGTCTTGGGAGTTACTGGAGCCCTCAGTTATGAGCACGTGGGCAGGCTTCCCTTGACTCGTACACACAGGCCCCAGCATCTCCTCCACCCCCCACACCCGTGCCTTTGCCCTGCTGGCCTTCTCCAGGGCTCCTGCCCTGACATGGGCCCTGATTTCCTACCGTATTACCGCCCACTCCCCCACTAAACCCTCTGAGGCAGGGTGATCCTTGTTCCTGGGTGACCCTGCACCCGTGTGCCTGGCTGTGTCCCCGAGTCCCCGAGCACGTGGGGCTCCGTGTGCCTGTGCACATCAGATGCCAGCGTGCAATGGCCCGGGGTGGGGGAGGGTGCTTACCATGCGGATCTCGGGGGCGGGGCAGGTGCCAGACAGGGGCTGCAGGGGCCCCCGCAGGCGGCAGCCGTCGTTCCACACGCACAGGTGACCCAAGTCCTCGCGGCCCAGGCACTGGGAACAGTCGGGGCTGCCCATGGCGCAGTTGTAGACCTCGACTAGGGAGACACGGGGGCGGCATGGGCCGGCCACTCTGTACAGCGTCTGCCCCCAGTGCACACCCACCATCCGCACCTGCTCCCACGGGGGAGGCGCTCAGCTGTGCTGCGCACGGGGAGGCAGGAGCCCCCTTACTCTCCTTGCTGCTTAGTGCAGTGCTCCTACAGCTCAGCCCTCAGCACTGATGAGACGGAGGCTCAGAGAGGCAGAGTGACTGGCCCCGGCACACACAGCCTGTGCGAGGCAGCACCAGGCCTTACGCCCGGACCCGCGTGGGTCTGGTTCTCGGATTCAGGACGCTCAGTGTGCAGCAGCAGCAGTGCCAGCACCAACCCGAGTCTAGGGGCGCCAAGTAACCCCAAGACCATTCTGAAGGCTTTGGTGCATATGCCGTCACAGCCCCATGGAGGAGGGACTGGCACGGGGAGGCACAGAGCAGCACTGCCATCAACACAGAGGCGCCCGGCCACCGCAGTGGGGCAGGGGTGATGGCGTGGCGAGCACTGGAATGAGTCCCCACCCACTGCGTGGATCCCCTGGTGCCCGGGGGTGGGGTGCCCACCTGTTATGGGGTCAGGGCTGTCCAGGAACCGGGCCGGCCGCCCCTGGAGCTGCAGGCTGAGGGAAAACACGCGGCTCTTCTGAGTCGTGTGCAGCTGCAAGGGACAGGAAAGACCCTGAGGGGGTGGCTCTCGGCTGGGGGTGGGGTGGGGGGAGTGTTCATGGAGACAGCTGAGGGTGGGGCTCTTGGGGACAGGGAACCCAAAGGTCGAGGCGGTAAGGGGGGAGGGGTGCGGCAGGTGAACTCATCCAGGCCTCTCCTGTCCCGTGTGGAGCCACGTGACTCACCACCACTTGGTTGCAGCGTACGACCGACTGATTGACCCACACAGCCTCGAAGGTCTCCTCTGGTCCAAAGCTGCACTCCAGGGCTGCACCCTGCGGGGTATGGGGCGGGGGTGTGTGTGTGTGCGAGCAGCGCCCACTGCCCGCCGACGCTCCGAGCACCTTGCAGATGGCTGCCCCAGAGGAGGGCTCTGTCCTACTGCCAGGCCTTAGCCCGTGTGGTCCCGGCCCCCAGAAGAATTCCCTTCCTGGCCATCAGGGCCAGTGCCCGAGGCAGGCAAGGAGCGAGATAACGCCTAGAACACCATCTCGTGCTCTGTGCCACTAAACGCCTCCCCCGCGCCCACCAGGGCTGCTTGCAGGGATCAGTCTCCAGCGAGGCTTCCTCTGCTCTTTCAACCTGAGGTGGGACCCTCCAGGCTGAGTCCTGGACCCAGCAAGGTGCAGACTGTCCACCCCCAGGTTCCCGGCACCACGCAGCCCGCTCAGTGCGGCCGCCACAGCCCAGCCCAAGGCCTCATGTTCCCTACCTTCCCAGGGGCTCCCCTCAAGTCACAGGGCACCCCCACCTGGCCTGTCCCCTCAGCAGCGAATTCTGGGTGCATGCTGGGGCTCTACGGAGTTCTAAGCCTGGCGCCCACCCTGTGTCACAAACACGCCATCCGCTGACCCAGGCTGTTCTCTGTCCGCTGGGGAGGGTTGTGCTGGGCCTCGGCCCCTCTGACACCTGCTAGGGCAGCCGAAAGCAGCTGGAAGAGCTCAGGTTCGAATCCCACCCCTGCTGCTTCCTTTGTGTGATGTGACGGCAGTCACTCCTCTCTGAGCCTTGGTCTCCTTAACTGAACCATGGAGAGAGGCTCCTCCCTCTCACAGGATTGGTGGGAAACTGGGGGTCATGTAACATTGTGGGCTGCACCCTGTAGGTGCCTAATACATGCTCACTACTGTGGTATGCAGGAAGTGCTCAATAAGTGTGTGTGGGCTGAATAAAAAACGCTCAGTCCCCAGTCTTATCTCGCCCTCTCCGGCGCAGCTCCAGGAACTGTGCTGAGTGCTGGGTTTTGCCTGTGCAGGACTTCCTGTTTACGTCCCTGTCACCAGCAGAGGGGACACCCTGAGGTGAAGGCAGGTCACCCTTGGCTAGTGTGGGGTCCAGGCTGGAAGGCAACATAGGAGCGGACAGTGGCTGCTGACGGGGCCAAACGCCCGTTTCGTCCCTGCCGCACTGGGCGAGCTGGAGGCAGGTGGATCCCGAGTCGTCTGCCGGGCTCCCCAGGGTGTGGCCTGCACACAAGGCCCTGGCCTGCCCGCCCCGAGTGTTCCAGAAGTGCCCGAGGGAGCGGAGATCGCCTGGCTGCGCAGCTGGCGACAGTCAGCCGGGACCCAAATCGGCTCAGCCCTCCCTGTCTCTGTCCCTGGCTCCTGGGCCCCGGGTGCAGAACCGCCCCTCCCACCCCAGGTCCCCTGTGGCTCCCAGGCTCCCACCCCACTGGGAGCAGGGCAGAGTCACAGCCTGGCCCCTCGCAGAGCACCAGCCCTGCCACGCAGCTCCCTGACACAGCCCAGATGCCCGGCACGTGGCCCCCACGTGTGACAGCCGTCACGGGCCTCAGCAACTGCGCGGAGGCAACAGATGGCGAGTCCCTGGGAGCTGGGGAGGGGGTGGCTGGCCCGTTTCCAGGATGCGTCAACACTTCCCACCCGGGACGCTCCTCCAGCAGGGGCCCAGAAAGGGCTGCGTCCCCTCCCCCAGCCCAGACTGGGGGCGGGGCGGCTGTCTGCTGGGAAGAGCCCTGGATGGGGAGTCCAGGGCGAGTGCAAGGCCAGCCCTGCGCGTGTGACCTGGCATCATCTCCGGCCCCGCCCTGAGCCTGGCTTCCTCATCTGGACAAGGGGCCTGCAGTGGCCCAGGGCTGGCCGCTCTCCACGGAAGCCACTGAGGCCACCAAATGGGTATCCCAGGGGCAGTGCAGGGCAGGGCACAGCCTCGGCCATGTCCACAATGGGCTGCGGGCCAGGCAGGGACCCTGGCCAGGGCTTCTCTCAGCAGCTGCTGGCGCCAGCCACCCTCATGGGCCCGGCCCACCTCGCTTTCCGTGCCCCAGCCCCACATGGCCAGAGCGGGCCGTTCCTAGACAGAGCCCAGACACTCAGAGCAAGGAGAGCCCACGCTGGTGCCAGGGCGTGGGGTGGGCCCAAAGCAGGGGTCCCCAGCCCGCGCCAGTTCTCTCCCAGCCTCCTTGTCCAGCCCTGGCCTGGCTTCTACTCACATGGAAGAAGGCGGCGTTGGCCAGAGGCACCAGGATGTCCTGGGAGCCGCCGGTGGGCACGGGCGCCAGGGGCGAGGGCAGGATCTGGGGGCAGTCCTGAGGGCTCTGTGGAGGAAACACGGGGTGGGCTCACACCAGGCTCGGCAGAGGGGAGGGGAACAGCCTCCTGCAGCCCCGCCCTCGGGGGCTCAGCAGCCTATGGGGGGAACCCCCCAAAGCCAAGGGCACCGAGCCTGGCCCCACCCGCACAGTCTCATTTGACTCTCACAGTGGGACCTGGGCAGGTTTTATTATCCCTGTTTTGCAGACGAGGAGACTGCAAAATAACCCGCCGGCACTGGAGTCGGCTTTGTGGGAGGAAGGCAGGAGGCTGAGTGGGGCCTGGCTTTGCTTCCTCTCCGTGGGCATAGCGAGGGGCTGCACCCGGTCTCCAGGGCTCCACCCAGGTCCCCCAACCCCACTGCCAGCCTGGGATCCAGGCCCCCAGCACAGTGGGAGAAACTGAGGACCAGGGCAGAGGGGAGGGCAGCGTTCACCATGTCCCCCTCAGTGGTCTCTCAGAGCTGGAAGTCTGGGCCCCACCTGTTGGGGGTCCTGGAGCCCCCAGGGCCCCCAGTTAGGCCGGTCCTGCCTCCTTGTGCTGCCACTCTGGCCCGCTAGGGACCTGGAGCTGCCACGCCCACCCCCAGGGCCTGCAGCAGCCCTCCAGCAGAGCCCAGCACTTCCGGGGGAGGCCCTCTGTTAGGACCAGGCTGGAAGGCGACCAGTGAACCACGTGCTTGACTCGAGGTCAATCAGCCAGGGCCGAAGGCCTCTGGGGACATGGCGTGGGGCCGCCCAGAGGTCTTTCCTCTGTATTCTTAATCAGGCGTTGAGCTCCTAGAGGGCGGCACAGGGGCCATTTCCCCTGCGGGAGCACTCGATGGTGATGATGACAGTGGCAGCCGGCAGCTCACACACAGCCCCTACTTGTGCCCTGTGTCAGTTCCCCGAACCCCTCCTGCCAACAGCCCCAGGAGGCAGCATTGTCGTTTACGCCCATTTTATTGACTAAGAAACCGAGGCGCAGAGACACAAAGCGGCATTTTGCCCAGGGCGAACCGAGCAGCACAAGAAAGCTCTCATTGTCCGGGCTGCTTGCTGACCACGCGCCAGAGTGCTGAGTCTCCCCGGGGACAGGGCCAGGGTCCAAACGAGTCCCAGAGCCAGGCATGGGGCGGCCTCCGGAGCTGGCCGCGGGAGGAGGGAGCTGCTGCCTGGCTCCTGTCCCTCTCCAGGCCTCCGTGCTCTTGCCTGCATCACGGGGGCTTTCGAGGCAAAGCCCTACCATGGAGCGAGCCCCGGCAGGCCCTGAGCTGCAGCCCTGTGCCGTCTGCTGGGTGCGCCCAGGAATCTGGGGGCCTGGAACCCACAGGTGCTGTCGTGGCATCTGCTCTGCAGCTGGCCGGCTGGGGGCCCTGTCCTCGTGGTGACATCCCACAGGAGCAAGGTGGCAATGGTAGAGGGAGCCAGCTCTAGCAGCTGCCACAATGGATGGCGCGGAGTCTCCCTGAGGGTCCTGGACCACCTGGAACTCGCGGCCACTCGCATGCTTGCACCCATTCTACAGAGTGGAACCGAGGCTGAGGGCCTGACACATCCCTGTCTCCTGCCAGGCTTCCCCGAGGTCTCCTGCAGCCTCCAGCCCCACCACCAGCCTCCAGCCTCTGGCCTGGCCTCTGGGGAGCCCCCAAGGCCTGTGATTTGGGAAGACTCACCCTGCTCCCCCTCCCCGGGCCGTAGTGAGTGTCCCAGGGAGAGCACATGACCCCAGGTCCGGCAGTGAGACTGGGCCACAGGCTGCCACTGAGCCCAGAACAGAGATGCCTCAGCTTCCCGGGGCTGTGCGGTGGGGGCCAGCCAGGGGGAGGCCTGCCTGGGCATGGAGCCCACTCAGAGGGGCGGGGTGCCCTGACGACACCATGGAGCCCCGTGCCTTGGACTTCCCACTTGCACGGGCCAGTTAATGCCTTGCGGCCAGAGCCAGTGTCAGCCGGGCATTTCCTGCTTGTGACCGACCAAAGGATCTCAGCAGGGGCAAGCCGGAGCGGGCACTGGGCCTGGGGGCTGAGGGGCCAGTCAGGAAGCCCACATCCCATCTCAGAGTGCCTGGGTTCAAGTCCTGGCTCCACCTCCCGGCCGCAGCTTCCCGTCCATGCAGACCCCAGGAGGTGGTGGTGATGGGTCCCTGCCACCCAGGCAGGGTGAGACTGCGGCCCAGCGGGGAGGGGACAGGGGCTACAGCAGGCACCCGTTCACCGGGGCCCTCACCACTCCGGGGCCTGAGTTCAGGGGGCAGGGGCCCCTCACAGGCCAGCGGGGCCCCGAGACTGGAGGAGCCCACAGGACTCTCCCACAGCAGCAGGTGCCTGAGTGCAGCCGAGCAGTGACCCACCAGCGACCCAGAACCCACCCAGCCTGCTCCCTCCCTCCTTCCCGCACCCCACAGGCTCCCTGCCCGCCCTGGTGCGGCCTTGCCAGGCTCCTCACACAGGGAGCCACTGCCTCATCTTGTTCACAAGGGGGAAGCCCCTGAAAAAGGGGGGTGTCCATTCCTCACTCTCCCTCACCCGCCCCATCCACATGCCAGCGTCCTCCACTCCGGGAGCTGCACCCCTACTTCCTTCATGTGGGCGTCCCTAGGGACAAGGAAGAGTGCAGGAGACTCGGCCCCAGCACCCCCAGCTCGGGGGTGCCAGCGCCTGTGCAGACCCCGCCTGGCGCCTCTGTGGCTAACTGGCACTTCATTAAGTGCCCAATTACACAGGGCTCAGAGCCTCTGCAGACCTGGGGCAGATGCTGCCTCTTCTCCTGCTGGATTAGGGTAATCCTCCGAGACAGCCTCCTCCAGACCCGAGCCGCAGGCCTGGTGAGGGCGGCCTGGGGGGCCGTGCCACCGACGCCTCGCCCAGCCCAGCCCATGAGTTCCTATGCATCACAAGACCTGGCACCCAAGTCCCCCCTCGGGACGCCGCCTCCTGGGCCCACCCCAGATCACCTGCTGGGTGCCAAGCACGGAGGGAGGAAGAGATGCCCTTGAGACATGGCCCCAAAAAGCAGCAGGAGGAGTCCCGCTGGGCCGAGATGTGGCATCCAGCAAGCAGATGCGAGGGGCGTGGCTGAGTGCCTGGCTCCCGCTGGCTTCAAAGGACTGCACAGAACAGCGGGGCTGGAGCTCAAGGTCTGGTACTTGCTGGCCGCGTGGCCTTAGGTCCTGAGCTCCCAGGACTGCTGAAAAATCAACCATCGCCTCGTCCTGATGTGACGGCTGCAACTGGGCATCCCTGCCGCACACAGGAGGGAGGCAGCGAGCTCCGGGTGTAAAATACAGCCGCATCTGTTCCCGAAAACGTCACTCCCAAATATCGCTCTTCAGGGACTAACCGAGGGCACGCACAGTGCCCTGGCTGCTGCTTGGACATGCGGTGGACAGAGGGGCCCTCGCAGCTGTGACAGGCGGTGCCCGGAGTGCTCGGGCGAGGCTCTCACCAGCCCTCAAACACAGAAGCTTACTAACGAGAAAGGAGGCAGTGGGACGGGGAGGGGGTGGCGGCGGCGCCCTCCCCAGGCCTGGCTTACCGAGGGGTTCGGCGAGGCGTCACAGCGAGACTGGTTGGAGACACAGGCGTGCTGCTGGGTGCACCAGAAGCAGGGCCACTGGGCCGACAGGCAGCTGGTACAGCTGGAAGACAGGGCACTCCTGAGAGCCACTCCCAGCTCCTAGCCCGCGGCCCACCCTGCCCCCGGGCCCTGGACCCGGAAGACAGCCGCCAGCACAGAGAGAGGGGGCTTGCTCATCATCTAGGCTGCCTGGGAGCCGCTGGGATCCTTGTCAGATAGTGAGCTCCCGGCTGCAGGGGGTGTGCAAGGAGGACACAGGTCCTTCGGCAGAGTACAGGCTGTGTGTCGGGAGCCAGAGCACTTGCAGAGGCCTGCGTGCTAACAGCCCGGTGTGTGAGTGCACAGGGGACCAGGTGTGTCTGCTTCTAGGCTGCCTGAGAGCAAGGACCCGGCTCTGGGGCTCAGCTCCTCCCCCCATGAGCCACTCACGCAGTGTGGGGGTACACCTGTCCCACGCGGCTGCAGTCGTAGATGGTGAAGTTGGCCGAGACGATGCTGTGCCCGTTGACCCTCACGGACATCTCAACGGTCACGTGGTCTGGAGAGGATGGGGCGTCAGCGAGAGGACGGGGCGCAGGGGGTGAGCAGGGATCCCTGCCAACATCCTGCCCTGCCCCCGCATGCCTGAATTCCACCCCCACCCCTCTGGGGCTGGGCATCGGGCACGTACCCTGGTGGGGCGGGAAGGGCGGGAACTGGTCCCTGGGCAAGAGATTGCAGTAGGCGATCTGGTGGCCATAGGCGGGGCCGGGCACCCGGGCCTCGGTGCGCACGTGGTTGCCGTAGTCGCAGGCCATCTCCACGCCACGGAGGCTCGGCAAGCTGCCGGAGATCTGCAGGATCATGCCCTGGGGGCCAGAAGTCCTCAGCTCCGGGGCCCAGGCCTGCCCCACCCCCCGAGCCTGGCCCCTGCCTGAGCGCTGGACCCTGCACGTGACCCTCTGGGCCTCAGGGACTCCATCTGAATCCCATTAAGTTGCCCTGGTCAAGATCTGGCCCCTAATCCTCTTCCTGCCGCAGGCCCTTTGCACTGGCAGTCCCCTCTGCCCCAGACCTCCTTCCCCAGCTGCTCACATCGGCTCAAATGTCACCTTCACCGGGGGCAGCACCCCCCCATCGTCCCCTCCCCACTCTGCATCCTCCTCCTCTGTGGCGCGTGTCACCATCTGGACACCCCTCCCCCAGGACTCTGTCTTGCTCACTGATGCATCCCCAGAGGCGAGAACTGTGCTTGGCGCACAGCAGGTGCTCAGTCGTCGTTGATGAATGAATGAATGAACAGCCAGACCCATGCCCAGTCTGCCCAGAGGTGACACCAGGGAGGAGCCCTGGGACCTGGAACACTGGGGGTGGGGGGAGAGGAGGCAGAGGAGCCCCCCAGGGTGACAGAGGAGTCGCTAAGGGCGGGCTGGGCAGGACCTCGCCATTGCTGCCTGACAGAGCCCTGGCACACAGCCACAGGCCCCATACGCGGCCTCCTCTGAGAAGAAATGTGGTGAGCCTGGTTCCTTCCCTGTGCCGGGACCAGGAAAAGGCAGGCGTGCTCTCCCCTCCCCCACCGCACCCCTTCCTCCTGACACTCTGCAACCAGCCCACTTGTGTTCAAATTGCATTTCCTGCGCTCTGCTGCTGTGCAGCCCTGAGCAGGCTGCTCTGCCTCTCTGTGCCCAGGTTTCCTCTTCTATCACACAGGGGTGCTAGGAGCACGCTTTGCAGGTTGGGTGAGGCCTAGCAGGGACACCCAGCCTGCACACCCACACGTGCCTGGCGCATCCTAAGGGCTCAGGACGGCCCAGTCACCGGCACCGTCCTCATTATCTGTCCCCAGCTGGCTGGGCCCCCACGGGCAGGAGTCGCTGTCTCTTGGGCTTGTGCGCCAGGCACAAGAAGGCTGCCAGCCGCCGCAGCTCACCGGGTACTCCTGGCGCACGTCGATCTCGGCGGGCAGCACTGTCATGGCGGGGCAGCGGCTGGGGCCCTCGCTGGCGCTGGTCCAGAAATGCGGCTGGCTGGCGTTGGCGCAGTCCTGCTGCCGGCTGCACCTGCAGCAGTGAGCACGCAGGGTCAGGGCGCAGGCCCGGGGGTGGCGCCCCCTACACCACAGCCCCTGATGCTGCCCAGCGCAGGCGCCCGGGCCTCACCGCGTCTCCAAGGTGCACCAGCCGCAGTAGGCATCCGCGGCGCCCACGCAGTCCGCGCAGGTAGAATGTACCTCGCACGCGGCCACCTTCACCTTGGTCATCTGGAGGCAGAGGCGGGCCCAGCTCAGTGAGGCTGCCAGGGGCGGGGCAAAGGAGGCTGGGGAAACTGAGGCTGGACCCTGGAACAGGGTACCGGCTATGCTGGGAGGCGGACAGCACGTAATGGGCGGGGCAGGAAATAGGACGAGCATGCGCAAAGGCGGGGACAGCCGCGGAGTCGGTCTGGGCGCGGGCCTTACCTGGTGGGACGTCATCAGGTACAGGTAGCCAGGGTCTGCTGGGTCAAACTGCATGACGTGGTGCACGGGCTCCCCGTAGGCCACGGTCACCACGCGCCGGCTCACCACCTGCATGCTCTCGTTCATGCTGATCTGTGGGGTGGGGGCCGTCAGGAGGAGCTGACCCTGCGGGCCTCCCCCTCCTGTCTTGGGAAGTCGCAGGCACAGCGGGGCAGGGCGGGCACAGTGTGGCTCTGCCTCCCTCACAGGGGTGTGAGGATCAAACGAGCCCTCAGATGCCCATGGCCCTCGAGGTGCCATGTAGACAGTGGGTGCCTAATAACTGCAGCTTCATGGGTGGGGCTGGAGGAGAATCGGACCACGGTCCTGGACGGTCTGGCTTATTTGCTGCTGGACAGGGAAATCAAGGCTCAGAGAAGCACCTGCCCGAGGTCACATGGCCGGGAGTGGCCGAGCCAGGATCCGAATCCAAGCACCTGACCCCAGCGCACAAGTACCCGATGGCCTCCTCCGCTCCCAAGGACCCCCAGAGAGGGACACCCCCGGGCCCCACCCCCTGCTGTTCCCCAACACTGCCCTGACCTCCGGTCCCTGCCCTCTCCCCAGCCCCTAACAAGCCGCGGCGTCTGCTCAGGCAGCTGCGCATTGGATTATGAGATCTGAGTCAATCAGGCCAGGGCCTGGCGCAGGAGGGGAGCTGTCCGGCAGCTGGTTTCCCCCACGGTGCTTGTGAGCAGTGGCTGGGGGAGGCACGGGCGGGGCGCTTCAGCTCCCAGTGTGGGAAAGGCGGGCTCTGCACGGCCCTTCCCAGCTCCGGGAAGCACGGGGCCAGGAGCCTGCTGGGAACCGCTCCAGACACCTGTGCCGCTGGGGCGGGGTGGGGGGCAGAAGGCGTGAAGGGGCCCCTACTTGCCAGGCCGTGGCCTCACGCCATCAGAGGCCCACGACAGCTCACGGCCCTAAAGAGATGGAGAAACTGAGGCCCGCGGAGAGAACGTGCAGTGCCCAGGGTCCAAGAGGCAGTGAGACTGGCACTCAGCCCTGCCCAGCTCCAGAGCCCCGGACGAGCAGAGAGAAAGCACGTCTCTGAGCCTCAGCCCCCTCCTTTGTAGCACCCTCACCAAGGCCACCCTCAGCCCCCCGCCCCCGGCCCTACCTTGAGCAGTCTCCCGTTGACCGTGCCCAGGAACACGGCTGTGTAGTTGTTGGCGCTGGCCACGGCCACAGAGGTGAGGCCCGGGGCACGGAACACGGGCGTGGCCTTGAGCGGCTGCAGGATGGACAGCGGGTGCTGTAGGTGCGCGGCCCCGCAGTCCAGCTGCTCGGGCTGCAGCTGGAAGAGAGAGAGCGTCAGGCGCCAGGCTGCACGGCCGGCTGGCACGGGGCCCCGGCGCCGCTGCGACCTGGCTCCCCGACACAAACAAGACCCTGTCCCCGCTCCCCAACCCTGGCTTGAGTCACCGGGCTGCCCAAGGACGGGAGTCGGGCGAGGGGAGCAAGGAGGGCCAATTCCTCATGCAGCCCCAGCCTCTCTGCGTCTCCATAGCAACCTTGGAGGTCCCTTCTGCTGGCCCCAGGCCACCCCAATGCCCCAGCAGCTCACGGCGCGCCAGAGGGAGGCATCCACCAGCCGAGGCCCTTCCTTTCCCACACACGTATCCCCTCATCTACCCACACTGCAGGTGGGCAGACTGAGGCCAGGTGCATCTAGCCACAGTCCTGCGTGCACATTGGCTTAGGGTTGCTGGTGGCTGGGGCCTTGTCCCTGGCCATCCCCTGGTCCTGCTTCCACCCTCCCTGCCTTTCCCTGGGTCCCGGGGGTGCTGGCAAAGCTTCCTCCTGCTCAACAATGCACAGGATGTGCCTGTGAGAGGAACACGGGCCAAGCACACAAACATGCAGGCGCAGCGTGGCTTAGATGCGTACGAAGGGGACACGACCCCTGTGCACGGTCAAGGGCACTGAGCAGTGAATGACCACACAATGGCCAGGAGCTGGCCCTCAGCCCCAGTGACACCCCAGATCCACATGGGCGGTCCCACCTCACACTTGGGGACACTGAGGCACAGAGCGGCCCACACCCCAGGGCCCGATGCCTGCACCTGCCCACCACAGGCAGGGGCAGGGCAGTCAGCAGCCCCAGGACGGCCAGAGGGCACACCCCGGGGAGACTTCTCCTTGCTCCTCCTGTGCGTGCTTGACTTCTGCACACGGCCCAGCTGGTTTTCAAAGCAAACAGTGAGCAGCGAGCGGGCCCTGCTGGCCTGGGCCAGCAACACAGCGGAGCCCCCGGGGGGGCTGAGCCCCGGGCTCAGAGATGGGTGGGGCTGGGGGACTCTGGGCCAAAACCTGTGAGGACGAGGTCTTCCAGAACAGGGCTGCGAGTGGCCTGGGCAACCACATCCCTTCTCGGACCTCAGTTTACTCATCCATAAAATGGCCACCTCCCTTATAGGGGTGGGGCTGGGTCACTCCTTGTAAGGCCAAGCCAAGCGCCTGGAAAGTGTTCGCGGGGCTGGTTCCAGCCGTGATGATGCTGTCCTCATAGCGTCATGACGTCACAGGATCCACCATCCTCCAACCTTCCCAGCTCCCCACCCGGCTCGCTCTACACCCACTCCTGCCTTTCAGACTCCACTCCCCCACAGCTGCCCCGACTTAAACCCTCCTCGGTGGTCTGCATCAATCCTGGGTCCTGACTGCTCACCTGAACCTCGCTCCTTTCGTCCTCCCTCCATGCCACATCAGCCTCACTTCCGTTCCTCCCTCGTCCCTGGCTGGGTCCTGCCCCAGGGCCTTTGCCTGTGCTGATCCCGCTGCCTGAATGCCAGGACCTAGCTCTTGGGATCACAGGAGGCGCCCGTTCAGCCCGCAGCCCTCCCTGGCCCAATGTCCCCTGTGTGCACCTGAGTCAGGGGGCAGCCCTGCAAAGCGGGTGCTGGCCCAGCTCCTGGGCTGCCTCTCCCGGGCGGGGCCCCACCCCTCAGCCGTCCTGGGGGGGTGGGCAGGAGAGCAGGGGGGCCCAGGCCCCCAGGCCCCAGCCCTGTTCGCAGCATTACATAAGCTTTCTTCCCTGAATATGGATTACTGAAAATTAAGTTGCTTTAAAATTAAAATCGCACACCCTCGCCCAGGGACTGTGAGCCCTGGAGGGGAGGTCGGGGTGACCCCTTGGGGCTCTCTGCGCTGGGCCCTGCGATGGCGCCCCCCACGGCGCCAGGGTGGGGGTCCTGGGAAGAGCCGGACCAGGAGCCCTGCTCGGCCGCCCGCCCCGACTTCACAAGCCATTAATTCTGCACCGAAAGAATTTTCTAAAGAGCCTTTCCCCCCTACTTTTTTTTTTCTTATCCTAAAAATAAAATCTTAAAAAAAAAAAAAAAAAAAAGCCGTTAAAGGAGAAGTGAGCTGCAGGCTGCTCTCCGGGAAGCTGGTTCCTGACCGCCAGCCTGGGACTGCCAACAGAAGCTGGGACCGCGTCCCCCCCAGCCCCCGCCCCCACGAGCTGGGGGAGGGGACAGGCTCTGCCCCGCCCCTCCACGCCCTGCTCCTGTCACCCTGCCACTGCCCTGCCCCCAAGTCTCTCTTTGCCCGGGTCTTTCCCAACTCCGATTCCCCGGGGAGCCGGGGCGGCTGCGCAATCCCAGCAGTCCCTCTGGCCCCTGGCACGACCCTGGCTCCCCGCTGCCGTCCCATCAGGCCCAGCGCTCCAGCCCGTCAGCGGCTCCTGCCAACTGCCCCAGCCTCCAGCCTCAGGTCCAACCACACTGGTGGCCATGGTTCTTCAAATGCGCCCATCCTTGCCCGCTGGAGGGTGGGGGTAGTTCTGCGCCTCCAGCAGCCAGCACCCCTCCCACAGCTCCCGCACTGCCCTGGCCCTTCAGCCCGCTCCCGGCAGGCCCAGGCCAGCCTTGATGTGGCCCGGAAAAATCTCCCCTCTGTGACGGCACCATGTGGCCACAACTTCCACACTCATCACTGTAGCATATGCGTCAGCTTCTCCAAGGTGGGACCGCCCTCAGCGGGGAGTGTTTACTGAAGAAAGGAAACTGATTTTGACTAAAGTGTGAATGACTGTATTCAGCTGCTTCCTTTCCCTACAGGGCAACTAAGGGCGACACAGCTAACAGGGAGCTGCACTGCTCACCTACTGTGTACAGCGACTCAGGGAAAGCCATGTCCAGGCCCACACACCTAGTGGCCAGCTGGGTTCCTCTAAGAACCTCAGTTTATCCCTCTCTGAAATGGGGTGAGCTACGTCCTAGGGCCAAAGCTCAGTCCTGCCCAGGGTCCCACTAAATCCACCACCAACTGGAATGGGACTAAGCTCTCCCTCCAGTAAGCTGGGCCAGAGGCAGCAGCTGCAAGGGCCAAGTTCTTGGGCCTCACCACTGGCCCGCAGACCTCGCTGAGACCCCTGCTCAGGGAGGCTGAGGCCTCAGGGCGGGCGCAGCGGTTCTGTCCCAGGACGGCCGAGTTGACCACCAGGGCTTTGCGCCTGAGACGGACGCCCCGTCCCGCCCACAGGTTTTCTTTGTCATAGAGCTGGGAGAGCCAGGTCCCCGAGCAGACCGCGTGGTGGCCCTGTGCCCACACCCGGCTGGGGGCTGGCTGCCTGAGCCCCCACCCCCACCCCGTAGCCCCCCACAGCCCCTGAAGGGGAGGAGGGGCCGGGCACAGGCAGGCTCAGGAGAGGTGCACGGTGACTGTGCTCGCTTTGTCACCGTTAGGTCACTGTCCACTCCAAGGACGTCCCAGATAACAAGCTTATTTCAAATAAAAAAGAAAAAGGAACCCAAACCTGGGGCGGCTGCTTGGTACAGCGGTTAAGACGCCTCTCAGGACCCCCGCCTTCCACACCAGAGTGCCTGGGTTCAAGTTCCGGCTCCGCTCCCAACTCCAGCTTCCGGCCAGTGTGCACCGGGGAGGCAGCGGGTGCTGGCGCAGGTGCCGGGTGGCCCGGATGGAGTTCTGCACTCCTGGCTTTGGTGTGGGCCAGCCCTGGCTGTTGCAGGCATTGGGGAGTAAACCAGCAGTAGAAGATCTCTCTCCTCTCTCTCGGACTCTCGACGCAAACTCAAGTTTTGCCCCACCTGGCCCTGACCCCTGTGGCCACATCGCAACTCCTCCCCGGCACGGTCGGCCCAGGGGGGCTCCCCTGAGTGCAGCGATCCAGCATTTGCCCAGGGAGGCCCAGTGGAGCCCACACCGGCCTCTCACCTCTGGACCAAGACCTGCAGGCACAGGAGCGTGTCTCCCTCAGGCCAGGAGGGAGCCACGGGAGGGAGCAAGCAGGTGCCTCCTGGGGTGTGACGGACAGCTCTGAGTCCGAGGGTAAACCAAGGCACAGAAAGGGCCGGGGAAGGGGCAGTGTACCTGGGTGGGGAGACAAGGTGCTTCCTGCATGGCTGGGGCTCAGCCAGGCCCGCGGGCAACCATCGGGGGCCTGGCCCCGAGCCACAGAGGAAGAGCAGCCTGGAGGAGAGCACGGCGGGGAAACCGAGGCACAGAGGGGGCAGAGCTTCCCCAGGACACAGTACAGCACTCCACCCCTGGCCCCACGCTGCCTGGACCAGAACTCCAGGGAGGCCTGGGTCAGTTTCCCCAGCCCCCTCTCCGGAGGAGGTGGGTCGTCCCGCCACAGGGCTCTGAGGTCATCCAGGCCAGCCGGACAGCACTGTGACCCAGCCAGCCGTGCTGCCCCAGGGACCCCTCGTGTGCCACCTACCCCATGCAGCCACCGCAGGCCCAGGCTGAGTGAGGGCAGACACCTGGCTGTGCTGAGGACCTACTGTGTGCACAACCTCACGGCTCCTCGGGGCACCCATGCTGCTGTGTGCCCATTTCATAGATCGGGAGACTGAGCCCGACAGGCGCTGAACCTCAGCCTCCTCTCCTGTGCAATGGGGACAAGGACCACAGCCGCCTGCATGCGGCCCCACTGCCCGGCCCACTGTGAAGGCCCAGGAGGCCTGCTGTGCTCGGCCTACCTAGGAACCAGGGCCCCAACCGTGCGGACGCAAGCAGCCCTTGTTTTGTTTTGTTAGCTGGACGCGGCCCCCAGCCCCCCATTCTCCAGGCTGTTTTTCATTCCCGCCCAGGCCGGCCCCAGTTCCAGCTCCCCTCCCCCAGGTCCCAGAGGAGCTCTGTGCGGGCCGGGCAGCTGGCGGCTCTTCCTCGGCCCAGGAGGGGCCGTCATCCGGGGCTCCTGCCTTCACGGGCGGGGTGGCAGCACCCTCGATCCAGTCTCTCCGCGCCCTGGAACGGGTTCTGCCTCTGCTTCCTCCTCTGGGGGGCCCCTCCCCCCAGCCCCTGGGCTCCTGGGGGTGCAAGCTGTGTCCACACAACTGCTGGGGGGCACAGCTGCAAGGCCATGCGGCTCGGGACCGTCGGCAGGCGTCTCGGGCTGTGTCCCCACCTTGGAAGCACACACCAGGGGCCACATGGCCGGCTGGCTGGCTGGCCACACCTCCAACCACTGTCTTGGTGCCGAGACCTCTGGCTGTGTGCCCTCACGGAAGCATGGCCACACCCTAGCGAGTCGAGGTCATTTCCCGGTGAAGGAAACTGAGGCACAGAAAGAGGGGGGCTTGCCCAGGGACACACAGCCACAGCGGCGGGGGCCTGGCCACAGCCTCACCGCCGGCCGCCACAGCACCAGCAGGCCCCCCCTCCACACCACGGCTGCTGGGAATGCAGCCTCCTTGGCACTGGACTGCAAGCCAGGGAAACTGAGGCCCAGCACTCTGGTGGGCTCAGTCCCCTCCAACAGGGGTGGCAGGCAGGGCCGGGCAGGGGCTGGCAGGGAGGTGACCCCCTCCGTGCCAGCTCCCTCCCTGGGCCTGGCCTCCTCTCTGCCTGCAGCCCCCCCATTATTTACCGATCAGAGCAAAGTGCTGCATGAACGCCCCACTGGGGCCGCGCCGGCCTCCTAATGGAGCCGCTCGCTTCCTCCCTCCTCCAGCGCGTGATTTATCGCGTTTCAGGGCAGAGCACAGCGGCTCGCGGGGCTGGGCAGCCTCCAGCACGGGCGGCGGGCGGCACGGCCCCTCCGTCTGGGAGGCCTCGGCCCAGACACCCACTTCGGGGAGCGAGGAACAGCTGCCGCTGGAGGTGGTCAGGATCCAAACCCACGCGGCTGGCGCTGGGAGCTCATGCGGGCCGTCCCCACTCGGGGACCGGCTGGTTTCCATGGCAATCCCCACACCGGCGTCAGAGCTGAGAAGGCCCTCGGGAGTCACCTGGTGCAGCCACAGTAGGGGCTCCCGCCAGCACCTGCCAGGACCGACGTGAGACCAGCAGCCGAGGGTCCTCCCGGAACCAGACCCACGGTCTCTCTCCCCTCGCCCTGCAGTGTCTGAAGCCTGGAGGCCCGGCTCCCCCACTCCCAGCTCCACCTCTGCCTGCTGCCCAAGCCTCCACACCTGGGGCCTAGGCCTCTGATGTGTCCTGTCTGGAAGGCGTCTCCCGGTGCCAGTCACGTGGGTTTGGATCCCAGCAGCTCCCAGTGTGAAGCCATGCTCTTTGCCCAAGGCTGGCTACAACGTCCCCTCCTACAGGAAGCCTTCCCTGACTGCTCCACTGCGACTAGTCAGCATGCGGCACAGTGTGCGTGCTGCTGTGACTTCCTCCCGGGCCATTCCTCCTCTGGGAGAAGCCATGGAGCAAAGCCAGCCTCCTTCCCGCATTCCCCTGCTCGGGTGCCCACACAGCACGAGCTATCGCCAGGAGGTGCCAATGGGCAAAGGTGGAGACGGCCGTGCTCCCGGGGAACAGGAGCCCCACACCCAGTGGTGACCACACAGGGAGCGAGGAGCCCTCCATGTTCCCCACAGCAGCCCCAAGAGGGCAGAACCCCTGAATCTCAGTTTTCTCATCTTTAAAAGGGGCCCAGATACTCCCTGCTGCCCAGCCCCCCTTTGGAGGAACAGGCAGTCAAGGCTACGAGTGCGGGTGCCATGGCCGGGTGTCCACTCCACCTCCACCCGCTGTGTGACCGCAGGGGGGTTGCTTCACCTGGCGAAGCCCCTGCCACAGAGTGGGTGACATTCATGTCATTGAGTTTTTGGGGAGAGGAAGAGATACTGCTGCCAGGCCACAGCCGGTGGAGGGGCCGGATTTGAGTCCAGAGAAATGGGGTCGGGGTCCACCTCCTGGGTGTGCAGGGCGGTGACGGATCCTCTGGCCACCCCCCTGCTGTCCTGGAGGGGACGCCGTGACCCCAGCCCAGCCCCGTGCCCAGGCTGATTCCCCCAGTCCAGTCATTCAAACTGACCACAGCTCTCTCTGCACACTCAAGAGGCCGGAGGCTCACTCCGCGAGGGGGAGCTGACTGCATCTTTGGTAGGAACCCGATGCCGTCAGGAGCTCCGCAGGCTCACCCTCCTGGCCACTGCCTGGGGCTGCTCTCATAGGAGCGACAAAGGGCCCAGCACCAGGGAGTGGCAGAAGTGGAGCCGGCCAGCGCCAGGCGTGCGGCCCGAGGCGGGAACTGCCTGTGGACCCCGACTTCCAGTATCCAGTCCCTTCCCCTCTCTGTGCCTTGGTTTCTCCATCTGCAAACTGGGGGCAGCAGCACAGTCTGCCAGGCCGGGCAGAAGGGCGCCGCTCAGAGCGGGGGGGGGATGGGGGACCGGGCTCAGAGCTGCCCGCCCTCCACACCCCTCGGGGCACCCCGGACCCCTGAGCCCAGGACAGCAGGGACCTGAAGCCGACTCTGCATCTCAGCCTGCGTCTTCCCCGACAGGCCCTCGGCCCTCTGCTCACCTGCTCCCAGGGCCTGGCCCTCCCTCCCGCAGCACCCCTCCCTCCCGCACATTCCACCTGCCCATCATTTCCTGTGCGCTCAGATTTCAATCTACCCACATCCTCAGATGCAGGCCCGGGCTGTCTTTCAGAGAAAGCACAAGGTCCAGAGAGGGCAGGTGCCAGGCCTGGGTCACAGAGCTGAGGGCCGGGACTCCACACCAGCCCCGCCCCAGGCACGCTCCCAGGAGCGCATGTGTTGGGGGTGGGGTGCTGTTCACTGTCTCTAGCCACAGCTCTGCCTGTGTCTCCACGGTCCTCGGCCCACCCTGCCCGCACCCCTCTAAAGCCCCCTGCCGGAGCCCCTGGCCATGCAGAGCTCAGCCCAGCTCCGCGTGCCGGCAAGTGAAGCCCATCCTGGCAGCCTCGCTCCCGCCGCCCCCACCTGCCATTTCAGGACCTAAATCGGCGCAGAAACTGCTTTCCTGACAACGGGCACCCGCCCACCGCGTGCCGGTTTAAAACTGCACAGTGTTTTTTTTTTTTCCACCTTTACTATAAAAAGACACCTTGAAAACGTGGCAGTGACACTTGCCTGTGGGGTTTCCTTTTGGTTTCCACAGACAAATCCGTGGTCATCCCAAAGCAGAGGGGAGAGATCCAGGGACAGAGTTAGACTCCCTGCTCCCACCTCGCTGGGCAATCCTGTGCCTCAGTTTCCCCAGCAACAGTAAGTTCACACCAAGAGACCCAAGCTGCAGGCAACAGAGGCCAATTCCTTCACTCCATTTCTCCCTCAAAAGATCCTAATAGCCCCCAAATATGCCCACGGTCAGCATCCCCCCCCCAATGGGAGCTGATGCCACTCCAGCGTCACCACGGCGGCTCCGCCCTTCTGCCACCGGATTCTTGGAAGCATGGCGGCAGGGGACAGATTGTTGAATGGAGCGGGCAGGTGGGCAGCAGAAGCCAAGTCCTGCCCAGGGAGAAAGTGGAATGCCAGAGGCCACCCAGCCAGGCCTTAGAGCCAGAGGCAGCCTGAAAATGCCTGCAGCCCCAGGGTCCCGCAAGAGACCCCGGGGCTGGAGCAGGAGGCTGGGTGTGCAGAAGCCTGCCGAAGCCGGGGAACACCCAGCAAGGCAGGGCCCTGCCCCCAGGCCAGCTCCACCCAGACCACCTGTGCTACACGGGACTGGGAGGGAGGAGATGCAGCTCCCTGGGGCCACCTGTTGCCTCCCCCTGCCCCAGCACAGCACCTAACTGCGGCTGGGCCCAACCCTGGGCAGTCTTTGCTCCTCCAGTCTGCTGGCCGCCACCCCTGGGGGGGACAAGGCCGGCCGCTGCAGCCCAGCACCCTCCATAGGGCCTAGCACAGGGCAAGAGCCCAGAGAGTAACAGTGGAATCCAGGGGACCCCCTGCCGGGACAGGGGCTCCACCGCCCGAGGGCTCCCTCCCACCAGCCCTTCCAAAACAAAGACAACCACAGCCCTGGCACCAAATACCCACAAGCACCTAGGGGCGGGGGCACTGGCTACTATTCCCGTCCTACCCCCCGCGCTGGATACAAACCTCCACGGCTCCCCCAGGCCCCCAGGATAAAATCCTGACCTCTCAGTCCGGCCCACTCGGGCCCCACCCCCACCCTCTGCTCGCAGCCACACCGACCGCGCTCACTCCTCCAGTCTCCCTCCAGGCCTCAGCCCGGGCTCTTCCCTCCGCAAGGATGCCCCACCCGTCCTCTTCTGCAGCCTCACCTGGCTTCCTCCTCCCCAGCCGCCCCGGCACACACGGCCCTGCGTGCTAAGGGCCTGGCCACGTCTCTCCATGGCTCACTGCACAGCCCATGAGAGCAGAAGCCAAGTGGGGCTCTGTGGGTCCCCAGGGTGCAGCACGGGGCTGGGCACACAGTGGGGTCCACACAGGGCCAGTGTATGGGGGCGGTGGGGTCTCTGCCGCTGCAGAAGCTCCTGTTAGGTCACGGCTGGCTGGACCAAACCTGGGCCCGTGCTAGGAATGTGCCCAGGACAGTCCCTGGGGTGCACCCACTGCGGGCCAGGCACTCTAATTCATTCGTTCCTCTCGTCCTGAAAATAAGCCTTACACATAAGATTGTTTTCATCGTCCCCACTTCACAAAGACACTAAGGCTCGGAGAGGTTGAATGGTGTGCCCAAGGCCACATGGCTGTGAAGTTTAGGGACGTGAACTCTGGTTCTCAACCTGTAGCAGGGGAGCTAGCCACAACCACTCCCTCCATGCTTGCTCCCACCCCCGCTAGAGGCCCAGACCCCAGGGCCCTGGGCACATCTGGGAGATGATGCCAAGGGCCCCGCCCACCGCCAAATGTGAGGACACAGGGAGGGGGGAATCTGCCCGGCCTTGGGGTGAGGAGGGAGCCCTGACCGCTGTGTCCCTGGAGAGAGGCCCCGCCCCCTCGGGGTGAGTCACCACACGGGGCCAGGCTGGGGACCAGGGACCGTGGGAACAGGGACATTTCTTCCAGAGGGGGTGGGGAGTCTGGGAGGCTGAGGAAACCCACAGACCAGCTTGCACCAGGGCCGTGGCACAAGGCCTGGAGCTGCTGGGCCGGCTGGAGGGTGCAGAGCAGGGTCCCCATTCCCCTCCTCCAGCCCTGAGACCCCAGTGCCACAGACACAGCCAGAGTCGGCCCTGGGGAAGGAAACGGTGGGTGTCCCGACCGCAGCTGGGCAGCCAGCCCTGGCGGTGTCGTGGCTCCCTGGGGCCCTGCCCGCTCACCCTGCAGGGCCTTCACCTGCAGGGCGGCCGGCTGGGCGCTGGGCAGTCGTGGGAGCCTGAGTCTGCGAGAAGAAATCTGTGTTTTCTCAACGGCCCAGCGCTGGGCACGCCCACAGGGCGACCATTAATCTTAGGAGATTCTTGTCACAGCCACCGCAGGGCCCCAAGAGGGGCTGGGCAGTCACCAGGAGGGGGGGTGGGGGACCCTCAAAGTGGGCAAGGGGAGGGAGCAGCCCCGCCCCAGGGCCCTGCTGGTGCCCTTCGTGAATCCCCTCCGGCCTCCCGCACTGCTGCGTCATGTCCCCAAGGGCAGCACACACGCTCCACACCACACACACACGTACACATGCACACACACACACTCGCACATGCATACACACGCACACTCGCACATGCATACACACGCACACACACACTCAGCGTCTACACCACACACACACGCACGCACACACACCCGCTCTGTGTCCTATGGCAGCAGGGCCTCAGCATGAAGAACGCAGATGCTGAGGTTACAAAGCCAAGATTCCCGGCCCACCTCTGCTAGTCCCCAGCTGTGTGACCTTGAGCGAGTTACTAACCTCCCTGTGCTGGCTTCTTCATGGTAAACAGGAAGAACTCCTGAGTTAGGACCTGTGGCGATGCGCCTAGCGGGGACTCCACAGCCTGCTGTCTACCTGGTGCTTGCTGGGACTAATGCTCTGTACACCGTATCGGTTGAATGAGGGCACAAAAGCTGGCCTCACGTTTTTACCAACCCTGTGGCCTTCCCCGAGGACCTACTGGTTCCCAAACACCTGTGTCCCCTGCCGCTCAGGTACTCATTGTGCCAGTGTCCCCACAGGCACCTGCCTGCCGATACTCCCACAGGCCCCGCCCACTGGCACACACATCTGGGGCACACACCTTTGTCACTCGCGCTTTGCCACCACCCCCGAATCTGCAGGGTCCCTGCACACCTGCCACACCCAGGCACACGTCTGTCACCTGGCGGCACCAGCAGCCCTGATGGACTCACACAGCTGGTCCAGGCACTCACACCTTTGACCAGAGAGATGCTCACGTGCACCTGTGAGCCCCATGTGCACATCTGGCTGTCTGTGAACCTCTGGTTCTCTGTGGCAGCCTGGACCCCTCCAAGCACATCTGGATAAGTGCCCCGCGATAACCCAGCACTCACCCGGTTACCCTCTCCTCCACCCCACCCACCCCGGGCGGACACCTGGGTCCCCCCGTGAGCACCTGGATCCGTGTCCATGCACCTGCGACCTGGAGCGCACACCTGGTTCCCGGCACTCTCACGCCTGCGACCTGCTGGCGGCGCACGGCTTGCCGGGTGCCCCGCAGGCTCCCGCTCCCCGCGCCCCGCCACCGGGCCCGTACCTGGATATTGCGCTTGCGCTCGCAGGCCGGCCCGGTGCCCTGCACCACGCTGTCCAGCACGGCCACCACGTCGGGCGCGGGCTCCACGAAGCAGGCGGTGCGCGCGGCGCGGATGGCGGCCCGCACGTCGGCGAAGCGGAAGGCGCAGAGCGCGGCCGGCGCGGCGCGGGCCGCCGGGGCCCCCTGGGGCCGCTCGAACACGGCGAAGAGCAGCTCCCGCGCGGGGAAGACGGACACCAGGCGGCTGTAGAGGTCGCCGCGGCCCGCGCCCCCCGCGCACTGCAAACCCAGCTGGATGTAGGATTCGGTGAGCTTCTTGGCGTCGCCGCCGGCGCCGCGGGGCAGGCAGATGCGCGCCAGCAGGCTCCGCGCCTGGCTCTCCTTGTCGCCCGCACGCGCCTCGCTGTTGAGCGCCAGGTACGCGTAGGACGGCACGCCGGGCGGCGGGTCGGGCGGGTGCAGGAAGGCGCTCACGAAGCCCAGCTTGTGCTGCTCCTTGGCGCCCTGCTTGATCTTGAGGATGTTGTCGTCGGAGGGGTTGAGGTCGAAGGTGAAGAGCTTGGCCAGGTCGCCGCGCGCGTCCAGCGAGCGGATGGAGATCTCTGGCGTGTTCTCGAAGCGGTGGTCCTCCAGGCTGCGGTTGCGCGGGAAGAAGGCGCTGCCGTAGCCGGTGTACGTGGCGCCCACGAGCAGGCGGCTGCCCCCCGCGCCGGCGGCCGGCGGCAGCACCAGCGCCACGGTGGACGCGTTCGCGTGGTTGGCGGCCACGTTGAGCATGCTGGGGAACACGGCCACGGGCTCGGCGGGCGGCGCGGCGGGCGGGAAGGCCACGGCCACGGCCGAGATGTTGCCCCGGCGCCGCAGCTGGCAGAAGCCCTGGTAGATGGAGCCGCACACGACCACCAGGCCCTGGCCCGGGTCCAGCTGCAGGATCTTGTTGTAGTTGTCGGTGAGGCGCCGCGGGTGCTCGCACGAGGCCTGTGGCAGCTGCGGGGCGTGGCACAGCGGGCTGTCGGCCACCGGGCCCACGGCCGCCTCGGCCTCCAGGCTCAGGTTGGCGCCCGACAGCTGGTACAGGCGGTTCACGGCGGCCAGGTACACGGTGCCCGCCGCGCCGTCCAGGGCGAAGTTGTTGGTGGGCGTGGGCGAGGGGAAGCGGCGCTGGATCTCCAGGGCGCCGACCTGCGCAGCCCCCAGCACCAGCAGGAGCAGCGGCAGCGGGCACCGCGGGGCCCCCCGGAGCGGACGGCGCGGCGGCGGCGGCGGCAGCAGCGGCGGGGGCCCGGCCGCGGCGGCCCGGGAGCTAGGGGCTGCGCCGCCCGCGGCGCGACGAGCCATCCGGGCGTGCGCGGGCTGCGCGGCGCGGCGAGTGCATGGGGCGAGGCGCGGCCGGGAGCCGGAGTCCGGAGGCGGCGGGAGGCGGGGGGCGGGCCCGGGCCGCGAGGCGCTTCCTGCCCGCGCCAGCCGCCCCCGGCCCCGGCGCCCCGGCCCGGCTCAGCCTCGCGCGCGGCACAGCCCGGGGGGCGGGACGGGGGCGGCTCCGCGGCGGCCCCGCCCCCGGCGCCCGCCCCGGCTCCCCGGCGCCCGCCCCGCCCCGCGCCGCCGGCCTTGCGGCGGCTGTCGGGGGATCGTGCTGCCCCGTGTCCCCGCGGGACTCCGCCGCCGCCCCCGCGGCTCTGCGTACCCCAGGCTCTCGGGCGCGGTCTCCTCTTCCCCGCTGCGCGCCCCGCGTCTCTGTCCGTCCTGTCCCCCTCAACTCCGTGTGGGTCGCGCCTCCTCGCTCCCCTCGGTCTCCGCTCCCTTCTCTCGGTGTCTGCCTGGCCCTCCCACTTCTGTCGACCCCGCCCCCACCCCTACCCTGTCTCGTTCTTCCCTCCCCAGTCGGTTTTTCTGTCCCCGGCTTCGCCAGGCCGCCCACACCCCATGATCCATGCCCCAGACCCAAGCCCAGGGAAGGAGTTTACAAGGAGCGGGGAACGGAGAGCAGTGCCTGCAAACCAGCAGAGAGGGTGTGTGAAGAGAGGAAGCCTAGGGCTTAGGCCTGCTGGACAGTTGCCTCCTGGGGAGATCCAGGTCTGTGGGCGGCCACCCTCCCACTGAGCCCAGCGCTTTACTTTTGTCAGGGATCCTGCAAGGATTTGAAACTGCAGTCCTCCTAGACTTATGCAAGATTTGCCACATGTGAGCTGGCATGGGGCAGGCTTCCTTCACCTTGGGGGGCGAGCGAGCGCTGGGTGGGAACCGGGCCGCAGTGGTTCTGGGGTCGCAGGGCTGGAATGAGAGCCGTCCACAGCAGCTGGGGCACCGTGGGTGCTTAGCAGGGCTGGCCTCGTGCCAGGCACTGCGCAGTGCTGGTCACCTGGACCAACACTTCGTCCACACAGGAGCCTGGTGCCATGGTCACCCCATCTCCCGGATACAGAAACTGAGGACCCAGAGAGAGACGGAGACAGCTCGTGAGGGGCAGAGCCATGGAGTCTGCCAGCAGGGTCTCCTGTGAGACCCCCAGGGGCCACATGGTGCCTGGTGGGTGGCCTTGTCCCCGCCCCGCCAGGAAGGCAGGCCAGGGGGTGTCTCTGTGCTCCATGGGGCAGGCAGGAAAGGCTGGGCTTGCAGCCACCCCCACTCCCACCCCGCACTTCCTCTGCCCAGCACCCTGGTCTTCCTGTCCTCTGCCAGCCTGTTCCACCCCTGTCCCCTGGCCTGGTACTGCTCCGATGGCCAGCGTTGTCCTGCAGCAGGAAAGGGGGGTATCAGAGTCAGGGGGGCTCAGGGCCACCTGGGGACTCCCCGAGAGGACTGAAGTCCCTGCCTCTGTCTCTGTGGCGTGGGGAGGGCGCTGCCCCCCGCGGGAGCAGGCTGGGGAGCCAGGCAGGACTGGCCGGGGCCGCCTCAGAACATTGGCTCCCACCCTGCCCGGCGCCGCAGCCCTGCGGCGTCCTCCGCCCGTCCCCGCTCCTCCAGCCTTGCCCGGCCGGCTCCCGGGTTTTCTGTCGCCTCTCGTTCCTGGTCGCCCCCGCCCTCCCGGTCTCCCGTCCCTGCCTGCCGAGGCGAGCGAGCGTCTCTGCCTCCCTCCCCGGCCCCCGCCCGCCCCGGCTCGGCCCCCTCGGCCCCTTCTGGTTTCCTTCCTGTATCCTGCAGCTCCCCCCACTGAGCCCTGAGGATACTGCTCCGCGTCTTCGCTCAGACTGCGCTCGGCGGAGGCCCGGCAGCTTTGGGCACCAACTCCCTGCCAAGCTGACCGCTGGGACTCAGGGGCTACCTGGGCTAGGGGTGTCGGGGCAGGGTCTGAGGGTCTGGAGGTGAGAAGCGCTGGGCGGCTCGGGCACGGCACCCGCCCTCTCTGAAACTGTTTTCTTAAGGGAAGTCACAGTAGCACACTTGCCCCCGAAGGCTGAGACTTGGGGACATACGGTGACGCCAAGCACCGTGCCCACTGGTCAGGGCTGCCGGCTTCTCCCCCCCGTGGTGGTGACCAACGGCCCCCATGGCTCGTGCTGGAGTGGGGGAGTGGGAGGCAGGACTGTAGCAGAAGACCAGTCCTGCTTCCTATCCCAAGAGTCCACCAAGGGCTAAGTCCTGGACCCAGTACCGCCCTATGCCTGGTAGCCAGCTGACAAGGCTGGCGTCATCAAACCCATTTCACAGATGGGGTAACTGAGGAACATTTAGCGCAGACGCCAACCTGGATCTCTCTGCCCTCTCCCCATCATGTGGGAGCTCCTTCTGGGCCAAGACTGGTAGTGGAGGAGCCCACAGCTAGTGATTAAAGACACGGAGGGGACGTAGCAGGGGACAGGGCGAGACAGCTGGGACCACCATGAAGCAGCTCTGGATTAACTAACGCAGATGGGCCAGCCCTGGGCCCGTAGTCAGCTGCCTGTGATTCACTTGCCAATGACGCCCTTTTGCACTCGATTCTATCAGGGAGCAGCTCTGGCTTTGGGGCTAACGTATCTTTAATGACCCTGGCACATTCGTCATCCTCCCTTCTCAGGGACGAGCAGGCATTCCAGATCATTCCTGCAGGCCCTGGCTCTCCTGTGTGTGCGGGCACTGGCCTGCTTTGGGTAGGTGGGCTGGCTTTCTGGGGCCCGTGGGTGACACGGAGCTTCCTGGACACCCGTCTTCGCTGAGGTCTTTCCAAAGCGAGTCAGTTTCGATGCGAATAGGCGTGAGGTCAGCCTCCAGTGGGTATGAAAGTGCCTGACATGCGCAGGGTATCGGCAAGGCAGGAGGAAGTGCTGGTGCGCGGCCAGCAGCGAGGCCTTCGCCCCCGCCCCAGGGGCTCTGCGCCCCCGGCCTGTTCCTTCCCGGCCTCCGACCGCCCAGGGCAGAGCCGGGAGCAGGAGGAAATGTTTTTCTTCCTCAATTGGAAAAAATAACAGTGGGCCAGGGGCTGCGCGGAGGAGGGGGCTCCTGCCCTCCGACTGTGGTCCCTGGTGTCGGAGACGGCTTCCCCGCAGGAAACTCGGCAGCCCCCACCCCCAGGGCTGTGCTGTGGGCCGGAAAGAAGCGTCCAGGACAGCTTAGCGCCCGTCCAGGGACCCCGACGGGGCCAGGAGCTGTCACCGTAGCTGGTGGCGTCCTAGGGGCTTTACTCATGGCCTCCTTGAGTAATGCTGAGAGGGTCAGAGGTGCCTGGCTCACCTGTGGCTCTGCAACCCGCGGGGTCCCAGCCCCGTGAACCCCGACCCCTTGCCTTGGGGTTGAGGCCGTGGAAGGAGTTTCGGGCCCAGTTCTATGTGCCTGTGGTGGCCCCGCCTCCGTGTGGGCCTCAGTTTCCCTGGCTGTAAAAGGGAGTGGACAACACCTTGCAGGGTGCCGTAGCAGTGGAAGCGAGTCCACGCCGGAGCGGGGGACTCTGGCTCCCTCACCCCCGGGAGTGGCAGTCTGGACCCCACAGGAGCGGCCCAAGCGCCCCCGGGGAGGGTCCTGTGCAGGAGACCCCTTGCTTGATGAACTCCTCAAAGGCTCTCCAGAGGCCCATGTGAACTAGTCCCACACATCTCCTCAGGCTCAGAGAGGCCTGGGACCTGCCTGAGGACACACAGCACATGACCTGCCCCAGTGAGCCTTGAGGCTCAGAGAGGCCTGGGACCTGCCTGAGGACACACAGCACATGACCCGCCCCAGTGAGCCTTGCTCTGTGCTGGACCTCCTCTGCCAGGGTGGGGGCTGGGACCCCCTCCAGCGCAGCCTCCCACCACAGCCGCCCTCCCTGCCTGCTCTGAACCGCACCCTGGGGTGGCCCTCGGGGTCTGGTCCCGGAGCTCAGCAAGGGCCAGCCCGCTCTGGCCCGTGGGAGTCCAGCCGGGGTCTTCCTGTCGGCCTGCGTCCCTGTCCCCGTGGGCTGCAGGAAATGGTTCTCATTCCTGCGTGTGAGCGCCGGCCTCTCCCGACTCCGCCCTTGCCCTCTGTGGCGGGGCGCCCATCGCGAGCGCCTGGCCTGCAAGCCCCCGTGGCCCCTTTGTGCCTTGTGTGGCGGGTGGATAATGGGCGGCATTCTCAGACGTGCCGTCACGGGCCTGGACTGAAGAGAGGACGGGGCAGTTCGACACTGAGGCCTCTGTCCCGCGGCCGCCGCCCCGGGGGGCCCCCACCCACATTCCCCAGGCTGCTGCCATCACCCGGCGACAGCCGCCCCGAGTGACAGGAGCCAGGGAGAGCTGTTTGCACATGGAACACCTGCCGTGTGCGCTCCTCCCCCGCCCTTGCCAAATCTCACCAGAGCCGTCGAGGGGCTATGCTGTCGACCCCACAACGTCAGTCTATCCATGCCCATGGCAGACGGAGTACCTGCTGTGTGCCTGGGGACACGCCAGTGGCCGGCTGCAGGCCGGCCTCCCTGCGTCTGCACCGCGCGGGGACTGTGGCACCCATTCTCAGAGGTACCCACTGAGACCCGGAGGGGAATGACACCCGCAGCCACTCAGATGCTCAGGGCAAACTAGAGGTTTCTTTTCAAGGTCTGTTTTATTTATTTGAAAGGTACTTACAGAGAGAGAGAGACTGAGAGACAGAGAGAGAGAGATCTGACCTCTGCCCATTCACCCTCCCAAATGGTTGCCAGGGCCAGGGCTGGGCCAGGCCGGAGTTGGGGGCCTGGAACTTCTTCCAGGTCTCCCACGTGGGTGCAGGGACCCAAGCCCTTGGGCCGTCTCCCGCTGCCTTCCCAGCCACTAGCAGGGAGCTGGATTGGAGGTGCAGCAGCCGGGACTGGTGTGGGATGTCAGCACCGAGGGCGGCGCTCGACCCGCTGGGGCACGGCGGCAGCCCCGGGCTGCGGCTCTGCTCAGGCCTGGCGGTTCGCTCTTCTGCCCGGACAGCGGCCGGTGAGCGGCAGTGGTCCTGACCCTGCGGTCCTGTCTCTGCCACCCAGGGTGACCTTCCTCCCCTCTCTGCCTCCACCTCCGCGGCTGCACTGTGAGATGGGGGTGAGTCCCTGCCTTTCTGGGTGTGGGGGTGACGGTGCGGTACCCCTGGGGGGCATTTAGTGAGCAGTCCTCAACACTTCTTACTGAACCCCTCAGTGGGGAGGGGGCAGCTCCTCCCACCTGTCCTCCAGCCCCAACTCTGACTTCACAAAGCCCCTCCCCGCCCTGCCCTTGGGCTGCGCCCAGCACCCAGTGGCTCTGTTTATTGTCAGATATCCACTCTCCTCATCCTGGCCTGCCCGACCCCCTCAGCGGGGGCCTCACAAGACCCCTCCTTCTGCCTCCTACAGACTCACTGTGTGCTCTGCCTCAGCTTCCCCTTCTGGGAAATGGGCTGATGGTGCCGGGTCTCTGCTCAGGGCAGGGGTTGGGTCCTCCCTCAGTGGAGCTCCCTGGAGCCTGGCGGTGAGAAGGTTCTCCTCCAGCCCCCAGACCCCCCCCCCAGTGCCCCAGCCCCCACTGTGACAGTGAGCGAAGCCTTGACGGCTGGCTGCGCCCGGCTCTACACAGCTCACACGCACGAGGTCACAGAAAAATGGGGTGAAAGGTGAAGTTTGTTTTGGCACAGAAAGTTGCGGAATCTGGGCCTTGGTTTTCCATAATCTGTGTCTTCCTGAACTGTTCTAAGATCCCGCGTGCACATGGGTTTCGAAATTCTGTTTAAGCCCTGAAGCAACCCTACAGAGCAGGTCCCTTTGTCAAACCCACTTACAGCTGGGGAAACTGAGGCACAGGGCAGGAAGTGCCTTCGCCTGAGGTCGCCAGCTGGTTCTGCCCCATTTCTTTTTAGAGAATATGTTTATTTTTGATGGGCACACGGTGCTCGCCGGGGCTGATGCGGGGGTCGGAGCAGGGTGGCTGCGCCGTTTTTACCAGCCGCTTTGAGTCAGTGAACTGGGGCCCATGGTCACTCCTGGAAGCCGTGGGCTAGGCGGGTGGCCGCTTCACTGCCCGGGACGCCTCTGCCCGGCACACAGGGTGGTCGTGCTGGGCTGGCCACAGGAGACCCCTCCCCGGCCAGTGCCAGACGCTCGGCCAGAGCTGTCCTGCAGGCTCTGCACCGACCGGCCTCCCTCACAAGACCAGGCCACAGCAGCCACCTGCCTGTTGGTCCTGAAGGGGACCCCACATCTGAGGTCAAGGGGTCAGGGGTCCCGCCCCTCATCCAGCTCCACACACAAGAAAAACCCCGGGAGGGATGAAAACTGCGTGGAGCCCTCCCTTCCATAGCCCTTGGCTCAGCACCTGCTGGGTGCCGGGCCCTGTGTTCAGTCCTGCCTCAGAGCAAGGTTCTGGAAGAGTCCCTCTGGGGTGCCTGGGCTGAGACCTGCGGGTGCGCAGGAGCAGGCTGAAGCCAGAGCGCCTTCCCAGGGGGAGGGGACAGAGGGAGCCCGCCTGCTGCGCTGGGACAGTGGCAGGGTCGGGGTGCAGGAGCTAAGGGGAGGCTGCTGCAGACCTGCCCACGCAGACCTGCCCAGGGCGGCGGTAGCCGAGGTGGAGGAGGAAACAGAGGCTGGGGCTGGGGTACGGGACCTTGGAGGGGAGGGAGTCGGAGACTCCAGGTGGGGGGTTCCCAGGACTTTGGGACTAAGTTCAAGGGATCCCAGCCTCTGGCCTGGCCTCTGGACCAAGGGGCCTCCAGGGTCGTTTGGTGTGGGCTCCCCTGTGCAGCCCACTGTGTAGACCACCCACCCTGTTTGCACTCTCCCAGAAATGGGAACCACCCCTCATCCCCCCCACTCCCCGCCACCCTGCACTCTGCATCGTTGGTGGCTGAGGAGGGGGAAAGGGAAGGACCCACCCCAGCCGTCCAGGGAAGGCGGACACAGCAGCCCACTGGCCCCGCTCCTGGGCACGGAGAGAGGCCTCGGGACCCCCGCGGGGCTCCCCTGCAGCCTGCGGCCTGAAGGAGGCCCTGGCTCTGGACTGCACCTGTGCTGCGTGGGGCCTTGCATGTGCACAAGGTCAAGTGTGTGTCTGCCTGCACAGAGGGAGTGGCACTGGGCTGGGACAAGGAAGGAACCCAGGGCTGCCCTGACAGCAGGTGAGCCATGGCTGCGGAGGGCCGGCTGTCCACAGAGTCAGAGGTCCCCAGAGGCCACTGGCTGGTCCTGCTGCCCCTGGGGCTGGGCAGGCGGTTCCTGGCGAAAATTCATGATTTTCACAGTCAGCCTTCAACAGCCCAGGCCCTGCCCGGGGGGTGGGGCTCAGCCTGACCTTCGCTGCTCCGGTCAGTGACCTTGGCTGGTCCAGCTTCTGACCGCCAGTGACCCAGCCCCTAAGCCACGTGAGTCATCACCCAGCCTAGATTTCCCTGGCCCAATTCCTTTCTGTTGAGGAACTTAGAACCAGTTCCTTAGGGACTTTTGGGTGACGCGATCCATCTTCAGTCAGTCAGCAGCCTGCACCGACCACAGGATGAGCTGCCCTCCCCCATGGCCTTCCCCCACCCCCACCCCCGGGCCTCCCAGACCTTTACTTTCAATCTCAAAGTCCACCAGGCCCCCCCAGACCCCTGGTCTCGGTGAGACTGAGTCCCACCAGGCCCCTGATCTCCTGCCACCTCCTCTCCCCCCATCACCACCACCACCAGGGGGAGGTCCCTGGGCTTCTCTCGGCTCCCACTCTTCTTCCAGGCAGCCTCCTGGGACTCGCCTGGACTTCCACCATCCGAGCACCCACGCCAGGGCGTGGTGGTTCCATTGCTCTGGCTCCTCTGCCAAGCAGGGGAACTCAAGAGCGGGCCTGAGGGGCCAACCGTGCCCCACCCCCTCCCCATCACTGGGCAGAGGGTGCACTCAGAGCAGGTGAAAGAATGAATGAGAGAGAAGATGAATGACGCTCACCCATCAGCTCCCTGCCTGAGCCCACTCCCACACACACACGCCCAGGGCAGGCTCTACTTGCTCCCAGCATGCCCCCAGCTGCTGCTTGTCCTCTCTCCTGGGAAGCCGCCACCCTCCAGCTGGCCTGGGGAGAGGCAGGTTCCCAGTGAGGGCGTGGCTTGGCCGGGGTGAAATAGACCTGCGGATCCCGCCAGCCTCCCCTCCGTTCCCCCAGCTCAGCTTGAAAGCTCTTGGGGATCCCGATCCCCTGGGCTCATCCACAGCCCCCATGCAGCTGGCCCCGCCCCTCTGCTGTGACACCTGCGCTCCTGCCGTCGCCTGCTGCCACCTGTCTTCCCCTCTGCGCATCCCCCCACTCCAAGCCCAGCACCGGGCTCTTCAGGTTGCCGGTTTGCAAAGTGCTTGTCTGGTTTTCTGCAGACGGCAGAAGCCAGGACGCTCCCCGCCCTGTCCACCAATGAGCCCCGGGATCAGACCCTGCAGGGAGAGCTCCTGAGGCTGGTGTTTGTTAAATAAATTTCTTAACTGTTCACGTGTTTGAGAGGCACAGAGAGAAAGACACAGCACCCACCAGCTGGTTCACTCTGCAAGGGCTCAGAATGGCTAAGGCTTAACCCCCGAGCCGAGTGCCTGTTGGGACTGGGACTGGGAGCATCGCATGGGGCTGGGGTCTGCGCCCGTGCAGCCCTCCCGGGGCAGCTATTTCCAGCTCCGGGAAACAGGACATGAGTCAGGGCCGGAGCAGGACACTCGCGCCCGAGGTGCGATAGATGTGAGCCCGGACGGAAGGGCCAGGCTGCCACCAGGGAAGCAGGAAGGAGGCTGAGGAAGAGGCTAGGAGGGGAAACCCCCTCCCCGGCAGCCCCCGGGCCCCCTGCGGAAGCCAGTGAGGTCAGCACAGATGCCCAGCGCAGCCTATTGTGTGGCCCCGGTCGGGCGGGGCCAGTCCCGGGGACCAGGAGCATTGGGAGCCCGAGCCCCCGACCCAGCTGACACCCAGCTGACGCCCTTCCTGGGCCCCTCCCGGGCGGGCCTTTAGGGATCTCATCCAGCCCCCTGCTGAGAGCGGGCCTCACGGGCTCACTCCCCAGAGGCCAGGGCTTGTCACGCGGTCACTTTATCAGAGGGACTTGGGGTTTGCACCCAGCTCAGCACGACTTCGAGATCTTTCTGGGCTCCAAGCCTCGGCGGGTGCTGAAACCTTGGGGGACAATGAGGAGGGCTGGGGCTGAGGGCCCGGACAGAGCCGACTCTGGGGAGCGGGCATGGCCTGTTGGACCAGGGCTCTGGTCCCGGCTCAGCCCCCGCCTGGCAACAGTGAAGTCCCCCACCATCCTGGGGCACCCCGGTTCCTGGCCTGACCCAGGCTCTAGCCAGGGCCCTGCAGCTGGGAACCCCCTCCTAGCTGGGGTCCCCAGGGACCTCTTTTGTCTGTTCATCACAGCCCAGGGCTCTGGGGACCCCTAAAAAGGTAGTGGTAGCGGTTGGTGCCACCATGGGGACAGACAGACAGACAGCGCTGGCTGCTGTGGGCAGCCCAGGCAGGGGCGGGAGGGCATGGGGCCACTTTCACTTCCTCAGCTGGACTCGGTCCTCTCCACCCTGCCCCTCCCTGTTCTTACTTCCCCCTCGTGCCACAGGAGGAGGCACAGGCCCCTGCCGCGGGGCCTCACGGCTACAGAGCTGGCCCCTGGGGTAGGGAGGCCAGGCGGGCGGGAGCCCTGCGTGGGGAGCTTTTCTCTCTTGCTATCTGAATTTTCGCTCACAGAATATTTTATTGTTTGTGTTAAAAATAAACATCGAGGACGCCGTGGGGTGGGGGGGTGGGCTGTGGCTTTTCCAGGGGTCAGGGGTCAGAGGGTGGATCCAGGGGTTGGGGGGATTGGGTGGGGCGCTCTGATGACCACAGCCTCAGCAGGGGGGCTTCGCAAGCCCGGGTCCTGCCGTGACCCTGCGCTGGCGTGAATGGGGAGGGCCGAGGGGTTAAGTAAGGAGTTGGGGAAAGGCTGTGAGAGCTTTGGGATTCCCAGCCGGCTTGTGTTCCCTCTGCCCTTGAGCCACTTGTGTCTGGGTGACCCTGGCACCCGGGGGTGGAGCCGGGGGCGGTGGCAGGCAGTGCTCACGCTGGGGTCAGCAGCAGCCAAGTGGAGGCTGAGGACTCTCTCCGCCAAGAGACCACCACTTGGGCACCAACCTGGCTTCTGCCCCTGCCAGGCTGGGGTGCCCCCTCGGCCTTGTGCTGGGAAGGCCACCTTAGTTTTGCCAGCTGCGATTCCATTTTACAGATTAGGAAACTGAGGCTCAGAGAGGTGAACTCACCCGAGGGTCCCACGGCCAGAATTGCCCAAGGGCAGCCCTGGGCGCACTGTCTCGCCCACGCTCCCCTGGGGCCTGTACCCTACCCTGACCCTCACCCCAGATGCAGACCCCTGAGCAGACAGGGAGGACCACGGGGCAGGGCTCAGCTGGGGTCCACTGCAGTCCATCTTTTGGCCCAGGGCTGGGGACAGCCTCTTGCCCAGTCCACAGGGACTTTAGGAATGCAGGAAGTTGCTGACACCAAAGGACACCAAAGGCAATCAGAGAGGGTTTCCTGGAAGAGGTGATGCCTACAGGGGTGGGGGTCCAGGTTGGGTGGGGGTCGGGGAGAAGCGGTTGTAGAGAGACCCCACTTGTCTTTCCCCACCGCCCTGCCCAGACGGCCCCTTCCTCCCCCGGCCGCCCCCGCCCACACCCATCCTCTCCAGCAGCTCCTCCTGGGGCAGGCGGACCGGAAGGAAGCTGAGGTGGGAATTCAGCCCCACTGCACTCAGATGAGGAGAAACTGCTTGGGAGGAAAAAAAAATAACATTAATTCCATTGTCTCCGCTCCCAGATCCTGCCTGAAAAACAAACACAAACGCCAACTCAGCTGCACAAGTTCCATCCTGCGGGGGGGTGGGGGTGGGGGTGGCAGAGCTGGCCAGACCCCCGCTGGAGGTGGAGAAAGGAGCCGGCCCCCTGCGGAGGGCCAGGCCCTGAGCCCCCAGCGCCCTGTGGCAGGGGCTGCTGGAGGGGCCGCTCTGCCTTGATGGCTTCCCCCAGCCCCTGCAGCTCTCACGGAGCTGGGATTTGAACCCAGGGATTCCTGTCCCCAGGCACTACTGTCCCTTGGACTGGACATGGCCAGAGTCCCTCCCAGCCTGGGGCAGTGTCACCCCCGGTGCCAGGCCCAGCAGAGGCTTTTCGTCCCCAGGGTCAGGGTCGTGTGGGCAGCCCAGGGCCCCATGCTGGTGGCTGCTGCGCCCTGGAGCCGGGCACCTCCATCTTCCCTCTTCTCTGCCGGTCCTGACCTCCACGGCCCCCGGCTGGGCTTTTCCCAGAGCCAAGGCCGGAAGCGCAGGTCCTGAGTGTTTGTTCAGGCCGGGCTGGGGCTCCGGGCAGGCGAGGCGGAAATAGCCACAAGATGTTTGTCCAAGTGGGGGTCAGGCTCTGCCGCCCGCCCGGAGGAGTGGGGGGGGAGATCAAGTCAGTGTGCACCCAGCCTCACCCTCCACACCCTCGCAGCCAGGACTCCCCGCAGTAGGTGCTGTGTCGGGGGCGGGAGGACGTGGGCAGGAGAGGCCCACACCTCCTTGTCCAGGGTCTCGGGCCCCAGCCCTGGTCCCCCAGGGCTCCTCTTCCTTCTCTGGGGCCTGCCCGCCCCAGGGCACCTGCTGGCGCCGCCTCTCAGGCTGAGCAGAAGGTCCCCAGCTCCCCCAGCAGGGGCCCACACGGTGTGGGGGGCTCTCCCCACTGAGAACCCTGCCCCACACTGCACACACCTCCCTGGGGGCTGAGCCATGGCCCTGAGCACCGGCCCCTCCCACCGTGCCTGAACCTGCAGCTGGGGCCCTTAGGGAGGCAGGTGTCCGACCCCCATGATAGCTCCAGCCTGGGCTCGCCGGGCGCTCCCCTTGGCTCTGCCCCAGGGACACTGGCCGCGCTCGGAGCAGGGCCTATGCCCCCGGCGCCTCCTCCCTAGGCTTCCCCAGCGCCACCAGCCTCTTACTGCTCATGTCTCTGTTCAGACTGCCCTCCCAGAATGCAGTGCCCCGTGCTGTCATGCGTCTCTCGGCCTGGACAGTGACCTTCACCAGGGTGGCGTCGGCGTCCCTGTGCCACAACGGGACCTGCCAGAGGCTGGTGTTGTGGCACAGCGGGTTAAGCGGACTCTTGCAACACCAGTACCACATATTGGAGCACTGGTTCGAGTCTCGGCTGCTCCGCTTCTGATCCAGCTCCCCCCAGTGTGCCAGGGAAGGCAGCAGATGATGGCCTAGGGGCGTGGCCCCTGCCTCCCATGTGGGAAGGTGGGTGCAGCTCCTGTCTGCTGGCCCAGAACTGGCTGTCAGGGCATTTGGGGAGTGAACCAGCAGATGGATGATCTCCCCCCCACCCCGCCTGTCAAATAAATAAATAAATAAATAAATAAAACAAATCTGTAAAATTCAGGGGCGGGATCGGCACTGTGGCGCAGTGGGTTAAAGCCCCAGCCTGCAGTGCCGGCATCCCATGTGGGCACCGGTTTGAGTCACGGCTGCTCCAGTTCCGATCCAGCTCTCTGCTGTGGCCTGGAAAGCAGTAGAAGATGGCCCGAGTCCTTGGGCCCCTGCACCGGCGTGGGAGACCCGGAGGAAGCTCCTGGCTTCAGTCGGCTCAGCTCTGGCTGATTATGGTCATTTGCGGAGTGAACCAGCTGATGGAAGACTTCTCTCTCTCTCTAGCTCTACCTCACTCTGCAACTCTTTCAAATAAATAAAAAATCTTAAAAATCTTGGGGCACAGGGAGCTCAGAGGCCGAGCAGGCCACAGGTGCCCTGCGGATTCAGGGGTCTGGGTGTGAGGCCCACCTGCCTGCCAGGTGCGCAGCTGCAGCCGCTCACACCCTCTGCTTGCAAACACAGCCCCTGGGCTCACTCCTGCCTTCCGTATCTGGGCGTCTGGGGCTCTGTGTCTGGGAGGAAGGCTGGGAGGCTCAGTGGTTAGGTCCTGGGTTGCTATAGTGCTGACTGTAGTTTGGGTACCCCCCCCCCCACAAAGGCCCCGGGGGTCAAAGGCACGTCTCCGCAGCCCAGGGTTAATGGGTAACGGAGACTTGATTATGTATTTAGGAGGTGGGCCCAGGCCGAGGCCCTTGGGCCGCTGGGACGTGCCTGGGAAGGTGGGGCTTGCCAACGAGTAGCTTATAGAAGCCGAGTTGGGACCACCTGTGCCTCCCGTGACCCTTCCTCGCCCTGCGTTTGCCCCGCCGGGACCGGGGCCCACCTGACGTCCCACCGTGAACCTCCCAAACCGTGAGCTGAGTTACACCCTCGCTCGTCCCGCAGAGCTTGTTGCGTGTTCAGCCTTGTCAGGAAGCCACTCGGGAGGCGGGCGCGGAGGAGCGGGCCAGCGCTGTTAACCGCGGCTGGGCTGGCGGGGCTGGGGGCGGGCTGGGGGAGCCCCAAGCCGAGCAGGCAGCCGCGGGACGCGGGTGGGAGTGCGGCTGCAGGTCCCCGCCGGGGTCTCAGGTGGAAATGAGGGTTGTGTTGGGAGTTGGATCAGAGGTGGCCTTGCGCGTGGTGGCCGAGGGCCCGACCGCCCGCCGTGCGCCTGCCCAGCGACGGCGGGCGGCGGGGCTCGAAGACGGTGCACCTGCTGCTTCGGCGGAGGTGACCCGCAGGCGGCGAGGCCGGCGGCCGCATCAGGGGTGTTCCCCGCTGCTGTTCCTAGGCTTTCCGGGGAGCGGGGAGATCTCACTCACAGCCCAGCTGGGGAAGCTAAACAGAAAGCGGTTTGGCGGGGGCACGCGGGAGGAGCACGTGCTCTCCACTGGACCTTGGGAGACGCCGGAGGGGGGCGCCTGGGAGGCCTGGTGTTCCGGGAAGCCAGGGCCCCCAGCACCGCCGCCCTGTGGCCGGCTCTCAGAGCACTCGGGCTGCAGCGTGGTTCAAGGGGCTCCAGGTGTGGCTGCTGCTGGCTTTTGCCAGAGCTAAAGGGTCAGAGTGGCTTCCACCAAGTTTCCAAGGAGAGGCTGGGCGACCAGGCAGAGCCGTGCTGTCAGCTGAGGCCGGCGGAGACCCCCGAGATTGTCTGCTGGCAAGGTTTGCGTGGCTGGGGTGCGCCCCTGGCTGCATCCAGTAAGGAAGCAGGATGCAAAAGTCGGGACACCCCTGGGCTCCCTGCTGTGTGTGTGGTGGGGGCGGGGTTCCCCTACCCCCTCAAGACAGCCAGGTGCCACAGGTGGAGGTGGGAGGGGCCGTGGAGCAGCAGGAACTCTGGAGCCCACTGCTGGGTGCCGGGGAGCTGTGGCTCTGGGTCCACGCCACGTTCCAGGCCAGTGTTCGGTCATTTCTTTATTTCAAATACATTAAAAAAAATTTTTTTTTGAGTCACAGGCACGGATCTTCCATCTGCTGGTTCTCTACCCAAATGGTTGCAACCCCTGAGCTGGGCCAGGCTGAAGCCAGGAGCTGCAGACTCCATCCGGGTCTCTCACGCAGGCAGCAGGGAGCATCTTCCGCTGTTGCCCAGGAGCCCAGCAGGGAGCTGGATCGGCGCTCCTGTGGAATGCCGGCATCCCAGGTGGGGCTTAACCCACTGTGCCGTGACCTTGCCCCGTCATGTCTTAAAAAAGTCAAATATAGAAATCAGCAACTAAGCAACCCATTGCCCGCAAGCCGAGAGGAGTAAGAGCATGGGTCAGCGCCTGCCCGTGTGGGGACGGAGGTCAGTGCCCCGTGCACAGTGGCCCCTGTCCTGCAGCAAGGCCTGGTCCCTGGGCTGGGATGGAACGCGGGAGGGGCAGCACAGAACCGGCACCCTCCTGGGCCAGGGCTGGGTGGGGGGCAAGGCAGGCGCTGGGCCTGGGCCAGCCTTGCGGGGTGGGGGGGTCACACAGGACTACAACGGACTTCACGCCTGACAGCCCGGCCTTCCCCTCCGAGGGGGTCACACCTCCGTGAAAACCACGGATCAAGGCCCCAAGCCGGCGCCCCCCCCCCCGGAAAGTGGGGCTCAGAGCCTGGGGTCCCCGCGTGGTTCCTGGCGGCCTGGATGGGGGCGGCGGGAATCCCTTGGGGTCCAGAGCGCTTCACTCAGCCGGGAGCCAAGCTGGAGACTAAGGGGCCCGGCGCAAAGTCTGCTTCCCTCGCGTAGCACCTGCTGCGGCAGCACAGGGGGCGCCGGGAGACCAGATGGCCGGGGCGTCTGCAGCGGGGCGGGCGTGGATCTGCGAGGATGACTTGGCGCCCACCTGCGCGGGAGGAGAGGCCGCGTCCGAGGGGCAGCGAGGGGCTGTCCGGCTGTTTGCCGAGGGAAGGCCGGGAAGGCTTTGGTCAAGGCCCTATGGCAACCTCGGTTTCCCGCTGGAGAAAGCATGGGGCTTGGATCTTCGTCGGCTCCCGTCAAACCGAGAGCGATGAGAGTTCTCCTCGGTTCCGCGAGAGACGGGCCTGCGGCGGCTCAGGGCTGCAAACCGATCTTGCGTGCAGGGAAATGGAAGTGGCTGGGACCGGGACGCCCTGGGCTGGACGGAGCCCTCCGCAGCCCCCATCCCTTCGTCGCCGGATCTCGGACACAAGGGTGCGTTCCCTACCAGGGGCCACCAGAGGGCGACAGAGACCAGCGCCTGAACATTCATTTCGGAGAAGTAGAGAAACCTGGAACTTCGTAACGCTAGCGTCCCACTCCCTGCTCCCCGCAGTTGGGGCGTGGCTTGCAGAGACGATGCTTACGATGCCCTTCCATGTGTGTTTCCCAAGAACCAGGTGTTTTGTGGCACACAGCAGGGCTATGAGCCCCAGGTGATTGAATAGTGACCGGATTCCATGGATCGAGCCACAGGATTTTTTTTTTTACAGGCAGCATTAGATAGAAGCCAGGAGCTTCTCCTGGTCTTCCATGCGGGTGCAGGGCCCAAACACTTGGGCCATCCTCCACTGCCTACCCGGGCCACAGCAGAGAGCTGGCCTGGAAGAGGGGCAGCTGGGACAGAATCCGGTGCCCCAACTGGGACTAGAACCTGGGGTGCCGGCGCTGCAGGCGGAGGATTAGTCTAGTGAGCCGCGGCACTGGCCTGAGCCACAGGATCTTAATTTGTAAGGTTTTAAAAATGTATTTGAAAGGCAGAGTGGCACACAGAGGTGGTTCATCTGGTTCACTCTCCATATGGCTACAGCAGCTCAGGCTGGGCCAGGCCAAAGCCAGGAGTCTGGAGCTGTGTCTGTGTTCCCACGGGTGCAGGGGCCCAAGCACTTGGGCTGTCCTCTGCTGCTTTCCCTGACGCATGAGCAGGGGCCGGCTGGGAAGCAGAGCAGCCGCAGTGGATTAACCTGGTGCTCCGTAACACCAGCCCCTTTGTGCGTGGAGACCAAGACAGATCGTCCATGCACTGCAACTGTGGGACTGGGCCAGGCCAAAGCTGGGAGCTCAGAACTCAGTCCAGATGTCTCACATGGGGGCAGGACCCAAACTACCCAAGACACCCTCTGCTGCCTCCCAGGGTGCACAGGCTTGCCTCGGCGCTGGGATTGAACCCAGGCGCTCTGATGAGGGATACGGGTGCCCCAGGCAGCAGCTCAGCACTGTGCTGAGTCACAGCCCCCGCCAGCCCACGGCCCACTCTAGGCTGTGACTGAGGCTTCGCCTGGCCTTCCCACCCACCTGACCTGGGGCAGTGCCAGGAGGCAGGCTGGAGGGGACAGGGATGCCCTTGCGTTGGGAGGCGGGGCCCTTCCTCGCCCTTTCTGGTCCAGCCCACTCCCCAGCCCTTGGCTAAGGGCTCCACTGGGGCCCCTCTTGCCAGTCTTCCATCGGGGCACCAGAGACTCCCCACAGGGCACCGACTGCTTGAGAAGAGGCTTTGGGAACACAAAGCAAACAGGAGCGCGTCCCGAGGCAGAAATGGCCCCTGCAGGAGGGCTCCAAGGGCTCCAAGACTGGGCAATGAATCCTCGGAGGGCCAGGGGGTGTCTGTGGCCTGCTGGTGGGGGGTTAGAAAGGGCCCACTTTATTTATTTATTTATTTGAAAGCGTTACACAGAGAGGAGAGGCAGAGAGAGAGAGAGAGGGAGAGAGGTCTTCTATCTGTTGGTTCACTCCCTAATTGGCTGCAGTGGCCAGAGCTGTGCCAATCTGAAGCCAGAAGCCAGGAGCTTCTTCTGGGTCTCCCATGCCACGGGTGCAGGGGCCCAAGCACTTGGGCCATCATCTGCTATCCCAGGCCATAGCAAAGAGCTGGATCGGAAGTGGAGCAGCTGGGACTTGAACCGGCGCCCATATGGGATGCTGGCGCTTCAGGCCAGGGTGTTAACCCGCTGTGCTACAGTGCTGGCCTCGATAGGGGCCCAGTTGACTTTGCAACTAGGAAAGAGCAGGTGGGATCTGCACAGCGGCTGAGATGCTGCTCGGGTGCCTACACCCTGCTTCGGATGCCTGAGTTCGAGTCCTGGCTCGGTTTTCCATGCCAGCTTCCTGCTACTGTGCACCCTGGGAGGCAGCAGGGACACCTGAAGTGCTTGGGTCGCTGCCGCCCACGTGGGAGACTCCAGTGGGGTTGACAGTGCCTGGCTGCAGCTCGGCCCACCCAGGCTGTTGCGGGCATTTGGGGAGTGAACCGGTAGATGGAAGATTCTCTCTCTCTCTCTCTCTCTCTCTCTCTCTCTCTGCGGGGCAAACTCTTTATAGAAAGGGGGGCTTCACCCTCCAGTACACAGGGTGAGAAGCGTGGTGTTAATCAACCTTCACTTGGTTTAGTCCGCTTTCTTCAGCAGGTGTAATTTTATTGCTTCGATGCGTTGTACACTAACGCTTTTTGTAATAACTTCAGAAAACTCAAGTGTTTTCATTGACTTTCCTGAGAGGCAGGGACATAGAGCCGTCATCTGGTTTACCCCTCGTATGTTCACACGGGTCCAGGCTGGGTCAGGCTGAAGCCAGGAGCCAGGAACACAGTCCAGGTCTCCCACATGGGTGGCAGGGACTCCGTTACTTGAGTCCATCTAGGGCAGGGGACAGACGCACGTTGTCACTGCTTTGCCGAGGCCCGGATCAGCCCCGGTGGCTGCAGCCGCTGTGTGCCAAGGGCTGGGCGTGTGCGGAGGTGGGCCGGGCAACCTGCACTGATGACAGAGCTCCCTTGTACACACGGGAGCGGAGGGTGAACGGCTTCCAAGGCTCTGTTAATTGCGCACTTGCTGCGTGCCCGGTGCTGCTCCGTGGCCTCAGTCCACGTCCCCACGGCGGCCACTGTCCGACCCCCACGGCCCACCAGGGTGGGGTGGCAGCAGGAGATGAAGCAGGTTAGCAGAGAGGTTAGAGGGCCCTGGCTCCGTCCCCTGGGGGCGTGCTGTGCATACCCACTGCCCTGCGGCCCTGTCGCCTTCTCACCCCGTCACCAGGGCTGTGCGGGCCACACTGGACCCCGGGGTGCTCGGCTGCCAGTCTGTGGGGCTGTAGCTCCAGCTGTGCTCTGAGCAGGGCCACGTGGGCAGTGCCCAGGCCCTGTACTCCAGGCTTCCTCCTGCCCCTCCCTGCTCCGCCCCTGTTCCGTCTAGAGACCGAGGACTCGCCTTCCCCACCGCTCAAACCCCTATTTTTTAAAATTAATTTATTTTCATTTGGCTTGAAAGGCAGAGCGCCAAAAGGAGCTGCCATCTGCTGGTTCGCTTCCCCAAAGCCCACAACAACTGGAGCTCAATGCAGGTGTCCCACACGGTGGCAGGGGACCGAATGCTGGAGCTATCTTCTGCCGCCTCCCGGGACTGCGGTGGCCGGAAGCCGGAACCCAGGTGCTCTGCTAAAGGATGTGGCTGCCCCTCGTGGCAACCTAACCGCTCTCCCAAAAGCCCAGCTCTCAAACCACTGCTCACCTTTGACCCCTTTTCGGTGCCTGTCTGGTTTCATCGGCAGGAAGTTGCTGCTTCGGGCCTCACCAAACTGCTGGGGTTGCTGATGGACGAGCTGTGAACCCTGGGCAGTCCCCCAGCTCACCCCCGCGGGCTCTCGCAGCGGTGTGGGGCGGGTTAGCACACGCCACGTCCTGGCTCGCCGTGGAGAAGACACGTCCCAGAGCTCAAAAAATGTGTGCTATGGAGAAACTGCGTGGATTTCAGAGTTTTTTTTTTTTTTTTTTTTTAAGATTTATTTATTTGAAAGAATTAGAGAGGTAGACATGGAAAGAGGTCTTGAATCCACTGGTTCACTCCTCAAACGGCTGTGATGGCCAGAGCTGAGATGATTTGAAGCCAGGAGCCTGGAGCTTCTTCCGGGTCTCCCATGTAGGTGCAGGGTCCCAAGCACTTGGGCCATCCTCCACTGCTTTCTCAGGCATTTTAGCAGGGAGCTGGCTAAGAAGTGGAGCAGCTGGGACTCGAACAGGCACCCATATGATGCTGCCACCGCAAACCAGGACTTTAACCTGGTGCACCACAGTGCTGGTCCCTCAGAGGTTTTGTTCCCCCCCCACCCCCATCAAAATATATTTTCCTTGGGGCTGGGCTTGAGCCAGCATCCCATGTGGGCACTGGTTTGAGTCCTGGCTGCTCCACTTCCAGTCCAGCTCCCTGCTAATGCGCCCGGGAAAGCAGTGGAGGATGGCTCAAGTGCTCGGGCCTCTGCACGCCCATGGGAGACCAGAGGAAGCTGCTGGCTCCTGGCTTCAGCCTGGCCCAGCCCCAGTCACTGCAGCCATTTGGGGACTGAACCAGCAAATGGAAGATGTCTGTCTCTGTAACTCTGCCTTTCAAATACATCTTAGTTTTAAATGTTGCTTCTAATTGGGTTTTCTGCAAGGATTTGGAGACCCTCGCCGACTTGTGGCCCGGCGCTGACAGAGCTGGGTAGTGGTGGGGAGCAGAGGTTTGTTGCGGGGAGCCATGAGCTGAGGCCGCCGTGGTGGATGGTGGTCGCGGAGGAGTGAGACGGCTGCGCCAGGCAGCAGGGCTGAGCCATGGCAGCGCGCAGTGGCACGGAGACGCGGATCTGAAGCGGGTTGTCGCTGGCCGGCGGTTTTTCCATCGCCAGCGACTTCCTTAGCGCTGCTGAGTTGCTCCAGGAGCAGGTGTCTGGCGCGTCCTCCCCTGAGACACCGACGATGGCCCCGGGGCGGGGGGGAAGGTCTCAACGGAAGCCGAGTTCTCCCCAGGGGTCGAGAACCAGGCCTGGGGCCTCCCCTTGGCCTCGTCCCACACCGCCTCAGCCTGCACCGGCCGGCGAGGACGTTCCCCAGTCCCTCGTTTCTCCTCCTGTCTTTGCGTTCCAGGGCCAAGGACGGTCGGAACACTCACGTCCCTGCCTTTCCTTACCCCACCTTCTCCTTCCGGAACCTTCTTCCCCGAGACTCCCTTCTTGAGCTCCTAGCTTCCTTTGTTTTTCTCTCCTGTCTACTGGTTCCTTTAATTTTTTAAAGATTTGTTTAGTTCTTTATTTGAAATGCGAGTTACAGAGAGCCAGAGGCAGAGAGGGAGACAAAGGCTTTCATGTGCTGGTTCTCTCCCCAGATGGCTGCAACGGCCGGCGCTGGGCTGATCCAAAGTCAGAAGCGTCTTCCGGGTCTCCCATGCAGGTGCAGGGGCCCAAGCACTTGGGCCATCTTCCACTGCTTTCCCAGGCCATAGCAGAGAGCTGGATCGGAAGTGGAGCAGCCGGGCCTTGAACTGGCGCCCATGTGGGATGCCAGCAATGCAGGTGGTGGCTTTACCTGCTACGCCACAGCGCCGACCCCTGGTTTTTTTAATTCTAAGTCATCTTTGCACCTCTCGAAGAGAATAACTTTTCAGTAAGGGGACACAGAGAACAGCCACTACTTTAGCTCTATCAGCGTTATTGGTCTTCCTGGCCCAGGCGCAGGTGGATGCTAACAATTCTGAAAATTTCTGCACCCTTTTTCTAGGAAGAAAGACCTAAAGCAGCTGTCTTAAAGTCATGTGACACCAGGCATTTTGGGTAGCAGAACTCCTGAGCCGTTGTTCTAGGTGTGGTGTATTTGCTCTGTGTTGAGTCACTTTGGGGTCACAGCACGGATGGAGCTTACCAGAGACCCACTCAGTGGCCGCTCCTGATTCAGTCTCGTGGTGTCCTGAGGCCAAGCAGCGTGAAGGTCAAGGCCGGCCCTTGGTTGGGCTACTGCTGGCTGGGCTTCCATCTGTGTGGGGTGTACGTGCAGGTGGTCGCTGCTCCTGCCCTGGCCTGGCATTCCCCTGAAGGGCGACCCTGTGAGCGAGGTAACCATCGGGGTTACGCATTGGAGACAGCAGATGGCTGGTGGGACTGCCCCCCAACCCCGGACGGAGCGAAAGGCCCGGCACCAGCGCTGAGCCCAGGCTGGCGTCTTCATCTTCTTTCCGGGTTCTCGTCCCCACACAGTAAGGATTTGAAGCGGAGGCTTCATCCAGTGCACGCTTGAGAGCTGGAGTCTTTTAAAGATTTGTTTACTTATTTGAAAGGCAGAGCTACAGAGAGGAAGAGGCAGAGAGAGAGGTCTTGCATCCACTGGTTCACTCCCCAGATGGCCCCAATGGCCAGGGCTGGGCATATCCGAAGCCAGGAGCCAGGAGCTCTTCCGGGTCTCCCATGTGGGTGCAGGGGCCCAAGCACTTGGGCCATCTTCTGCTTCTCTCCCAGGCCATAGCAGAGAGCTGGATCGGAAGAGGAGCAGCCGGGACTTGAACTGGTACCCATATGGAATGCCGGCACTGCAGGCAGAGGATTAGCCCACTGCGCCACAGTGCCAGCCCAGGATTACACTTCTTTACAGCTGAATAGTATTTCATTGTACATACACTCTGCATTTTCTTTATCCATTCCTCTGGTGATGGACACCACGGTTGCTCCCACACTTGGCTACTGTGAACAGTGCTGCTATAAACATGGTGGAACAAATCTGTCCGTTTTTTTAAAGATGGATTTGAGAGGCTGAATTAAAGAGGGGGAGAGAGATGTTCCATCTGCTGATTTCCCCCAAATGACTCTGATGGCTGCGTCAAAACTAGGAGCCTGGAACTCCATCCAGGTCTCCTGCGTGGGTGGCAGGGCCCAAGCACTTGCCCAACTTTTGCTGCTTTCCCAGGTGCATTAGCAGGGACCTGGATTGGAAGTGGAGCAGCTGGGACTTGAACCAGTGCTCATATGGGCTGCCAGTGTCCCAGGCAGTAGCTTAACCCACTGTGCGTTTTTTTTTTTTTTTTGGTTTTTGTTTTGTTTTGACAGGCAGAGTGGACAGTGAGAGAGACAGAGAGAGAAAGGTCTTCCTTTGCCGTTGGTTCACCCTCCAATGGCCGCCGTGGCCGGCGTGCTACGGCTGGCGTACTGCGCTGATCCGAAGGCAGGAGCCAGGTGCTTCTCCTGGTCTCCCATGGGGTGCAGGGCCCAAGCACTTGGGCCATCCTCCACTGCACTCCCTGGCCACAGCAGAGAGCTGTCCTGGAAGAGGGGCAACCGGGACAGAATCCGGCGCCCTGACCGGGACTAGAACCCGGTGTGCCGGTGCCGCAAGGCGGAGGATTAGCCTAGTGAGCTGCGGTGCCAGCCTGTAGTATGCTTTGAAATCGGGTATTGTGATGCCTCCAGCTTGATTTTTTTTTTTTTTTTTTTTTTTGGCTCGGGATCCCTTTGGCTATTTCTTGGTCTTAGTGATTTCGATCTCAATTTTAGGATTGCTTGCTCTAATTGTGCAAAGAATGTCACTGGTGTTTTTAAGAAAGACTGACTTATTTTTGGGCCGGCGCCGTGGCTCACTAGGGTAATCCTCCTCCTTGTGGCGCCGGCACACCGGGTTCTAGTCCCAGTCGGGGCGCCGGATTCTGTCCCGGTTGCCCCTCTTCCAGGACAGCTCTCTGCTGTGGCCAGGGAGTGCAGTGGAGGATGGCCCGAGTACTTGGGCCCTGCACCCCATGGGAGACCAGGATAAGTACCTGGCTCCTGCCATGGGATCAACGTGGTGCGCCGGCTGCAGTGCGCTGGCCGCGGCGGCCATTGGAGGGTGAACCAATGGCAAAGGAAGACCTTTCTCTCTGTCTCTCACTGTCCACTCTGCCTGTCAAAAAAAAAAAAAAAAGAAAGAAAGAAAGACTGACTTATTTTCAAAGAGAGAGAGGTCTTCCATCTGCTGGTTCACTCCCCTAGATGGCTGCAATAGCCAGCACAGGTCAGGTTGAATCCAGGAGCTAGGAGTTTGATTGGGTCTCCGATGTGGGTAGCAAGGGCCCAAACATTTGGGCCATCTGCTGTGGCTTTCCCCAGCCCATTAGCAAGGAGCTGGATTGGACGTGGAGTAGTCAGGACACAAACCAGTGCCTGTGTGGGATGCCAGTGTTACAGGCAGCTACGTAACCCACTATGGCACAATGCTGGTGCTATCACTGTTATTTTTTTTTTTTTTAAGATTTATGTGTTTATTTACTTGAGAAGCAGAGTCACGGAGAGGGAGAGAGAGGGAGAGAGAGGGAGAGAGAGGGAGAGAGAGGGAGAGAGAGGGAGAGAGGGAGAGGGGGAGAGGCCGAGATCTTGATCTGCTGGTTCACTCCTCAAATGGCTGCAATGGCTGGGGCTGGGCCAGCTGAAGTCAGGAGCCTGGAACTCTATCTGGGTCTCCCACATGTGTACAGGGACCCAAGCCCTCAGGCCATATTCATCTGGTTTCACAGGCTCATTAGCAGGGAGCTGGATTGGAAGTGGAGCAGCTGGAACTTGATTAACCTACTGCATCACATTGGTATTTGAATAGGGATTGTATTGAATCCATAGATCACTTTAGGTAGTATAGACAGTTCAATGATATTAATTATTTCAATCCATGAGCAAGGAATACCCATTTCCTGTGTCCTGGAATTCTCATTGTAGGGATCTTTGATCTTTTTGGTTCAGTCTTTTCCTAAATATTTGGGGTGTGGGTGTGAGTGGTATTAGTGTGTATGGGATTTCTTTCTTGATTTTTCTTGTAGCAAGTTCCTTATTGGCGTGTTAAAAAGCTGCTGGTGGTTTATGTTGTTTTTGTAGCCTGCAGCTTTGCTGCACTGGTTTATCAGTTGAAACAGCGTTTGGGTGGGTGTTCAGGTTTTCCAACGTACAACACCGTGTCATCCACAAGCACGGATATTGTAAGTTCCTGCTTTCCAGCTCTCGTGCCCTGTAATTCTTTCCCCTCCCTAATTAATCTTACTAAAACTTGCAGTACTGAATTGAACAGGAGTAGCGGAAGTGGACATCCTTGTCTGTCCAGATCTGAGGGGAAATGCTTCCAGTTTGCCACAGTCAGTCCGATACTGGCTGCTGGGTTGTCATACGTAGCCTTGATAATTGTCGGCTATGTCCCTGCTGTACTGAATTAGTGGATGGTTTTTCATGAAGGAATGTTAGATGACAGCGAACACTTTGTCCAGGAGCAGCACTGTGGTGTAGTGGGTTAAGCTGCCGCCTACAGCACCGGCGTCCCACGGGGGCGTGGGTTTGAGTCCCGGCTGCTCCACTTTCGTTCCAGCTCCCTGCTAATGCGCCTGGGAAATCTGTAGAGCGTGACTCAAGTGTTTGGGCTCCTGCACCCACATGGGAGACCAGAGAGGTTCCTGGCTTCAGCCTGGTCCAGCCCTGGCTGTTAGTCATTTGGGGAGTGAATCAGCAGATGAAAGATTCTCTGTGTGTGTATGCGTGTGTGTGCACACACGTGTGTAAAACTAACTTCTCAAATGTGTAAAATAAACCCTGGAGAAAAACACTTTTTCTACATCCACTGAGACGAGCCTGTGGTTTTTGTTCTTCATTCCCTTGATGTGACTTAGAATGTTTATTGATTGTGAGTGTTGAACCATCCTCGCACCTCTGGGAAAATCCCACTTGATCGTGATGTATGATCGTTTTGATACAGTGTTGGCTTTGGTTTGCCAGTATTTAGTTGAATTTCGGGCTCTGTGGTCACCACAGGATGTCAGTCTGCGGTTCTCTCTCTGTGTTCTGTCTGTGTTTGGTTTTGGTGTCAGAGTGAGTTCCACCCTGTTAGATGTTTTGGAATAGTTTGACAGGTATTGGAGTTAGTTCCTCTTCACTGCTGAATTCTACAAAACCTTTAAAGCCGTCAGGTCCCGGGACTTTGCCTTGCTGGAGTACTTGGAATTACTCCTTCAGCCTTGGGGTTTGTTATGGTGCTGTTTAGATGCCTGTATCTTCTGGATTTAATCTTGGTTATATGTATCAAGAAAGCTTTCCATTTCTTCTAAGTTTTCCGATTTGTTAGAATAGAGTTGTTCATAGTAGTTTCTTGGTACTTCAGTGGTATTATTGTAGCAGCTCCTTCTGTATCTCAATTTCATTTGAGCTTTCTCTTTTTTTTCTTGGTTAGTTTGGCAAAAGGTTTGTCAGTGTGGTTTATCCTCTGAAAAAAGGTTTTTATTTTTTTAGTTTTCATTTATTTCTCCTCTGATCATGACTATTTCTTGCCTCCTGCAAATTTTGTGTTGGGCATGTTCTTGTTTTTCTAGTTTGTTGAACTGTATCATTGGATCATTTATCTTAGATCTTCCTTTTTTTAAAGAAAAATTTATTTATTTGAAAAGCAGAGTTACAGAGAGGCAGAGAGAAAGAGAGAGAGGTATCTTTTATCCACTGGTTCAATCCTCAGATGGCCGCAATGGCTGGAGCTGAGCCAATCCGAAGCCAGCAGCTTCTTCCAGGTTCCCACATGGGTGCAGGTGCCCAAGGACTTGGGCCATCTTCTACTGCTTTTCCAGGCCATAGCAGAGAACTGGAATGGAAGTGGGGCAGCTGGGACTCGAACCAGTGCCTATGTGGGATGCCGGCACTGCAGGTGGTGGCTTTAGCTGCTAGGCACAGAGCTGGCCCGTGCCATAAACTTCTCACTTAATACCTTTGTTGTATCCCTTAGATTTTGGTTTGCTGTATTTTCATTTTCATTTGTTTCGTAAAAGTTTGTGATTGATTTGCTGACCCACTGGTAATTGGGTGGCATGTTTAATTTCTGTGTGTTTGTAAATATTGTGTAGTACTTGCTATTTTCTAGTTTTATTCCTCTGTGGCCAGAGAGGATACAGGGTATGATTTCAATCTTTAAATTTACTGAGGCTTGGTGTGTGACCTAATAAATGATCTCTCCTAGACATCGTTCCAGGTCCTGAAGGGAAGAACGTGTGCACGGCAGCTGCCGGGTGACACGCTGTGGTTCTGTAAATACCTTCTAGGTCTGTTAGCCCCAGTGTGGGTTCACGCTGATGTCTGGGTGATCCGTCCACTGACGACAGTGGCTGCTGCAGGCCCCAGTGCTGTTAGATTGACGTCTGTCTCTCCCTTTAGGTCTGACATATTTGCTGTGTTCTCTGGATGGTCTTGTGATGGGTGCATATGTATTTGATATCATCTACTGAACCAATCGCTTTATCAATATATTATGTCGTTCTATGTCTCCTTTTACAGTTTTTTGATTTGACGTCTGTTTGATAGAACAGCATAGCATAGCTGCTCCTGCTCATTTCTGGTTTTCATTCGCCTGATCCGTCTTTCTCCAGCCCTCAACTCTCAGTCTAGGTGCATCTTGACTTGTGAACTGAGTTTTGTAGGCAGCAGAGCGAAGGCTCTCGTGCGTGCATGTTCTCTCTCTGCCTCTCTCTCTGCCTCTCTCTCTGTCTCTCTGCCTCTCTCTGTCTCTCTCTTTCTCTGCCCCTCTCTCTGCCTCTCTCTCTGTCTCTCTCTGTCTCTCTGGCGCACCGCGCTGATCCGATGGCAGGAGCCAGGTGCTTCTCCTGGTCTCCCATGGGGTGCAGGGCCCAAGCACCTGGGCCATCCTCCACTGCACTCCCTGGCCACAGCAGAGAGCTGGCCTGGAAGAGGGGCAACCGGGACAGAATCTGGCGCCCCGACCGGGACTAGAACCCAGTGTGCTGGCGCCGAAAGGTGGAGGATTAGCCTAGTGAGCCACGGCGCTGGCCTCTCTCTCTGTTTCTCTCTGTCTCTCTCTGCCTCGCTCTCTCACTCTCTCTCTTTCTCTTTCTGTCTCTCTGTCTCTCTCTGTTTCTCTCTGCCCCTCTCTCTGTCTCTCTCTCTCTGTCTCTCTCTCTCTGCCTCTCTCTGTCTCTCTCTGACTCTCTCTCTGCCCCTCTCTTTGTCTCTCTCTCTCTGCCCATCTCTCTGTCTCTCTCTGCCTCTCTCTCTCTGTCTCTCTGCCCCTCTCTCTCTGTCTCTCTCTGCCCCTCTCTCTGTCTCTGTCTCTGTCTCTGTTTCTCTGTCTCTCTCTCTGTCTCTCTCTGCCCCTCTCTCTCTCTCTCCTTTCCCGTTCAGCCAACCTGTATCTTTTGATGGGGGGGGGGATTCAATCCATTTACATTCAAGGTTAGTATTGATAATGACAGCTGTCATTCTGTTGATCGTTATTGATCATATTGCACTGTTGGTGAATCTGACGGTGTCACGTGTCTTCATGATGGCTCCTTCTGATGTAGGACTCCCCGCAGAAGTTCTTGTAAGTCTCACCTGGTGGTGATGAGTTGTCCGTTTTTGCTTGGCTGGGAGATGTATTATTTCTCCTTGACCTTTTTTTTTTTTTTTTTTTTGACAGGCAGAGTTAGAGAGAAAGATCTTTCTGTTGGTTCACCCCTCAAATGGCCGCTATGGTTGGCGCGCTGCACCGATGTGAAGCCAGGTACTTCCTCCTGGTCTCCCATGGGGTGCAGGGCCCAAGCACTCGGGCCATCCTCCACTGCCCTCCTGGGCCACAGCAGAGAGCTGGATTGGAAGAGGAGCAACCGGGGCTAGAACTGGCGCCCATATGGGATGCCGGTGCCGCAGGCAGAGGATTAACTTATGGTGCCATAGTGCCGGCCCCTCTCCTTCACTTCTAACAGGTATTTTTGCTGGATATCATGTATTTTTTAAAGGTTTATTTGTTTATTTTCCGAGGTAAAGTTAGAGAGGGAGAGACGGGGAAAAAGGTTTTCGATCCGCTAGTTCGCTCCACAAATGGCCACAGTGGCCTGAGCTGGGTGGATCCAAAGCCAGGAGCCTCTTCTGGGTCTCCCACACGGGTGCAGGGGCCCGAGGACTTGGGCCATCTTCTGCTGCTTTCCCAGGGCATAGCAGAGAGCTGGATCAGAAGTGGAGCAGCCGGGACTTACACCGGCGCCCGTATGGGATGCCGGCACTGCCGGTGGTGGCGCTACCTGCTACGCCACAGCGCCGCCGGCCCCTAGCATGTTCTTTGAGAGGCATTATGCCTCCTTGCTTCTTCACGTGTCCCTGTGTCGGCGCCTGCACATCTGGGGTAATAGTCCCTTCCTTATGGAGTAGGCTGTGTCAGGAAAGAGGTGTTTTGCTTAGATGGGATGCAGGGTAGCGCTCGGCTTGTAGCTTTGGCTTTGATTCTACGCGAGTCCAGAACCGTAACTCTGGAGTGATTTATTTTGCTTTAATCAGCGTTAGCATCTGCGACACCGTGGTCTGCAGCAGTGTGTGCAGGTGGAAAGACGACTTCAAAGGGGATGTGGGCTTCTTAGTGTTGATCTTCAGTCCCCAGAGCCGGTTGCCTGTCACGCTAGGATTTGTGACAGCTGGGGTCTTAGTGCTGATGAACGTGGAGGGGACTGTCCCCTGGTCCCGCTGGGCGAGCCTGAGGGCTGCTGGCACCTGTGGCAGCGATAGCTGTGGCTCTGGGCTGTGTGAGGTGTATGGGCCTTGCCCAGCTCCTGCTCTGAGAGTGTGACTGGTGTGGGGGCTGACAGCACCAAAGCCCTAGTCCCAGAGCTGGCGAGTGTGAAAGGGACCCTGGTCCATTTCTACAGTGTGAGTGTGATACGCTGGAGATTTTACACTGGTGGGGATGTGTCCAGACAGGTGACATGCAGGCGGGGCCGCCCGAGTCTTGCTGCGTAGACACCAGTGTTTCCGAGGCAACAAGGGCTAATTCTCAGTCCCGATGCCACAGGGTGCGGTAGGGTCTTCCCGGGGAGAGGCGGCTGGGCTGTGAATCGTGGGAGTTACCTGCCGGAGGAGAACTGTGCACACGGAGCTCTCCAGATGCCACGAGTGCTGGTTACTACAGAGCCAGCAACGCCAGCAGCAGCAGTCCCAGCTCTGCTCCCAGTTCGCACGTGGTGTGCAAGGGGGTGGGTGCTGGGGCTTGGGCCCTGGGCCCCCAGCACTGTGACCTAGCGGGTGGAGAGAGAACTTCCTTGGGTCTGATCCTCTACGGTTGCCATGGGCTGCCTCTGGTGCTGGTTCCCGGGTGGTGGTGGGGAGCCCCGCTGGATCAGCCAGATGAGGGAGTGGGGGCTCCGGGGCTCATCCCCAGCGACTCCCGGAGTTGCAGGGCACAGGGGTTTGCTCCCCAGCGTGGAAAGCGCCCCATCCCTGGCGGCTTCGGGTAGCAGCGGGAATACCTGCTGTTCCTTAAGTCAGAGCGGTCTTCGGCGGCGGCTCTACAACAGCAAATTGAGTGTGGCACTTAGGCACGGAGGGAGGCCACGTGACATCGCTCTATAGGGCGAGATAGTTGCTCAGGGCCCAGTGCGCTGCCTCAGCTGCACTCGAGTCAGTGCTGGGGACTTGGCAGCTGCCCTGAAGCCAGGGCCGTCAGCTGCGGGAGCCGCGTCACCCTCTCTGGCCTTTTCCTGCCAGATGGCGATCCCAGGCCGGAGGCGGTGGAGCAGGTGCTGTGGTGCTGTGGCGACTGTGGCGGCCGGCGGCGGCTGTGAGCCGGTCCCCTCTCTGCACTGCCTCGGGGAGTCTGTGCCAGTCGGTTACTTCCTCACTGGGAATTCTCTCGGGCGGTTCCCTAGGAAATGACCCTTCCTCTGTGTTCCTGGTATTTCTCTGGGGCTCAGGTGAGCACAGCCATCCTGGGTTTTCCCGAGATCTTTGAGCGCACAGCTGATCTGTCACCCTGAAGCCACGTTTTGCGTGGCCCTCGTGCGCCGTGCCAGCGCCAGCAGGTGTGGTCCCCTGCAGTCTGCAGTTAGGCTGAGCTTGGCCTGTTCCACAGGCAGGAGGCACCATCACGCCAGCATTCTCGTGCTGAAGGCCGCCTGGCCACGTCAGCTCGGGGGTAAAAAGCCAGAGATGGATGCTGGTGAGCTGCAGTGCTGCTCCGACGATGGTCCCGGGCCTGCTAAGAAGTGGCAGCTTCCTGTGCTCCCTGCGAGGCGGGCAAGGCTCGGTGCCAGGCAGTCGGCGCACGATCTCAGCTGTGCCAGTGTTGCCGGCTCTGCCCTGGCGCGAGAACAGAATCTGCGGAACGCGAGCACGTAGTCACGTGTCCATGAGAAAACAAAACGCCTTGCGAAAGCTCTTGACTTCTAGAGGAATGCAGTGCGGTAAACACTTCTCCTCTTCACCCAGCACTGAACAACAGACGTCCTGGGGAGACATTTTCCCGAGCCTAGCGATGGAACATGGAAATGCAGAACCAAAAACATTGTAAATGAGACGCAAAAATACACACGTTATACCAATTCATTGATTCGCAAGTAATTTTATCTTGTTTGACATTAGTTGTTCATAGATTTTCTGTTTTCTTCTCACAGAAAGTCTTGTCCATTTTTTAAATTTAGATTTACTTATTTATTTGAAAGGCAGAGTTGCAGAGAGAAGGAGAGACAGAGACCTTCCACCTGCTGCTACACTCGCCAAGTGGCTGCAATGATCGGGCTGGGCCAGGCTGAAGCCAGGAGCTTCCTCCGGGTCTCCCATGCGGGTGCAGCGGCCCAAGCACTTGAGCCATCCTCCTCTGCTGTCCCAGGCCATAGCAGAGAGCTGGATCAGAAGTGGAGCAGCTGGGACTTCAACTGGCACCCATATCGTTTGCTGGCACTGCAGGCAGTGGCTTTAACTTGCTGTGCTGGCCCCTGTTTGTTTGTTTGTTTTAAGTATTTATGTGCACCCATGTGGGAGACCCACAAGAAGCTCCTGGCTTTGGACCAGCCCAGCAAATGACAGATAAATAGATCCATTTGCTCAATAGTCTGTTTCAGCTCTGATGTCCTCCCTGGTTTTATGTCTAGATGATCTGTCCATTGATGACAGTGGGATGTTGGAGTCACCCACTAGAGTTGCCTTGGAGTCTGTCGCCCCCTTTTTGGTCTAACCAGTTTGGCCGTATATATTTGGTCTTGTGTTGGGTTGTGCTTGTCTGATGCGTCTTCT